>NC_045633.1:31954219-32257249 GCF_009829155.1 Mustela erminea
GGAAGCAGCCCAACCTTGGAACCTCGGAGCAGGCAGGGCCAGCCCTGGGCACCTACCTTCCCTGCTGGACCCAGCTTCTCCAAGTCCGAGTGGAGGTGCCTAGCACTGGAAGGATCCCCTTAAACCAAAGCGCTTTGGCCTTGTCCTTTAGGGAAGGAAGAGCATGGAGCTTCAAATGACAGTTCTGGGGTCTTCAGAAAAGCCCCCAAACTTAGGGGAAGCCAGGCTAAAGTTTGAGGGGGCCAGGGAGCAGCATAGGCTTGAGAACCAGCCTGGCTTGGCCACCTCCCTTGCTTTGTGTCTTACCTTTTCCTTGCCCTTATGCCCCTCCTCGAAGGGGGTGGGGAGTATCTGCCCTTTGACAGTTGCCTGCTCATCCTTCCCACTCTCGACAGGGTTTTCCCCACCAGTTTTCTCATCTGAGTCTCCCCTGCATTCTCTCCACCTCTGCCACCACATTCCCCCTTTCCCACGAATAGGCTTCCTTCCCCACAAATGGGCTTCAGGTTACCCTCCTTTAGGCAGCTTCTGTAGCCCCACCAGGCTGGGCTGCTGTCTCACCCCCTCCGCACCGCCATGCTCCTGGGAAGAGGAGCCTGTGGCCTTCACTCGCTTTTCTTATCATCCTATTTTCTTTCTCTCTCTCTCTCTTTTTTTTTTTTTTCCATGCTTGGTGGCATAATAGACATGCCGTTCTGTACCTTGATTTATGTTTTAACTGAACAGTACGGCTAGATCTTTTTTCATCAGTACACGAAGCGCTTCCTCATTGTTTTTTTATGCCTGCACAATAGTCCTGCTTATGTGTACACTATAATTTATTTAATCCGTCCCGTGTTGATGAATATGTAGAACGAATGATGAAGTCTTTCGCTGTCGGCACTGCCGTTAATTACCCCGCATGTGTCCTGTTTTGCACGTTTGTAACTTACATCCGTGAGAAAACTCCTGGCAAGGGACAGCTGGTCTAGAGGGGGACGCAGTTGATACAGAAACAAAAACACGTCCCTACAAAGATGTCCGTGGCCACAAGGGCAAAGAACAAGGTGTCAGGAGAGGAAAGCCAGGCTCATTCAATCAGAGTTCAGAGGAGGCCCACCTGAAGACACGGTTCTGTTAAAGCCCGAAGGCTGGTGTGGACCGTGGCGGGCGGGAGGTGGGGGGTGGGGGGGCTCCTGTTCAAGGTGGAGACAGAGCACATGGAAAGCCTGGAGCTGGGGGTCCAGGAGAGGCTCTGGTTCGCTTGTGTTTGAGCCAGCCATCGTGTTTCCTTTGAGACCTTGCCTGGTTTCTCTGACCCCGGAGACAGTTTATTGTATCAAAAGTTACGATGATACCTCACCATTGTGCATGCGTTACAGATTTCCAAATACTTGCCGAAAATACTTAACCTAGGGGTGGGTGGTCTTCCAGGCCTCCGAGGAGAGGGCCCGCAAAAACAGGCTCAGGAGAGTAAGGTGGTTTGCTCAGGTCGCAGCAGGAGCCAGAGTAGGGCCCAGACTGGAGTCCAGGTTACCTCGCTGTCCCTCTCACGCTGTCCTCCAGCAGATGACTTCGGATTACACGTGTGGCAGACACCATGCAAAGCGTGTTTGCCTTCGGTACGAATCTTCCGGCACTCAGAAAAGTCAAGCCTTATCCATCCATAGCTTCATTTTGCCCTCACAACAGCCCAGAGTGGTGGACCGGACCCCATCATAGAGATGAGGCGAAGGCTTTCTCCAAAGGACAGGGATGTCTTGGACTCGCTCCTCGGGCTGTTTTGGAAGCTTCCCACATGGGCTCACCCTCGGGGGTTTCTCTTTTGCGATGTGATGACCAGAGAAGGCAGAGGAACCCTGAGCTAAGCTCCTGGCTTAGGGTGGCCTCCCGAGAGGGGACAGCTCCAGTGGGAGCGGGAGCTGAGCTGCCCGGGCAGGCTCCGGCGCGGGGCCGCACCTTCCAGGAGAGGCTCCTGAGCGTCTGGGCTTTCTGCCCCTCACAGTTCCTCCCCCCATCCCCTCTACCTGCCCCTTCCTAGGATTTATCCATAAATGCTGATTTGAGGAAAGGACAGACATTTCCATGTCTTGAGGGAAAAAAGGGAACCGCAAGTCAGCCTACAGCCAGAGGGACATGGACCCGACCTGAGGGCGGTTTGAGCGCTAGGGAGATGGAGGGCGGAGGGCCGTTACCTAGTACTCTTGGCAGGACTCAAGGCCCTCTGAACCAGACAATCCAGGGGACTCTCTCAATGGGTGCACTCATGCCATCACTTGGCCGCGTCTCCCCTGCTCCCCCCACCTCCATCTCTCCTCCTGCCCCTTCCCTCCTGCCTCAGCCCAGCACAACCTGTTCTGTTTCCTGTGATCGCCCAGGGAGCAGCCAGGTAACTCCGTTTGCGGCCTCTCCTCTGGCACCGGCCAGTCAGCCCAGCAGCCTCGCAGATATGGGTGGCCTCCTGGCGCCCGGACCATCGGCTGGAGGTATCCCTAGCAGGTGGGTTCAGAGGTCAGGGACTCTACCTTGGGGCCGCAGAGCCTTGCTTTTCCCGGCCTGCTGAGCTCCTCCCACGGGCTGGGACAAGGGTCTGCCATCTCCTGGTCCCTTGCCCTGCCTCTCCCCTTGATGCCCCGGGGCCCTGTGTGCTGACTTCTCTTCCCACATGACAGCATCTTCGGGGTGGCCGGCCCGGTCCCCACGCTCCAGTCGGCCACAGCTGGTGGAGGCGGCAGCACTGGCCTTGCCTTTGGAGGTGAGTCTTGGCTGTGAAGACCCTGGGAGGAGATCCAAGGCCAAGAGGAAACTGGGGACTCTGCAGGGAGGGGAGGGGAGAAAACACAGGAAACTCGAGAGGAATGCTGTCTTCCGAATGTTAACCAGATGAGAAAAAATTAATTCTTTCTCCCACCTCTACCCCCTCTGCCCTGAGCAGCCTTCACCAACCCTTTCACAGTACCTGCTGCTCTCCCGCAGTTGCCTTCTACCAACCCATTCCAGCCCAACGGCCTGGCCACAGGTAAGTCTCCGGACTCTGCCCTGGCCCTGACTCTCTCCAGGGCGCAAATCCCTCTCTCCTTCTTCCCTTCTGTCTGTCTGTCACACACACACACACACACACACACACACACACCACTGTTCGGAGGAGTGGCCGGCAGCCTCGGTCCTGAAATCAGCCCCCTTGTCACCCTTCATCGGGCCAGACCAGGCTGAATTTCCAGGCCGCCTAGTGGGCAAAGGAAGACCACTCAAGTCCCAGAATGAGAATTTCAGAATCACGACACACAGACTGCTGCTTCCCGAGCTGGTTCTGCGACCGATGTGGCAGGGACTCTCCCTTCTCGCCCCTCAGCAGTGTCCCCCCCCCAACCCCCACCTTCTATGTCCTACCTGCAGCCTTGCCCCTGGTCCCTGCTGTCATCGGCCTGGAGTGTTGGGATCTTCTGGCTCCCTGTTCCTCCCCTGCCTTTGTTGTTGTTGTTCTTAAAAACCTTGAGGCCAGGAAGTGTGCCTGGTGGCTGCCAGCGCCGCTGACAGGCGTGGCAAACGCCACTGTTGACAGCTTTACTGGCTTTTCCCGGCAGCCCTAGGAAAGGGGTCCAGCCTGCTTTTAGAGAGGAGACCACTGAGGCCCATAGAACGCTGATACTTTGCTTTCGTTGGCACAGTTTAATAGGTAGCTGGCAGCTGACCCCGGTTCCGGGCCATGCCCCTGCACAGCACTGCAGTGCCCTCCGTGCCACAAGCCACTGTGGGCAGGAAGAGGCCTGGTTTGCTAGGTGGCGCGAAAGCCAAAAGCTTCCGTGGCTCGCTCCGGGTACTTTCACTGGGTACCTCTGGTTAGGGACACACGCTAGCCCATGTCCCCCGTCTTGGAGAGATCCAGGAAGAACCATTCTCGAGCCTGTGTTCCAGAACTTCCCCTGAACTTCGTGTCCTCGGTCCACAGGGCCCAGCTTTGGGATGAGCAGCGCTGAGCCTGGCTTCCCCCAGACAGGGCCACCCACCAGGGCCTTTGTCAGCACCTTCCCACCACCCCTGTTCCCCGCACAGACCTCGGTGACTCAGCAGCAGAATGGTAAGGGATTCAGACTAGACCCTCCTTTCTTACCCCCAGCCCCCACCCCCAGCCCCCGCAGGCCCTGACTATTAGGACTATCAGAGAGCCAGACGTCTGAGCTAGTTCCCTTTTGGACCAGTAGGGGGCGCCAGAGAAGCCACAGACCGGCCTGGTGTCCTCTGACTCTGCTCCACACCCTCCTTCGCAGACTTCAGCAAGGCCAGGCTCCTGCGGCCACTGTGGGAGGGGGGCGGTCCCCAGCCTGCAGGCCCGCCGGTGGAGTGCTCAGCCCCAGCATGAGGGGTAGGGCTGCGTCTGCTGAGTTTCTGCCCCTGCTTTCCAGGCTCTTCCTTCAGCGACTTAGGACCAGCCAAGTTGGGCCAGAGGCAACTGAGCCAGCCAGCCGGGACCTCCACCAACCCCTTCGTGGTGAGTGCGGGTATGGCCTCTCTCTGGGGGTCGGGGACAGAATCCTTTGAGGAGAACAGGGCAATGTGGGCTGGAAGCCCTGCCTTGACCACGCAGGGGGTGCTGGGTTAGTCCGTGGGTGGTGTTGGCTCCCACACTCCCTGCCCCCCGCTTGCCTCAGCCCCCTGACTTTCCCACAACCCCCAGCGTGGTAATTCTGGGGGAGAAAGGAATGCTGGACCGCTTCTTTTCTCTGGCCTCCAGCTCTTGTCCCCTAATCCCCTAATTTGTGGTTGTTGTTTCTTTCCAGACTGGATCCTCATCAAGCCCATTTGCCTCCAAACCTCCAACCAACCCATTCTTGTAGCACTGTGGCCTGGGGGGGAGGCCTCTTCCCTGCCGTCTGGGGCCCCTCTACTCCCAGGAGCTCTGGTGACCATTTGCCTGTGGCATTTCTGCAGGTCTGAGAACAGAATGGGCCTTGTTTTCCAGGGAAGCAGTCTTGGGGATGGTGGAGGTGCTCATGCTTCGCTTGGGGCTTGCAGACAAAAGGGCAGCTTCCCAGGTCAGCTGCCCCCAAGGCTTCTCCCCTCCTCTCCGCAGCCCTCACCCAGGCAGGAGACCCAGGAGGAGAGAAGGCACGGCCTTGCCTAGAGGACTGATGGCGTTTGATTTCTCAAATTACTAATCATGATGACAGGAATCTTCACCTCCTGCCCTCAGCATACGTAGTGGTCCCTTCACTCCCAGCCATGTGGGCGGAGGAAACTGTGGGCACAGACTGACCAGCTTCCTGTGGGAGCCAGCCTCCCCCCCCCCCATTCCCGACTTTCCAGTGCTGGTCTCCTTGTGGACAGAAGCACAGTGGGCAAAGTTGGGTCAAGGTGTGGGGTTGACCTGGGACAGTGATCAGACAGGCTGAGAAGGCTGGCTTGGGCCAGCACCCCCTTTCCCTCCCCACGCCCACCAGGCCAGGAGGCCCTCCATGGTTTTGCTTCCCCGGCAACCTCCCTCATCCTGGGTACTCAGGATGAATAATAGTTTTGCCTACTACTTAGACATGCCCAACTCCTGTCAAGCACTTTAGTTCGCTGTGGTGTCATGTTTGGATACCAGTGTTTTATATTTATACATAGAGAATTTTCTAATATAGTCTATTATATATACACACACGTGCGCACACATAGAGATATATAGACACAGGCCGCCATTCTGCCCCCAGAAAGCTCTCTCACATGGGGAACGGAACGGACCCCCATCTGTGCCTCGACCAGCAAAGCCAGAGCTCCAGAGGGTGGTGGGGGTGGGGGGCAGTCACGAGTCCTGAGCACCCCAGAGCCTGGGCTTTTCCAGGGAAAGGCTTTGTGCAATTGGCTGGTTTGGTTTTTTTTTTTTTTTTTTCCTTTCTTTTTCCCATGTGCCTCCCCCACCCCCCAAATCTCTGAGCCAAAGCTGTGGCAGGCGATGTTGGAAAAGAACTGCATTTGAAAAAAAAAAAAAAAGGAAATGGCTCCCAGGATCTCACTTTGGCGCTGCGGGCCCGGGACAGGTATTCTTGCCGGACCGGGTTAGCCATGTTAGGTGAGGGGGGGACTCCGCCAGGGGTGCAGGGGTGCCAGCTCCAAGATGCAGACGCTGGGGCCTGAGTGCAGGAGTGGGCCGCCCCCAGGCCCGGGCAGGGACATCCTCAGCCCCTCCCCAGACTGTTTTCAGCCAAGGGTGTTGTGTCAACAGCCACGGTGTCCAGGCTGTTTGTGTGGGGACAAGGTAGCCAGTGTGGGTTAAACACCTCAGGGGGCAGGGGCAGAGGAGAAGCCCAGCGTTCAGCCTTGCTCCCAGGAGACCTTCCTCCCTTTTCTGCATTGCCCAGGGACTCTCTAGGCCCTTCAGCTGCTCATTCTTGGGATTCTCCGGGTCTTTCCACCCAGTGACCTTTAACAGCAGAACAGCAAGGAGAGGTGGGGACTGTGTTAGCGGTTTATTTACTTTGAAGACTTCTCTAGAAATATTTCTAGCGGCTGCTGTTCGCCCAGCCGGGCATGGCCTCCCCACCTTCGCCAGGCTCAGACCCCGTCCTGTCCTGGGTCTGTGTTCCCCTTCTCCCTGCCCCTTTCCTCCTCCTCTCGCCGGGGTCTCCTAGAGACCACCGTCCCTGGGGCTCTTCGCCTTCTGTCCCCTTCTCTCAGTATTTTTCTTTATCGCACTTGATCACCTCTCTGTCCCTTGTCCCTCTCTGTTTCCCATTTCCTCTCTGTAGAACCAGTTAGGGGAGGAAGCTGGTCTGGTATGGAGGAGGAGGAGGACCCTTTTCTTACTTGTTCCCCGGCCACCCCAACTCCCTTTCCTAACCAAGAGCACTGAGGCTTGGAGGCGAGACGGAAAGGGCCCTTCAGTCACTCTCTTGCTGTTTGCTTCCCAAGGATCTCCTTACTGCTCGGTGCCCCGGGCCCAGGCCCTCCCTGCGGTCCCCCTCCGTGCGCCCCAGGGCACTCTGTCCAACGTGGACTCCCGCCAGCTCACTGGCCAGGGCAGAATGACCAATCAGAGAAGTGACACTGGGTCAGCCTCCAACTCCAGGACAGAAAACCCGAGTTCCCTGGGCACAGGCCAAGACGAGGACCGCAGCTGTCCTGGCATGGAGTAGCCACTGTGCCGCCTCCCTGGGGCCTCCTGTATCCAGGCGAGCAGCAAAGAATGGAAAAATCCCTGGCCTGCTAGAAGATGTCTGAATGACTGGGCCATGTTCCTCTGACCTCGCCCCCAGCCCGCCCTTGCACGGCCCTGTCTGTGGTCACATGTCCGAACCCCACTGCAGGCAAACCGGGGAACCCCAGGCACACTGTGGAGCTTGCCCAGGCTCCCCCTGGGCTTCTGACCAGGCGGCCGATGCTGTGGCCGTGCTCTGCAGACTAAGAGTCCTGTGGCTTGGCCCCAGCCTTCGGGAAGTCACCTGCCTGCCCCCGTGGGTGAGATCGAAGGAGACAGTCCCAAGGACCACTGTGAAGAACGCCATTCCCCCCACGTTGGGGTCTGGGAGCCATGCGGGGGGAAGGCTGAAGGAAGGAGATGGGGGCGCTCCCTGCGTCCCCCTACACAGAGTGGGGAGAACTCCGGAGTGGGGAGGGAGGGGCTGATGGGAACAGCCCAGCCTGAGTTCCCCAGCCTCCTCCCTCTAGGTTCTTGTCACTGTAATGAGATTCTTCCATAGGGATTTAAGAATGTGGCGATTCCATCCCACGGCTACCCTGCACCCCAAGGAGGGAGGCCGAGAGAGACCCCTGGGCTTGGGAGATGTTCTCACCCAGCAGAGCTGAGGTTCTGCCATTTCCTGTCCCTGGGGAGCAGCTGGCGTTACCAGGGCAACAGGCTAAAATAAATCTTGTCTGGGTAGGGCCAAGGGCAGTGTTGCTAGGGCAACTGATTAGGCCAATTGTTCGGCTCCAGGCTTTTCCTGGTACCCAGCGTGGCTAAATCACCTGGCACTGCCTGCCCAGAACGCAGGTACTCAGATCCCTGCTCCCTCCCGCTCCATCTGTGCCCAGCACTTCTGGGTTCAGTGACACAAGGTGGCCTGGAGCTGGTCCTTGAGGCAGCCATGATTGCACAAGGACTGGGGTGCTGCACGGTGGCCTGGCTGATGGGGAGCGGGGAGGAGGAGGGATGAAGAAGGCGCCTGTGGGTAGCTTCAAAGCACAGCCCATCGAAGGACCTGTGGATGTCCTGTTCCTCCCAGCAGCACCAAGCCTGGGAAGGGGAGGGGCCTCCAGATCTCTTTTTTGCTTGCTGCTTTGCACACCGTAAGTCTGTGAAGACCACACTGGAGGCATTGGCCTTGAACATACTTCTGTCTGGGTGGCCACTTCTAGGTCTGTCGCATACCTGCTTCTCCCTGGCCGATGCCCACCAAAGGCGGTGACTGCCACCAGCCCCAGTGCACGCATGAGCTGACAGCACCTCCCCTGCCCCTTGGGAAGCTATGGCGGACCCGGATGCACCTGGTGGAGGCTCCGGGCACCCCCTGCCTACCAGCCAGCCGCCCACCCTCACCATGCTGGTTGGTGCTATGCACCTCACTCTCAACGGGACCCTTGAAAAGATGGTCAAGGATCCTAGCTTGCTCGCACGCTGCACTATGGCTTCCCCAGTGTTCCAGAAGAGTCCCTCACAGGCCTGGGAAATGGAGAAGTGTCAGTGGGACGGCCTGCCCTCCCAGCTCAGACTGTCATGGCCTCTGGACTAGCCTGAGACAGCGCAGGCCTCCCTTGCCTCCTTATTCTTGTTCTATCCCCTCCTCCCCATATGCCGTCTTCAACAGGGGCCTCGGCTGCGCACTTCCCCCTCCTCTACCCTCCCCGCAGCCCCCGCTTTAGCTCTTACTTGCCACAGAGCAATATAGGAGGTCCTCTAAGGCTCCCACCCAAGCATCAGCTCCTGGGGTGTCTTGCAGAGTGGGCAGTGACTAGAGACATCACCCCTCCACACACACACCCCTGCAGGAGTCTGTGGTCCTTGGAAGGATCAGAAGAGGGGTGGTGTAAAATGTCTGAATCTCAAACCTATCTCAAAATCTTAGGACGGAAGAGGCAGAGAGTATCTCCACCACAGAGTCTGCACCTCTGGTCAGAGCCTTTAGCTGGCCCATGGTGGCATTTGGGGACAGCGGTGCTGAGAAGGGGCTGAGGGCAGTGAGAGGTTTCTTCCCAGGTTCTCCTTCAGTGGCCCCTTGGCTGGAACTCTGGGGGTGTGGTCTATGCACAGGGACCCATCTAAAAGCTCACTTATCTGAAGATCCCTCCTGTCCCCCTAAACGCGGAGAGAACCTGAAACTCCAGCTCTTCTGAAATCAGCACAGCCCAGTGCTTGGTGGCCCTGAGAGCTAGGCTGGCTTGGGAAAAAGAGCATGGGACCATTGTTGGGGGGAACGCAGGTGCTGGACGCCTAGAGTGGGAAGTGGCGGGAACAGAAGGTGGCACCGCCTGTCAGGGCCGTCCCCAAATCGGCAGGACTGCGGATCGCTTCCCGACGCAGTTCCACTCACACTGGCCTCACTTGGCCGCTCCCTTAGCAGTCAGCTCAGATCCGAGGAGACGCCCACGCACTCCCCGCCTCCGCAATCCCAGCCCAAGGGTGCTTGGGGTGGGGTGGAGGCCCGGTCCCCTAGACTTCCCCAATCGGACTTCACTCCCACTGCCCGACGTCCAGCGCCGGGGGCGCGCGAGGGTTAACCCCGCGGGGGTGGGGACTCTGGAGCGGTCTGCAGAGGGAGGGAGGGAACGGGCAGGAGGCGTTTGGAGGCGTGGGGAGCCGGCCAGGGTCGAGCCTCCGAGGAGGCCGCTGGAACCTCGCTGCAGCCAGTGCCGCATACGCCGCGCGCAGCGAGGGGACACCGCAGACCCCCTGCCCCAAACTTCAAGTCCGGAGCAGGGGCGAGACGCTGGGCATCAAGACGGGTGGCAGCCTGTCAGGACGCTGCCCCCTTCCCCGGAGACCGCCACCTCCACCCCGCCTCTGCTGAGTCTCAGCCCCGATTGCCTTTGGCCGGGGATGAAGCCCGGAGGCGGTGGCCCCACGGCGGCCCCGGACTCCGAGCCGGCGGACAGGCCGCTGGTTCTGCCGCGGCCCTGGGCCTGTCCCGCTGACGTACGGCTCTGCGGCCACCTGCGGAAGCAGAAGTCGCAGCGCCGCCGCTTCTTCGTGCTCCGCGCCGACCCGCCGCGCCTCGAGTGCTACGAGAGCGAGAAGAAGTTCCGCGCGGGCCGAGCGCCGCCCAAGCTCAGCGTGAGCCTGGCGGGCGCGTGCACCATCAGCAAGCGCGTGGACGCGCGCCAGCGCCACCTGATCGTCCTCTACACGCGCGACCGCAGCCTGGGCGTGGCGGCGGCCTGCGAGGCGGAGCAGCAGGCGTGGTACAGCGCCCTGCTGGAGGCGCGCGCGGCCGCGGGTGAGGCCCGAGCCTGGGGCGGGCGGGGCCGAGGGCGAGGGGCCGGGGCTTGGGTGATCGCGAGTTTATCCGGGGTTGTCCCTCCCTGTAAGTCTCCGAAATCAAGTTCAAATATGAAGCGTTTACACGTGTTTAGTTCTCGGGGCAGTGACTCCAACCGCCCCGGCCCAAGAGCCCCTGTGACCGGCCCCCTTTCTCTCCAGGTCCCAGCCTCCACGAGGACCCCGGCGCCTGGATTCTCGCTCCGTTTCAGGACGTCTGGCCCGTGACGCTGCGGCCCAAGGGACTGGGGCGAACACAAGGCCTGGGCAGCGGCCGCTACCGCCTGTGCCTGGGTTCGGGGGTGCTGAGCCTGCTGCGGAAGCCCAAGGGCAGAGGCTCTGGGGACACCCAGGCTTCGCCTCCGCCGCCCGCCCTTCGCCTGTCCCTGCTCAGCGTGCGCCGCTGCGGCCACGCAGACTCCTTCTTCTTCTTGGAGCTCGGCCGCTCGGCGCCCACGGGTCCCGGGGAGCTGTGGCTACAGGCGCCCGACGCCCTGGTGGCCCAAAGCATTCACGAGACTGTACTGGCCGCCATGAAGCGACTCGGGGAGGGCGGTGCCACTGGCAGGGCTGAGCCACTGCCAAGGGATCCCCCGACCGGCGCTTACAGACCCTCTGCCTCCCAATCTTCTACGACCCTGGCCTCGATAGCCCAGTCAAGCGGCGGGAGCCCTCGCGGGGGCATCGGGGAGAGAAACAGGAAAACCCTCCAGATGCTGGCAAAGGCAGCCTCGCACCCCAAGGACTTGGAGCTGGGAGGGGGCTACGTAGCCATGGGAGCGGGGAGCAACTATGAGCCCATGGGGGGTGGCGAAGCGGGTGGCTACATGGTGATGGCACCCCCTGGCCCTGCGGCCTCTGTCCACACAACCCCCCACGACCAGCTCCAAGTTTGCCAGGGCACCGAATACGTTCCCATGAGCCGCTTTCTGCCAGGGTCCTTGTTCTCCAGCTCCCTGCCCGGCTCCTATGAGCTCGGAGCTGGGGAGTCTGGACCTTCCTTTCAAGGACCCCGTCGCAGCATGGGGGAATGTTGGGGACCAGCAGGGGCGCATCCCTCCTTGCAGCCGCCCTCAGAGCTAGCAGGGGAGTACGTGTGCATCAAGTACGTGGCCCCTGACTACTTAGGAATGGGCACTGCCACACAAGAACCCCCCAACGGCCGCCTCAATTACGCTGACCTGGACCTGATCCCTTCACTGGAGGTTCGAGGCGACAGCAGGAACCCACAACACAGCTATGCCCGCATCGAGTTCCAGAACCTCAGGGAGGCTCCGGTGAGACGTGGGCAGCTCCGCCCTGTCTAGCTGAGGGATGGATGGGGAGGAAGAGAGAGAACAGGGCCAAGTTATGAATGCCTTCCTGCCTGCTCCCCTCAGCCCCTCAAACTGTTCCCAAAACAGAGGGGCTCTCAGGCCCCCTAGGACCTGCTCTCAGGTCAGCCCTGGCCCCCAACCCTGCCCCCAATGACTGGTCCCACAAGGACCTGCTCCTCCCCACCCCGCACCTGCAGGGCCTGCCTAGTATCTCCTCGAAGCCAAAGAACTAGTCCCGGCCCCAGGGTCCCAGAGCAAGAGGCTGAAGCACCAGGTATCTTGTCTCTACTGCTTCCTGAAAGTGTTGTGCCACTCCCTTCCTCCCTAATTTCCCTCTTCCAGTGACAACACAATCACAATACAACTCAAGTGTTCGCACAATCCTCCCTTCTCTGGAGCCGGGTGGACCTGAGAGCCTTCTTGCTTCCATATCCTTGTCTTCTGTATACTGTACTGTGGACCCCCCACACCCTATGCCCTATACCCTATTAAAGTGATCCTGCTTGGTCAGCCTCGAAAGGCCTTAGATCTATGGATTCCCCTGCCCCCTTGCAGGGGTGACCGATGAGTAACGAGAGTTTGAGAGGCGGACAGCCTAAGCCACGTACAGGAAGAGACCCCATCCCTGTCTCCATGCCCCACTCAGGCTACTCACTTGCTACAAGGAGCTTGCTTGCAAACCAAAACACTGTTTTATTGTCAACAGAACCTGCGGGGGGGGGGGGGACCCACAATGCCCACAGAAGAGCTGTGTTCAGTGGGCTTCCGGAGTTCGTGGGACAGACGGGTCAGTGCAGCGAGAACAGCCGGGCCCGCCACTGGGGCCTGGGTGGTCAGATACGGGGTCTGGGGAGCCAGCAGGGGGCGTGGGAGCCCCCGAGGAGGCAGGTCTCGGAGCCCCCTGGCTCATCTGCAGGAGGCCAGTGAGGGCGATCAGCTCAGGCCCACTGAGCCAGGCGGTGGAGCCGCCCGGGGAGGGGGTGCGAAGGACCCAGGGAGTCATGACAGGAGGTGGGAGCAGCAGCTTCAGAGAGCCCACGACCTGAGGAGAACGAATGGAGAAATGTCTCCTCCCAAGCCCTGCGGGGGGAGTGGCCCGAGGCCGGGGCAGGAATTACACTGACCTGCTGAGGGGCCTCGGACAGGTACAGCGGGACACGCTGGCCACAGGGCAGCAGCGGGTCTGACAGAAAGACATCTTCACGGCACATCACTGGGAGCCCTGGGGAGGAAAAGCCAGGAGGGCAGCAGGCTGGGGTTCCCACACCAGCGAGGGCCGCACTGGTTCCCAGACGAGCTCACGCAGGGAACCTCCAGAGCCTGGGGGACCAAGCAAAGTACCTGCGTCCCTGGGCACGTGCTCTGCGTTCTGATGCCCTGTTGCTGGGGCCCGGGGCCTGAGGTCCCGGCCTGACGCTGCCTCATACAGTGGCCAGAATGAGGGATGACACAAAGTCCGGCCTGAGAAGGAGGCGCCTGACGCACAGCTGGGCCCCTGTGCCAGAGGCAGGAAAGATGGATCCCTGCAGCTTCGGCCCCCTCCCGGGGCACCCCTGCCCCCTCCCAAGGCCTGGGCCACAGATACTCCCAACTCACCCACACCAGCCGGGGTCCTGCTTTAGCCTTGTAGCTGGGGTCCCACGGTGCTAGGACCGTCATCCTTGAGGGGGCCACCTCCCAGGCCATCTGGGGCGGCAGGGCAACTGCAGGGGTGGGGTTGAAGAGATTAAAAGAGGCTCAGGAGTCCGTGGAAAGGTGTCTGGGGCGGTAAAGACTGCAAGGCCTGTACCTACCTGGGGTTCCCCGGAACTGCTCGGGAGCCAGGCCTGGGGGGGTCCGGGGCAGCAGCTGCTCTCTCCGGGTCCAGGAAGGCCTTCGGGACCGGGGCTGCGGGCTGGGAGGGGGAGGTACTGAGGTGCAACCACCGTCACAGCCTCCCCCTCATCTGGAGGCAGGGCCGGGGGGGTCTGGGGCAGGGAGTCTGAGCACACCCGGTCCTCAGTGTGGGCGGCGGAGGTTTCCTCCCACGGTGGGGCCCCCTGTCGGATTTCCCTGCGGCGGGGCCCCTCACCTGTCCTGTGGGGGCGTTCCTGGCTCCCCCAGTCCTTCCTCTCCAGAGCTCCAGACCTCGCCGGGGTCACTGCCCGCCGAGGGGCCTTGTTTCTCGGGCGCCTGCTCTTTGCCCGCGTCCCACAGCGGAGGCGGCCGGGGCAACATGCCGCGTCTGACGGGGAGGGCAGCGCGGGCAGCAACTCCGGGCCCCGCGTCCGCACTGTCTACACCGTCCACGCCGTCCACGCCGTCCACGCCGCCCGCGCCTCCCACCTCGCTCCTCCCGGACCCACGAGGCTCCCTCCTCCCGCGGCGGCCCGCCCTCTCGCCGCCCCGCGAGCTCACGTCGCCGGCCCACCTCGCGGGGCCTCGCGACCACGCCGGCGCCCAGCGCGTTTCCGGGCCACGTGGCGCGCGCTCCCGCCGGGGTCTCGCGGGCGCCCCCTGGCGGCGGGGCTGGCGGGGTCCGCGCGCCTTCGGCCACGGAAGAGCGGCAGCGCCCCGCGGCAGGGCCACCTCCTTTCCCACGACGCACGGCATTCATTCGCAGACGGACACACACACGCATACCCGAGGGGCAACCTATAGGGCCCGGCTTCTTTATTGCACTTGACACAACATCTGGGACCGTCTTCTATCCTAGACCCTCCGCCACACCCAGGGGCGGCCAGGGGCCTCGCTGGGCCTTGCTGGGCCGGCCGGCTTCCAAACCCCTGGGCGGGCCGAGGGGCACCCAAGTAACAGGGCCAAGCCTGAGGCCGCCCTCACCGGAGTCCTTGCTAGGGAGCAGAGCCGGACGCGGCTGTCTTCTCTGTTCCTGGGTTCCCGGCCGGATGGGAGCCCTTTGACCCGACCTCGACCCCTATGGCCGTTCCAGCAGTGCGTGGATGACAGCAGCGATGTAGGGGAGGCCCCTTCCCGGGGCCCCCTCCTCTTCCAAGATGTGGTGGGGCTGGCACAGGGACTCCTGGGGGGAGGGGCCCGGGTTAAGTGCCCGTCACCTTGTTCTCTGGCTTTCCTGTCCTTCTCAAAAGGCAGGGGGGGAGAAACCCTACAGAAGCCTGGGCAAACAAGGCTGACAGGATGGCCCTTCCAGGTGGAGGTGGCAAAGGTCAGGGGCACCCTGGACATGGGTTGGGGACAAACGAGATACAAGGAAGCTGCCAGCAGGTGACAGAAGGGCGATGACACAGGAGGCCAAGGCTCAGGGGAGCAGAGACCTCTCATTTCCAGAGGGAAATGCTGAAACAGGCAGGCTGACAAACAAAGCCCCTGGGGCATGGCCAGGGCTGGGCCTGGCCACAGCAGGAGCAGACGCAAACACACACACACAAGAGGCGGCCACGGTCTGTACAATTTATACACAGAGACAGGGACCCAGCCTGGGCCCCTGTATCCCCTACAAATATAGAGTTCTCTCTACAAAATATAGATAATTTAGCTCCCCAGAACAATGTGGGGGGTGGGGGAGGGACGGCAAAAGGAGGAAGGTTGAGATCAACCCCCTGAGGGAGCAGAGGGCATGGTCTGGAGGGATGAAGGCACCATCAGCACTGAGAGGGGAGGGAGGGGGCGGGGCTACAGGAGGGTGGCCAGAGGCTGGGGGCCCAGGGTCTGGGTACACCAGAGTGGGGCCTCTGAGGTCAGTGTTTGTGAGGGGAGGGGGCTCACTAGTGTCTTTGGTAGGGGCTGAAGGCACCACTGGTAGGGACCGGGGTCGCACAGGAGTCATAAATAGAAATAGGGTGATGGGGGCGGGGAGAAAGGGTGACTTCAGGTCCTAGGAACCCAGGAGCCGAGTGTAGACGACAAAGAGCAGCAGCATGAGGACCACGTAGAAGAAGATGAAGCCGCCCAGACCAGAAGGGGGCCAGACGGGCGGGGGGGCCCTGCCCCCCACCCGCTTCACAGCCTCCAGGGTGGTCCATAGCCCCTGGGCAGTGCCCTGGAGGAGATCCGAGGGCGAGCACAGGTCGGCCTAGGGAGGGAGTAGGGACAGACGGACAAGGACAAAGAGCAGACGTCAGCAGCAGCAGCAGCAAGACAATCCTTCCCACCCCCTGCCCTCACGTGCCAGGGGCTGAGCCACGCCCACATGCGCAGTGCAGGGCAGGGACACATGCAGGGCAGGGACACATGCAGGACGGGGACTTGCGGACATGCTTCTTTCTGGGCAGCAGACACCCCTGTGAATGGAGCCCCGCCACCCATGCGGAGTGCTCAGCTGAGCCCGGAACGTCGCCACCCTTTATAGTAGGGATCTGCCCTGGGCTCCCCAGAATATACCCCCCATACCTCAGGCACCCCCATTTTTCGACAGGCTTCTAAGAAACTCTCCACATTTTTCCGAGACTTGAGAGCACTAAGTTTTGGCTGGGGGAGCGTGAGAAAGGAAAAGAAGGAGAGAGTGAGGGAGAGGCCCTGGCCGTCCTCTGTCCCATCCCCTGCCTCCCGCCCGGGGACAGAACTGACCACAGCAGGTGAGGGCACGTGGATGAAGGGCACGGAGCGGGGCCGCAGCTGGTTGGCCAGCTGACACAGGATGACCCCATTGGCCAGAGCTTCTGCCAGGTCCTCGGGCAGGGGCCGCTGCAGCCTTGACTCAAGGACCTGGGAGGCAGGAGGATGGGGGAGGGGTCAGGTTCGCTGGGGACTCCCGCCTGTCCCCTTGTGTCCTCAGTGGAAGCACCCACAGGGTACGGTGGGAAGCCAGGGAACTCGAGGAGGCTGAGCGGCCCACCGTGCCCGGCCCCGCAGATCCCACCTCTCTTACCTGGCGCAGCTGTGCCATTAGCTCCTTTTCATCCAGAAGCTGGGGGGATCGCCGAGGTCTCAAAACACAGTCTGGGGAGGAAGGGCCTGGAGAAAGGGGAGGAATGTGGGCTTGTCTCTGTCAACCGCAGCCGACTTCCTAGCTGGGTCACAGTGTCTGGCACTCCCATCTCCTGCCTCCGTGCTTGTGGGATTTTCAACACAAAGGACAATAGACTAGCGAATTCCCGGGCCAGAAGGGGAGTCCGCAGCCCAGGGCTGAGGGCTGGGTTAACGCCGGGGACAGGGGAAACCCACCTGAGCCACTCTGCGAGGAAGAACGGAAGAGGAAGCTGTTTGGTCTCTGAATGGAGCCGAGTGGCCGGGGAGCAGGCACTGTCGCTGGGGGCCAGAGCCAGAGACCGGTCAGAAAAGACACCCTTCAGAGTTCCCCTCTTCCCTCAGGCCCCCAGGCCCCAGCCACCCCCTCACCTACAGAGTCCCGCCTCCTCTTCCCCCAGTCCCTGTCCCACCTGGTCCAGCCGCAGGAGGGGGGTCCTGGGAGGTGGGGGCGGGGGCGGGGGCTCCCTGTCCTCCTGAAGCTCCCGGCTGCGTGGCACTGGACTTCGGCATGCCACTGAGGACAGACAGGAAGCGAGTTAGAGGGGATGGCCGGGGCACGGCGTGCAAGGCCAGAGCTCAGGGAGGTGGGTCTGCGAAGACACATACTCATAGGAGGCCTGAGTGGACGAGGCAGCGGCCCCTCCGCCAGCAGCCCTGATCCCCAGCTTCAGAAAACTGGAAAATGAAGGACATGTGGGGTCAGCAGCGCAGGCAAGGGACCCGCCAACCCCAAGGGGCAGAGGAGCTTCTGAGGACCCATTTCCCCTCATTTCCAGGCCCCCCGCCCAACCCTGCCCCCTTGCCCACACCTGTCCTTCCTGGGGGCCCCCCACAGCGCACTGTGCTGCTGGTGCTGCTGCTGCTGCCGCCGCTCCCGCTCCTGCCACAGCTGCAAGGTGTCGGGGCGCCGCCGCTCCTCCCCGGCCGGCTCCTCCCGCCTGTGGGGCAGAGGCAGGACCAGTGAGGCAGAGCCGGGTCCGGGGACGGAGGGAGGCGGAAAGGTGCGGGGTCAGGTGGCTCCGGGGTACCTGCTGCTTGACGCCTTCTCGGTGTCCCCCGCCACAGGGCTTAATTCTGGTGGCCGCTGCTCCTAAGGAAGGAGCAGCAGGAGATGGAAGTGCTCCCCCAAGCCTGCGCCGCTCCCCGCCCCCCACAGGTCCCTTGCACACTGCACAGGACCTGCACGCGGCCAGGAACGGGACCCTCACCTCAGCAGCGCCTCGCTCCTCGTCCTCCCCAGGCACGTGGCTGTCAATGAAGTCGATCTGCTCAGGGTCTCCGTCAGCTGGAGAGGCCAGGGCATGTCAGCAAGCCTCTGGAGGCCTTTAGGCACTCGTACCTTACCCCCCACCCCATACCCTGACCCCACCACTCACCAGAGCCATCCTCTCTCCGCTCCCTGGGCCCCCGAGGCTCCCGGGCCAGCTCTGAGATCCGGAAGGACAACTCCGAAAATTCATCTGTTGACTAGAAATGCAAAAACGGGAGCGAGCTGCGCTGTAGTGCTGGGGGTTCGTGGGGTTCATGCCCCTGGGGTCTGCTGCTGAGCCAGCCCTTCCCCGAGATACCTGGGCAAGGGAAAAAGACCACTCCAGACACGAACAGTCACCCTGATACTCCCAGGCACCAAGCACAGGGTCCTGACTCAGAGTTTCTCCCCCAGAGCCAAGACCCCCAATGTCCCGTGGAAGGGAGGCCCTTACCTCATTCCCGGACCACCTCTTGCTGCCACTGTCGACGCTGTGGAAGCCTGAGTCCAGCCCACCATCGTACCGACGTCCAGGAAATAAGTCCTCAGCAGGGCTGGTGGCCGCCGGGGAGAGCCAGTCAGTCCAGCACCGGGCAACAAGCCCTCTCGCCCTCCCACCAAAACCCACGAGTCCGTGCTGCCAGGAACGGGCAGGAAGTAACCAGGCGCTTGCTTCCTTCCCACTTGGGACTTACCAGGGACTGAAACTCGGGGGGCGGGAAGGGGCCAGGTCCCCCAGCGCAGACCCCCCACGCCGCCCAGCTTCTGTCGACAAGTATTTGAAGATGTGAAGTTTCCCCTTCAGACAGATCTAGGTATAAAGAGGCACATGGTAGGGGTTAAGGGAAGGGGGCTCCCCCGGATCCTGCCTGGCTACTCAAGGGACTCATCTCCCAACTCCTACCCGTTCCCAGCCCCGTCCCCATGGTCTAGGGCAACCCGCCCCCCTCACCTGAGCCGGAGGGCTCTGCAGGGGGTTGCTGTCCAGCAGAATGACCTGCAGGTGCCTGAGGCGGCAGAAGGAGACCGGGATGCGGGAGACACGGTTACAGGAGAAATCCAGGCGGACAAGAGGAAGATCCCCCAGCTCTGGGGGTGGGTGAGGGAAGAGTCAGGAGCCTGCCCAAGGGTGGGGCCTTGTGTTCACTTCCTCTGCCCTCTGCTCTGGCCCACTCGCCACCCTTGGGGCCACCACGTCCTCTGGCCTGGCTGGCTGGCTGAGGGTGTGCCCCGAGAACAACCTCCCTGCTCCCCTTCCTGCTTGAATCGGGCCCACCTCCAGGCCTCCCCTCCCCAAGCTCCTGCCCAGCTCATGGGCTTCTCTCTCCTCTGCCCCCCGACCTACCCCATACTCCGGCCATTCCTTCATCCCTGACTGACCGCCCCAAGACCCAAACTGCGACACTGCACATGGTCAAAAACCATGACTTGCAGCGGAGGCTGCTGAGGGTGAGCGGACCATGACCTGCGCAAAGGCACCCAAGCAGGAGGGGCCGGCATTCCCACCGGAACTTTACGAGCTAAGCCCTTCCCACCCCAGGCAAGGCTGTGGCCACCCACACGAAAGGGTGCCCTTTTTCTACTTCGGACCACATTTCCCATCTCACAACCCACCCTCGCACCACATCAGACAACCTCCAGCCCTGTGAACCCCCTCATGTGTGAAAATAAAGCCAGAAAGGCTTCTGGGCCTTTCCACGTGCTGTTTGCTCAGCTGGGACAGGCAGTTTTGTGACCATCTTTCAAAGTGCAGCTCCAAGTGTTGCCTCTTCCATGAAATCTCTCCAGAGACAGGTTGGAATTTACTGCTCCTTCCTCTGTGTCCCCAGGGCATTTTTGCTTGGGTCTCTCTTATGGTCACATAAGATCAAACTATGTGATCGGATCTCTGATCAAATGCTTGTTTACAGTGCTACCGACTTAGCAGGAAAGAGGGCCAGAGTAGAAGGAGGGGGAGCCCAGAGAAAATGGGTGACCACCTGACCGCCTCTCTTGTTCTTTATTTTTCATATTTTTATTTTTTAAAGATTTTATTTATTTATTTGACAGAGAGAGAGACCACAAGTAGGCAGAGGGGCAGTCAGAGAGAGAGGAGGAAACGGGCTTCGTGCTGAGCGGAGAGCCCGATGCGGGCCTCGATCTCAGGACCCTGGGACCATGACCTGAGCTGAAGACAGAGGCTTTAACCCACTGAGCCACCCAGGCGCCCTCTTTTGTTCTTTAAAACCAAGATGTGCATGGCTCCGGCTCCCATCTTTCCTACCTGGCCCTGGCTTGCATCTCTTGCCACATCCGTGCCCGGCAGTGCTCCCTCCCACCCGCACGCTTTGCACATGGGTTCCCTCTCCCTGGGATGCATTAGGAAGGAGAACCTTCCTTCACAGGTCAGCTCCTGCCACCCCTCGGGGCGGCGGGGGGCAAGTCTTCCTCAAGCTCCCCGAGCAGGGCCACAAGCCTCCCTCCAGCTCCGGCAGCTCTTTCCATGGCCTGCTCTAGCACGTCCCTCCACTTGTCTCTCCCCGGGAAGCCCGGACATTTTCAGAGTTGGCCCTAGGTGGGAGTGACATCCCCGTCTACCTGACCCCCACCTAAAACACAGGATGCACACAACAGTGCCGGCCGAATAAGGGAAGGGGCGCCTGCTTTGGAGCAGAGGCTATCAAATGTTGGAGTGGATCACAATTAGCTCATTCAACTGGGGTCGGGGGCTGCTTGGGCTCCAGCTCATGGCTCCACTGACTCGCAATCTTTGGGGGAGGAGGCACAGGGCATCATCTGACTCAGGTGCCCGAGAGCTTCCACTGGCTGAGTGATGGCCCTGGGTGGCCCTGAAGGTCCCTTCCAACCTTGGGATTCTGCAGGGTGCCAACCCACTTACCCACTCTCCTTTCTGTGCCTTGTTCCTCATTTGTGAAGATAAAGTTAATAACCCATGCCTTGTCAGCCTCAGAGGGATGCCAGTCAAGAACAAATAATTTAGTTTGTCTTATACACTGCAAAACCCTGGGCACCTAGGTCGGTGATGTTGAAGAGTCTTCGGGACTTCTCCAGTGCAGACATACACACTCTCTCCACACCCCCACACCCCCACCAGATCTCTATTCTCCTCACCATCGGGCAGGGTGCTGAGCTGGTTCCTGCGCACACTGAGGTCCCGCAGGGAAGGGAGACTGCACAGCTCCGCCGGGAGGGCCTGCAACTCATTGCCGCTCACATCCTGCAATGAGGAAGGAAGTAGGCCAGGAGCCACGAGACCAGGGGCATCAGAAACTGCCTCCAGCCCCTGGCCACGTTCTTCGGTGCCCCCCTCCCCAAACTCTCCAAAGGCCCCTGGTGCCTGGCTCGAAGGCCCCCCTTCTTGCCCTGCCCTCACAAGCTGCCGCAGGCTTCCCAAGGCGCTGATGTCGGGAGGCAGAGCCCCTAGTTTGTTGTTGCTGATGATGAGCACCCTCAGGGGCAGCTGGCAGATGTAGGGTGGCAGCGACGACAGCTGGTTTCGGCTGTGGAAGGGAGAAAGGCATGGGGCTCACTCCCCAGGCCCGGCAGCCCCGTGCTGCCCTCTCTCCAGGGCACTGGGAGGGGCACTCAGGGTACGGTGCGCTGGGAGGGACTTGGGGCTCCCACCCTCTGCCGGCCATGCCTCCCTACCTGAGGTTGAGGTAGGTAAGGGCTGTGAGATTCCCCAAGGCTGGATTCAGGCATCTCAGGCAATTGTGGTAGAGGCTCAGGCCCTCCAGGGACACCAGCTGGCACGCTGCCTCCGGCACCTCGGGGAACCGGTTCCGGGACAGGTCTAGGAGAAGCAAGACATCAGGGGAGAGCTGGGGACAGGCCCAGCCCCTGGACAGAAGGGCCCTCGACTTTCCCAGAGCCAGCTGCCCAGCAGTCCGCCTCCCCGCTGGACCTAAAGAATCAGGCCTGTAAACCTGGGCTCCCTGGAGAGAACAAAGCTTTCTGCAAAACCGAGCACATTCAGAGCATTAGCAGAACAGCAAAGGCCGCAGGGTCACTGGGCTGGAGAAGCCCACACTCAGGACAAACCACCTTCAGATACACAAATGAAGGGCTATCCTGGAAAGGGTAACTGGCTTCTAGAACTCTTGCGGTTCCTGCTGTTGCTCCAAAGGAAGCAGCAAGGTAATGGGCCAGGCGGCTCAAACTGACTATGGGCAGCTGCCCGGGGAGACCACTGAGAAAGCTAATCCCTCTTCGCCCCTCCACGGGGGCCTCGTCCCCAGCCTCAACCTCTTTTCAACACAGGGGAGAAGCCAAGGGTCATTAGAGTCTGGCTCTAGAGAATATGTAAGGCTCCTGGCACACTGGACAATGGCTATTCATCAGCCCCTCGGATCAGCAAGCCAGCTCCAAAGGTCTGTGAAGGAACAGACACCCGAGGACCAGGAGGGGAAGGCGAGCCGACCAGGCTGGAGGCGGAAGCTGGAGTCCTCAGGTCCCTCCCACCCCAGCCTCTTCAGGACCTCTTTCCCACCCTCTCCCAGTCCCACTGGCTCCCCTCTACTTCCTGTCTTACCGACCCAGGCTTCAGGCGCTCAGCACTTTTGCCTGTGTCTTGGTGTGGGTGAGGAGCGGGGAGGACGGTACCGCTTATTTCAAGGGGTCGCTTGCTACTCCAATGAAAGGAGGCAGGCATGGGGTTTCTGCCAGTCTGGGGACACTAACCGCTCAGAGCTCTGCAAGCCTGGGTTTCTGTTTCCTCTCCTCCCCTGCACAGGGAGGGGCCCAGGGCCTGCAGGGGGATGGCCCTGGCGATAGAACTTCAGTGAGCTTCTTAGGCAGCCCTCCCCAGGAAGGCGTGAGCCAAAGCTGATGGGAGGGAAGCTGGGGTCTATCCCCCAAGGAAATGAGTCTTGTGACAGGAAATGGAGTAGAAACAATCTATCAGGTTCTGTGTCGGTGTCTGGTGGGCCCTATGTTTACCAGGGCGGATGACAGCCCGAGACACCAGGCCTCCTTTTTTCTCCCTCTCTGCTCACAGCCCTGGTGTGCAAGGAGAGAAGACCCTTCAAGGGAGAAGGGCAGGTTGCCCCGAGGCGGAGGTGGCCAGATGCAGTCGTCCTGTTTGCCCTCCACCGCCTGCTCTCCGTGCACCCACACAGGTGTGCGTGCGCACTTGTGCGTGCTGGGCATGAAGCTGGGGGAGGACGAGATGGGGCAAAAGCTCGGAGCGGAAGGGAGCCCAGGCTGGAGGAGGCAGGGCACAGGAGGCACAGGATGTGGTCTATAAGGCTGTGAGCTGCACTTCTCCTTTGCGAGAGCCGCCCCTCCCCGCCATCTCAGGATTCATCCTGCTTTCGGGGGCCCCAAGGAACAGAGTCCAGAGGATATCAGAGACCTGTGCCATAGGAGATATGCAGGGAAAACAATGCTTCAGAAAGAGCGGAGAAAGGAGGAGAGGGCTCAAAATAATTTAGCGGAGTGTTGGAAGTGTTTGGTCTGGGCGGTAGGGCGAGGTGTAGAGGACAGGGTCCACGCAACCCTGACTGTCACTTCCCTTTTCCACCCCAAACTATCAGCAATCTGCTTGGGGAGAGGGATCAGAGGAGAACGTTCTGGATAAGACAGAGTCCACCTGGCCTACAACCTGGGTCCAGAAAGGACTCAGGATTTCTGCATGGAGAGCGGGGCGGGGAGAGGCCCTCGGGAAGCGAGGATTTTCCCGCTCCAACACACAAGCTCACTCAGAAGGGCCTGCACCCCGAGCCGGAATGCTGGTGGAGGAGCGTGGGAGGGGGCAGGAGCTGGGAGGGGCCAGGGAGTTCTTGGTAGTTTTCCCCAGGAGTCCACTCACAGAGGCAGAGCCCTAAGGAAGTCAAGAATAACATTTGGTCTTTGTCAAAAAACAAGCAAGGGGGAGGGGAAAGGGAACAGACGGCGAGTGTCACACAGCTGCTGAGGTCAATCTGAAGCTTGGGGGGGTTAGGCGGCTGGGGGAGACGGAGAGGGAGAGGAATGGCTCCTGGGGCTCACTCGGTCCCTGAACTCACTCTCTGCATGGCGGCAAAGGGAGTTTACCCAGCAACCCAAGTAACGTGGAGAAGTTTAAACCGGTCCTTCCCAGAGCAGTGGAGAAAACAGGGCCGGTGCCCTCCTGCATGTTTGCAGGTGAGAAGGCACCTGCTGGAGAAGAAACGCAACCAGTCTCCGAGCAGTGTCCCCGGGAGGGAAGGCACTCACCCAGCCCCAAGTCCCACCCTGGGCTAGGCTGGGGTGGGGCTTCGGGAATGCAGGCCTCCTCCCCGCTCCCAATCTCCACCCCCCAGCTGCCAGCCCAAGGTCATAGGTTGTTGCCTCCTGAGCAGCTGTGGCCTGACTCACCTGTCATGGTAGAGTCCCCCACACCCTGCCCTCAAGAGACACCAGGAAGGGGGCGCCTGGGTGGCTCAGTGGGTTAAAGCCCCTGCCTTCAGCTCAAGTCATGATCCCAGGTCGTGGGATCGAGCCCCGCATGTGGCTCTCTGCTCAGCAGGGAGCCTGCTTCCCCCTCTCTCTGTCTGTCTCTCTGCCTGCTTGTGATCTCTATCAAATAAATAAGCAAAATCTAAAAAAAAAAAAAAAAAAGAGAGAGAGAGAGACACCAGGAAGGAAGGAGCACGATTAGAGGGATCTGTGAGTGGGGGAGTAGAAGGACAGTGGGACAGTCTCTAGTCGCGCAGCACTCCTAGCCAGGAGATAAGATTTCCTTCCTTTCAGCAACTGCCTCATGTCCCTCCCTCTAGGGGAAAGCAGAAGCTGAAACGGGAATTCTAGGGTCTCTATGAGGTCACAGGCTCCCCAGTGACCTCACACACGCGAGAAGGAGGGGGAGTCTCGGATAAGGGGGTCAGGAATAATAGATGGAAGAGCTCGAGGAGAAAAGAGTTAGGGGACATGGAATATTTGCTTCTTTCCCATAGGCTAGCGGGGTGAAGAGTCGAGAGGGCCTGCGACCTTAGGGGGCGGGACAACAGGCACGGTAAACAGCAACACCAGGTTGTTAGGGGCAAATGCTAGGGAAGAGAAGGGCCTAAGACTGCTCGCATCTCGGTGGAACGGGGGGCGGGGGAGAGTTGGGAGACGAAGTGGAGGAAGATAAAGGAGTCCTCAGAGGGGGCTCGTGGGGGCCGCTTTAAGGGACGATCAGAACTGAGGTTGAGGAGATCATGAAAATGAGTCAGCCCGGTGAGGGGCGGGACCGTTCTACAGGTGCGCAGCTATGCAAATAAAGAGAAGCAGAAGACCGGGGAATTCTCCCAACGCTCGGCCGGGGCGCTGGGCGTTCCGTGCAAACGAGAAACGCGTTCATTGTCTGGTAGTTCTCAAAGTGGGGAGGGGGAGGTAGCAGAGTTATGCAAATCGGCGGGGTCGAGAACCCCGACGGTCAGGTGAAGGGGCGGGCCAGACTCCGGAGCCCGGTGAGAAACAAGCCAGGGGCGGGGCTATGCAAATGAGGGTCCCGGCTGGGGTAGGGGGGCCGGGTGCACTCACCAGCCTGGGTGATGTCTGACAGGTCGTAGCTGCGGGCCGCGCCCCGGGGGAAGTGCTTCAAGCGCCGGTTAGATAGGTTCAGGGTCCCGGTGGCCACGGCCTCCTCTAGGGCCCGCTCTGCACTGCGGCTCCCGGGCAGACCCGGAGACCCTGGAACGGAGGTCGTGGCTGCCGCCTCCTCACCCCCGGCGGCGAGTGGGGCCGCTACCGCCGCCGCCATCCGCTCCCGGCGGCTCCCGCTGCCTGACTGACGGGACCGGCCGTCCCTCCTTCCCCCTCCCCCTCCTCGGAGCCGCCGTAGTCGCTTCAAGAGGGCGGAAACGGGCTCAGGGACCCGGCGAACCAATAGCGGCCCCGAGACGCGTCGGAAGTGGCTAATCAGAACCCGCCGTGGGGGTGGAGACTCCTGCTCCGGAGTGAGGCGACAGAAGGGAGGGGGCTAGAATGGAGCGCTCGCCAACGGCCGACGCTCCAGGCCGGCCCGCCCCCTGCAGCCGCATCCAATCGCAATGCTGAGGTCTGGAGATGGAGCCAATCAGGTCTAACCAGGAGACGGAGACGCCGGCGCTCTACTAGAAGGGATAGAGGCCGAGCGACCGCAAACCGGGGCTCCAGGTTTTCTTCCAACGGAGACCAATCGCAAGGCAGATAAAAGCGACTGACTGTCACAAAGGCCAGTTAGAGCCTCCGGAGGGAAGCTGGCCCGGCCTCTTCTCTGAGGGACGGCTGTACCTACCAATAGTATGGGCGAGAAGGCGGTCCCTTCGCCTAGGAGGAGGCGGGTGAGCTAGAACTTTGAGACTGAGGTAAAGAATGTGAGCTCTGCGCGCCGCCACGGCTGGGAACAGTGCAGGGGCTGGAGTGGCGCGTGCGAGCTGGAACTGTTAGGGAGCGAGTCCGCTTTGAGCGCGCGAGGGAAGCCCGGGGGTGGGGGGCTGGAGCCAGCCGATGCCTGAGGCCAGTGCGCAGGTGGTCTTTGCATCCGAAGGGACCGTGGAGGCCACTCTGGCCGTGGAGGCTGAGGCCCTGCGGCGGTGTCCGGAGCCCCGGCGGACGGAGGGCTTACCAGAGACCGGAGATGCCCAGCTCAATCCTGGAGGAAGGGTTGCGGGAGACCGGAGAGCCTCCAGAGCGGCCGCCCGGCCCCGAAGATCACGCCTGGGCGGGAATTGTGATGACAACCCCAGGGCGGACGGGGTGGGGCGGGGGTCTTAGTCCAGAAGGGACCGTGCCCTCTAGAAGAAGGCCTCCGTTTTACAAATGAGGAAACTGAGGCGGAGGGAGGTCGATGGGTTGGCAAGAGCGAACCGCAAGTTACCGCTTGCTCTAGAAGCCCGATTTCCCACCGGTTTCCCAGCAGCTCCTTCGGTGGGCTTTTTCTATCCGCACCCTCTTCTTTGCCTCCTGAGCTGCAGTGGAGGCATAAAAGGGGACCCGGCCACCGGAGGAAGCCGACGATCCTTCTGTCTGCGGAGAGATCTTAGCGTTCTCTTAGGATACAGTCAGAGTCGCCTGACCGCAAACCACTGAGAGTTTCTTATAAATCACATCTCAAATGTTGACATTCCTAAACATTTATTGAATGGTTAAAATTCCATCCCCGGTGCCTTCAAAACTTAGTTGTTTACTAGTCCCCATGAATAAGGGAGTTTGGGTGGCTGACGGTTAGCTCGCGCAATAAAGTCTGTAATGCTAGGCAGCGGAGGGCTGGTTTTCCAGGACTGGCTTGCTTCAAGTTCCTGGAAGATCCGGTTACTCCTTGAATTTATTGGTGTAGATCCTTTGGTCCTACCTGGACAGACACCCCCCCCCCCCAACTTCTGTTGTTTCTCATACATGGCACCCTTCTCCCCTGTAAGACTACATTAAAAGCTTAGACTGTGGGAGATAACCCCTGTTTCAGAGTAACTCTAGCCCTTTCTTCCACCTTGATAGGTTGTCCTTCATACATGCCTTGATGTTACTGTCCCAAACATGCTTTGGGTGTGTTTTTACAAGACTCAAGAGTTTGTGCTGAATTATCCCCACCTTCATCTTCAGACTCTAAGAGAGTCTAGCAGGGTCACCGGTCCCCCTCAGCTGTCAAACTGAGTTGATGCTTTTTTGTTGTTTTTTTTTTTTTTTTTTTGAGTTTATACTCTTGGGCTACAAATCACTGGAGGCCCTGGCCTGCTGAGGTAGGAAGAACTCACCAGTGTTTCTCTACGGAGCTGAGTTAATGCAAAAAAAGGGCCTCAAGTGGAGGGACCTCAGAATTACTCCCCAAAAGGAAAGGCCTCATCTACCAGTAGTTCCCACTTTCTCTCTCCTGTAAAATGCATAACCCATGAGCCCCTGGGGCGGGGGGGGGGGGCGGCTAACGCTGAGCTAGAACCCAGGAGCTGTCCAGGAGCAAAATCCCAGGCCAGGTTGGGGAAAATAGGTCACAGTGGCTGGGCAGTGAGGTCACAGAGAGGTTTGTCTTCCCAGACTCCATGGGGGAGGGGCCTAGGAGGCAGAGGGGCCCCAGAGGTCCCCCAAGCCCAGGCGGGGGACATGGTGTGGGAAAGGCAGCAGGGACGGGGGCCAAGGAGCTGACTACGGGGGGCCTAGGGGCACGGAGAGATGAGGGCAAGAGCAGGGAGGGGGCAGTCAGGATGGTGAGGAGAAGCCGGAGGCGAAAGCTGCAAAAAGTCACCAGGCTGTGCGGACGGGAGGAGGGGCTCCGGGTGAGGGGGGAGCGAGCCAAGGGAAGGACGGAGAAGATGGTAGCCAGAGGTCGGGGGAGGGGTTCTTTGGAGCCGGTGGACCAAGGAACACGGCAGACAGGGAAGGGTGACCCATGGACCTAGAGAGAAAGACGGGAGGATTTGAGAACGCAGAGCCGGAAGACAGGGCGGTGAGCCCCCAAGAAAGTAGCTAATGAAAGACAGGCTGAGAGAAGGCAGCAAAAGAGGCCTGACTCTCATGGAACCCCTGTGCTCCCCATTCTCGGGCAGGTGAAGCGGAGCTGCCCTTCATGTGGCCCAGAGCCTGGGGGTGAAGAGAAGAAGGGGAGAGGGAACCCTATTTCTGTCCAGCTGTTCCCCCCAGAGCTGGTGAGTCCTCCATAGGGAGGTATTAAAGAATAAAGGGCAGGGGGCCAGGCCACGGAGGGACCCCACTGAACCCTGCTTCCTCCCTCCTGCCCCCCCAGGTGGAGCATATCATCTCATTCCTCCCAGTCAGAGATGTAGTCGCTCTGGGCCAGACCTGCCACTACTTCCACGAAGTTTGCGACGCCGAGGGCGTGTGGAGACGCATCTGTCGCAGGCTCAGTCCTCGCCTACGAGAGCAGGGTTCTGGGGTCCGGCCCTGGAAGAGAGCTGCCATTCTTAACTGTACACCTCCCCCAGAAACCCCCACTGTCTTTGCCGCTGTCCTACCTTATTCTGGGGTCCCTCCTGTTCCACAGAGTTGCCTCCGCATTCCTGGCCAAACTTCCGGGGCCCCTTTCTCTGGAAGAACCCATTAGATTCAAAACATATGCTGTCAGCGCTACAAGCTTCTAGCCCCACCTTCTGAGGGACCCCCATTACTAGCATCCCTAACAAACCTCTCTCCATAGTCAAACTCTCTTCCAAATCTTACCCCGGACACCACCACTACTCCCCAAATGTGGAGTCTTCCCTCCTCTAAACCAGGGTTCCTCAGCCTTGTCACTGTTGACATTTGGGGGCCAAATAGTTATTTGGAGTGGGGGCCTGTCCTGTGCATTTCAGCATGTTCATCAGCATCCCTGGCCTCCCCCCACTAGATCCCAGGAGCAAACCTCCCCCTAGAAGTGACAACCAGTGTTCCCTGAGGGACAGAGTCACTCCAGGCTGAGAAACATGCTCTAAACCATTCCCAGGGAGCCCCTACCCAAATACTTGATTTCACACACTGGAGATGGAGATCCTGATCTGATCCCGATAGCAGATCCGGAGCCTGGGCTGAGCGGGGTTACTGGCCTTTCTCGATCATTCTTTTTCACTCCTCCTCCTGCTGCTTTTCTATGTGTTATTTTCCCTTCGATGTCTCTGATGCAAGGTTGGCCTGAAGCGCTCCAAAGCATGTGTAGTGCCCTGGGCTGAGGGGGGGCAGAGAACTCAGGTTCAGGCATAGGGGATTATTAAAGATATGCTCTGAGCTTTCCAGTGTCCTTTGGAAGGGGTCTGTTCCCCAGTCTTAGGTCTGGGAGCTGCTAACTACCACGCTGCCCGAGAAATCGAGTCCGCCCAAGCTCTGATTCCTCTCCCTTGTGCCACGCTGACCCCCTGAGCCTCCCATCTCCTCCCTTTCTCCAGACACGAAGGGCCTGTACTTCCAGGCATTCGGGGGCCGCCGCCGCTGTCTCAGCAAGAGCGTAGCCCCCCTGCTAGCCCACGGCTACCGCCGCTTCTTGCCCACCAAGGACCATGTCTTCATTCTTGACTACGCGGGGACCCTCTTCTTCCTCAAAAATGCCCTGGTCTCCTCTACCCTTGGCCAGATCCAGTGGAAGCGAGCCTGCCGCTATGTTGTGTTGTGTCGCGGAGCCAAGGATGTGAGAAGCAGAGCCCACCCCTCCTGCGGGGACCCGGGGACCACACCAGCCCTGAGGTCTTCTCCTCGGGACAGCCGCCCTCCTGTCCCAGGAACTGAGAAACAAGTCTTTGTTTCCCAGCCCTGAACTCCAAGTACCTCATCTCTCACCCCATTGGGTGGTGAGAGGCTCCCGTGGGCCCAGCCTCATTCCACTCCCAAGGCCTAGACCCCAGACATCTTCATCTCTTCCTACAGTTTGCCTCGGACCCAAGATGTGACACGGTTTACCGCAAATACCTCTATGTATTGGCCACTCGGGAGCAGCCAGGCATGGTGGGCACGACGGGCAGCCGGGCCTGTGACTGTGTCGAGGTCTATCTGCAGTCCAGTGGGCAGCGTGTCTTCAAGATGACTTTCCACCACTCCATGAGCTTCAAACAGATTGTGCTCGTTGGTCAGGAGACGCAGCGGGCTCTTCTGCTTCTCACAGGTGTGGCCCAGAGCAGTGGTTTGCAAACTGCTCTCTACAGATTCTTCGGATCCTGCGGCAGGGGCGCAGGAGGCCTCTCACATGGGTTCTGCAGGCCACCTCATCCTGCTCTCAAATCCAAGAGCTTTGCTTTTTGTCTGCCTCCTAGTCTAAGATGCTATGAGTTTCATTTGAATAAAGGGTGCTGTGGTGGTGGGGGGGGGGAGTTGGAAACCACTATTCTAGCCAGGCAGGGCCCCAAGTTCTCAGCATCATTCTTCCTAACACTCCAGTTGGATTCTGCCAACTCTCACTGCTAGGTGTTCTCTCCACTCATCTTTCACGCTCAAGGACTTGCCTGATTTATTTTGGGTGGTAAAGGGCTAGAGTCTGGACTCAGGGTCACTCTTCCATTATTCCATTTCTACCTTTTTTCTTCCGGCCCCATTCTAGGACAGTAAATGTTTCATCCGTATGCCTTAGAGAGTCTCCTGGGAACTTAATGTGGATATTGGGGGGGGTCCCCCCCCATAATTGTCTCCCTCTCCCCCATCTCCCAGAGGAAGGAAAGATCTACTCTTTGGTAGTGAACGAAACCCAGCTGGACCAGCCACGCTCCTACACCATCCAGCTGGCCCTGAGGAAGGTGTCCCGTTGCCTGCCTCACCTTCGTGTGGCCTGCATGGCTTCCAACCAGAGCAGTACTCTCTACATCACGGGTAAGAACCACCTTCCTCCTTCTGCAGACCCTGGTCTTAAAACAGACCTTCCAGATACGGACAGCACCCCCTGATACTTACTCCAGCTCTGTGGTGGACCCTTTCGGGCATCCTAGTGAAAAGATGAGTTTAGGTTCCCAGATATCATAACTGGTACATTGCTAGTGGGGGTGTCACCCCAGATCTTATAACTTTTCTCCCAGGTAGGGCCTTATCTCTAGGAAATAGGTGCCCAAAGCTGCTAAGCTGAGGGCTCCTGACCCCCCAGACCAGGGGGGAGTGTATTTTGAGGTGCATACCCCAGGGGTGTATCGTGATCTCTTTGGGACCCTTCAAGCCTTTGACCCCCTGGACCAGCAGATGCCGCTTGCTCTCTCACTGCCTGCCAAGGTAGGAGCCTGGAGAGGTGGGGCAGACCAGGGGGCGGGCAGAGGGGGGTTGTGTTAGGGTTTGAAGGGTGCCAGAGGTCTGAAATGTGAGCAGGGATCAAATGATTCCTCAGGAAGGGACAGGGGACCCAGAGAGAGGGGCGAGGCAGCGGGCAAGGCCAAAAGAAGGCAGCTAGAATTGCCAGGTTAGCAGCTGGGAGACTCTAGAGCTCACGGTTCCCCTGGAGAGAACTGAATAGTCCCCTCCTCTTTCTGCTTTACTTCCTAGATCCTATTTTGTGCTCTTGGCTACAATCACCTTGGCCTGGTGGATGAATTTGGCCGAATCTTCATGCAGGGAAATAACAGATATGGGCAGCTGGGGACAGGGGACAAAATGGACAGAGGGGAACCCACACAGGTGAGACCGTTTCTCCGTTACTGTCACCCTGACCCCCTTCCTCCAGTTCCCTAAGCCCTGAATCTCTCCACTTCTCCGCCGTCTTTAGAATCTACTCCTTACTCCCTGGGGAAGTTAAGCCACCCGTAGGTAATGCCCGTGGTACTACTGGCGCATGTCTTTTCCAGGGTTGGCACTGTGAGGTGCCAATAGGAATTTAGCGAAGCAGGGAGACCGGGCGGTGGGCTGGTCTAACCAGAAGAGGTGAGCTGTCATCAGGGGCCTGGTAGGTCAGATCGGATTTGGGCGGGCACAGGGAGAGGCATTCTGTATAGTAGGGACGAGAACTTAAAGCAGACACTTAAAGCACACACTTAAAGCAGACAGGGTGTTTCAAACATCAGTAGATAGGAGGCGGCACAGGTGGCACAGATTTGGGAAGGAGTCACTGCAGGTTCGGGAGCAGAAGGTAACCACCCCCTCCCCCCCATGACTGAGAACAGGAGGCCACGGGATGAAAAGCCCACTGGGAGACTGTTGAGCCCCAGCAACATTTGAGACAAGAGCCTGGGGGCAGTGAGAACCTAAAAGAAAGGATCCCGGAGATGTTTTTGAAAGGAAATGAACAGGCCCTAGAAACTGCTGAGATATGAGGAGAAGGCCCCGAGGACAAGAGAGGTTCTGGGGTGAGACCCCTTGAAGAAAGACAGCATGCCTACAAACTTGGGAAGGGATACTGGCTTGAGGAAAGAGAAAGAGTGTGAATTTGGACTTTTTCTAAAGTGGAAATGTCTCGCTGGCATTAGGGTCCATGCTGAAACAAGGCTGACCTGGACAGGAGTAGGGATAGAGGGGCAAATCCCGGGCAGGGGCCAATGTCCTAGGCAGAGGGAATGAAAAGGCTGTCGCTGACGCCCGATGGGCACATTCTTGGATGCCAAATCCCAGAAGCCGTGGGCTCAGAGAGTTTCAAACAGGAGGGAGTGACTCAGACGGACAGATAATGCAGGAAAATACCCACTGACACGGAAAGATGGTCAGGCCATAGTTTTCAGTGAAAAAAAAAATTATTTTACATAATACAATGCCATTTTTGTTTTAAAAAAATACAATTTGTACACACACACACACACACACACACACACACACAGCAGTGAAGAATATCCAGCAAGATGTTTGTAGTAGGTGGTAGGATTCCCAGTGATTTTTTTTTTTTTTTTTTTTTAGTAGGCTCCACACCAAGCGTGGAACCCAGTGAGGTACTCCGACTCACAACCCTTAGATCAGGACCTGAGCCCATATTAAGAGCCAGGCACTTAACGGACTGAGCCACCTAGCTGCCCCTGGCCAGTGATTTTTTTTTAAGATTTTTAAATTAAATTTTATTTTATTCTATTTTATTTATTTGACAGAGAGAGAGAAATCACAAGTAGGCAGAGAGGCAGGCAGAGAGAAGGGGGGAAAGCAGGCTCCCCGCTGAGGAGAGAGCCTGATGCGGGGCTCGATCCCAGGACCCTGAGATCACGACCTGAGCCAAAGGCAGAGGCTTAACCCACTGAGTCACCCAGGCGCCCCTGGCCAGTGATTTTTAATTTACTCTTTGCTCACCAATATTTTATAACTTCTCTATCATGACCATAAATTACTTGCCTGTGTCTTCAAAATTAAAGCCCTCATAATCTCAGGAGAAAGTGTGCGAGAGGCTCTTGGATTTGGCCGCCGGGAGGTCAAGGGCGCTTGGAGAGAACACGTCAGTAGCTTAGTAAGGAGAGAAGCCAGATCACAAGAAGGTGCAGGAAAGCCTGGCCATGGTGAGAGCAGGAAGGGGTCGACCTCAGACTGGTCACGTAACCAGTTCTGCTGCCTGAAAAGACGGAGGTTGGAAGCAGCAGGAATCCGGTGGCCATGTTGTTTTTTTCAAAATAGGGCAGCCAATTTGAAAGACAGGCATAGGACCAATTGAACTCGCTGGAGACAGGAGAGAGGAATAAGTGGAAGGAAAGTCCTTCCTGGGGGCTGGCCTGGAGGGCGGGAGGAAGTCTTTCAACTTTGGGAAGAGGAAGGATAGCCCTCCTCCTGGGGCTGGAAAGCAGGATGAAAGGCTGGGCTGGCACAGGCCTGGGGTGACAGCCAGGGAGCGGATAGCAGACCCTGGGCCCAGGCAAGTAGCCTGTTTTCTGGGGAGCAAAGATGAGGAACCGAAGAAAGTTCTAGACCCCATGCAGTCCGACTGGGGCTTCAGGAGATCCAAGGAGGGAGAGATTGCTGTTGGTCTGTCTCCTGGCTGGGAGTGGGGTGGTGGGAGCTGGGGGACGCTGAGTCCCTTCCCTTTGCCCTCCTAGTTTCTCTAGATTCTTCCCTGAGCCTTCCTGTCCTGTCTGGGCCCCCAAATCCTTGGCGTTCCCACCTTAGGGATCCTGGCCCTGTGTCCTCAGGTGCATTATCTACAACGCCCCATTGCCCTGTGGTGTGGCCTCAACCACTCCCTGGTGCTGAGCCAGAGCTCGGACTTCAGCAAGGAGCTTCTGGGCTGCGGCTGTGGGGCTGGAGGCCGCCTCCCTGGCTGGCCTAAGGGGAGTGCCTCCTTCGTGAAGCTCCACGTCAAGGTCAGAGCATTGTCAGACCAGCAGGCAACCAGGGAGGGCAGGGGCCATAGAGCTAGACTGCACACAGGAAACCCCCCCGGGGGTGGGGGCATGCCCCAGCACCACCTGCCTCCCTTCCCGGCCCCACACCACAGCCCCGGGCTCCCTCCCTCAGCAGACCCTGCTGGCCCTCTCTGACCTCACACAACCTTGGGGCTCGGCCAGCCCTAGCTCACTTGCTGGCTCGGGGCTGGCCGGAGAGGGAGGAACACAACAGCTGGAACTTCCTGGGAGCCCCTCAGTGATGGCCCCACTGAGCCACGCCCCTTCTCTCCTCCAAGGTTCCTTTGTGTGCCTGTTCCCTCTGCTCGACCAGAGAGTGCCTCTACATGCTGTCCAGCCATGACATCGAGCACCACCCCACCTACCGGGACCTACCAGCCAGCAGGGTGGTGGGGACCCCCGAGCCCAGCCTGGGGCCCGGAGCATCCCAGGACCCTGGGGGGACAGCCCGGGCGTGTGAGGAGTACCTTAGCCAGATCCACAGTTGCCCCACGTTGCAGGATCGCATGGAAAAAATGAAGGAGATCGTGGGCTGGATGCCCTTGATGGCGGCACAGAAGGATTTCTTTTGGGAGGCCTTGGACATGCTGCAGAGGGCTGCTGCAGGGGTCGGCCCAGGTCCCTCAAACCCTGAGAGCTGACCCCTCCCCCTCCTCATCTCACCCCCAGAGGGAGAGAGCAGCCCTAGGCCAGGAGCTAAGGAGACACAGGGCGGTAGCGGTAAACACTGTATGTGCACACGGTGGGGGGGGATTGCTCGACATGCCAGGGTGGACAGGGAGCTGTTTTGTAAAAATGTTTGGGGGGCTGCCCAGGAGGGGCCCCCAATCTGACTATCATGGACAAGAGATTTGATGGACAAATAGAATAAAAGGCTGAAGTGAGGCCCGGTTTGGAGGAAAATGGGGCAGGGGACGGGGGCCCGATGCCTGGCGCGGTGGGCGACGGAGGACAGGAGCATGGCCGGGGCAGGCAGAGCAGAAGTGGCTCAGGCATTCAGGTGCTGCAGACCTGACCACCTACATCTCTCAGCTCGCTTTCCCCTCCCCCCGCCCCCCCCCCCCCCCCGCCCTGGCTTCTGGACTTGGAAGTCCAACCCCCACCTTCTGGAGCGATGCAGGCAACATATGCTACTCGGTTCTCTGGTTCTTTTAGTGGGGTCCTCTGTCCCTCAGACTTGCTCCCATCCTGAGCAGGCCACTTGCTTCTGACCTCGCAGAGCGTCCTACCCATTGCCCTTGGTCCCCAGGAAGTCAGTCCTCTCTTCCCCTTCTCCGATTTACCTCCCGGGTTCAGTCTCATGTGCTGTCCCTGTCCCTTACGTTCTACTTTGTTCTACTCAGACACAGGACAGGCCCTTCATCCGCCCGCACACCATGCCTCCCTAAGCCACTCCCCCACCTCCAAATACTGGGGAGAGAAAATAGGCGAGCAGAATTTTCTCCTTCCGGTAGTCTGGCCCGGGGATGGGGAGAAGACAGTAGAAATTCCGTAGTGGAAAATAAGCTGGAGCCAGGGGGTGGTCAGGAAGGGGGTGAGTGACTGGATGTCGGGGGGGGGGGGGTCAAGGAAGGACGACCTGTGGGTGCCGGGGAGGCGGGCATGGGGAGGATCATGACGAGGGACCCGAGGCTGTGTTCGCAGGATGCTCGCACACCTGGCAGAGTGGGCTTCCGGAGGACGGGACCCGGTGCCTGCACTGTGGCTGAGGCTTGATGCTTCTTCTGCCCTTCACTGCTCGACCCCCTACTTGGGTCAATATTTATGTGTCCTGGACGTAGAGAGGCCCCTGGACTCACCACTGTCCCGACTAAACTCTCCCTGTCCCGCCTTCCCCACCGCCCGCCCCGCTGGCCAGTCCCCACGCCCACACACCCAGGCTGCCTCATCTGGCCCTGATTATCCCTGCTGCTGCCGCTGCCGCTGCTCAACTCAGCTGCCGCCACTGACTCGAGGACCCCAGCGCCTCTCCCCCTGGCCATGCTGCCTGCTGCCACAGCCTCCCTCTTGGGGCCCCTCCTCACTGCCTGGGCCCTGCTACCTTTCGCCCAGAGCCAGACCCCCAACTATACCAGGTAGGTCTCGGCACCTTCCAGATAGCTTGAGTGAGCTGCAAAAGCCCTGATTCCTGGGGGTTTTGCCTGTGGATCCTGTGGATTCTTTTCCTCACACACCACCCCCCCCAAAATCTCCCACAGCCCCAGCTTCCCCCTAGCCCCTAAGTTCTCTCTCCCTACTGCAAGACCACGGTCATCTGTGGGTCACCACTGTCCCCCCCACCCCATTCCGCCACCCTTTGTCCCCTGTCCTCTTAAGTCTCCCCATCCACCCAGACCCTTGGCCCCCCTCCGTGGAACCTGAGAGCACCAAGACTCTGAACTTGCCTGGTAGCTGGACATCTGGATTCCAGGAGGGAAATCAGAGGTGGTGGGGGGAGAGGAGAGAGCGAGTGGGGGACCGGGGAGTCAGATACTCAAGTACTTAGCAGGAACAGGAGCAGGGCAAAGGTTGGGAGCTGGGGAAATCTGGTCTCCAGGTTCAACGTGAGGGCCATAGCCGCCGCTCATCTCTCCGCCCCCCTCCCCCCCATGGCCTCGTGGCTGTGTCCACATCTGGAAGTAGTTAGGCGGCTCCTGTCCCCGACTGCCAGGCAGGGCGAGGGTGGGGGGGAGAGTGAGGAGCAGCCTGGGGAGGATTCCGGGAATTCCTGTTGGGGTGGGGGTGGGGACTGGGGGTGTTGGAAAGACAGCAAAGTTGCTGGCCCCACTTGTTCTTAATCCTCTCAATCCCGGTCTGGCTGGCTGAGGCTGTCCCAGATCCCCTAGGCCTTCTCCTCCATCCTCTTGGCGTCCCTCCCTGCACCCCCCCCCCCCCACACACCCCGCCCCATCCTCATTACCCTATCGGTCCCAAGCTCTCCTCCATTCATGGCTGACCCCTCTTCTGTTCTCCAGACCCGTGTTCCTGTGTGGAGGGGATGTGACCGGGGAGTCAGGTTACGTGGCAAGTGAGGGTTTCCCCAACCTCTACCCCCCCAATAAGGAGTGCATCTGGACAATCACGGTGAGAAGGTCCTCCTGATCACTACCCCCTGGTTGAAGTCTTGCAGGCCTGACTGCTAAGGGAACCCCAGTCTGCCGGCCCCCTCCGGTCCCTGCACCACCGCTTCTCCCAGGCCCAAGCCCTGTTCCCTCCGGTCACAGAGGGCAGCAGTGCCCACAGTAACACGTGGCAAAGTGTCCTCACACCTTCCTTAACTCAGGGCCTGCTCCCCTACTCCCAACTCCGTTCTCGACCCTCCAATCTCTCCATGCCCTAGTTCTTGTCCCTGCCTGAGCCACAAGCTAGGGCAGCGCCCCAGCCCCCTGCTCTGCACCCTGATGGGGTCCCTTCCTGCTCAGGCCCCGTTTCTGTATGAAATGCAGGTACCCTCCGCCTGGGTTGTGTGTGCCTTGACTTTGCGGGTCCTCTTCCCTGTCCCTGCCTTCAGGTCCCTGAGGGCCAGACTGTGTCCCTTTCCTTCCGAGTCTTCGACTTGGAGCAGCACTCGGCCTGCCGTTACGATGCTCTGGAGGTCTTTGCCGGGTCTGGAACCTCGGGCCAGCGGCTTGGACGCTTCTGCGGGACCTTCCGGCCTGCGCCCTTAGTCGCCCCCGGCAACCAGGTGACCCTGAGGATGACGGCGGACGAGGGCACGGGAGGACGAGGCTTCCTGCTCTGGTACAGCGGGAGGGCCACCTCAGGCACTGGTGAGACCTCCCTCACCTCCGCCTTCCCCCTCTCCTGGCCCCGCCCCCGGCGCAGGCCCCGCCCCCAGCCTTAACCTCCACCCGGCGCCAAACCCGGCGCCCGAGAGCCTAGGGCCCCCATTACCTCCCTTACCCTTTTTCCTCACTAACTGCCCCTTCAGTCCCTCCTCCCCGTCTTCTCTCCCCCCCTCCCGCTCCCACCCACCCCCTCTTCCAGGCCCCCCCCCAGGCGCGAGGCGGAAATGGGTCACCGACCCGCGGGTGGAATGGGCGGCCTGGGGTTACTGGGACGGTGAGTAACTGCCCGCCCCCGTCCGCAATCGGGCTCCCTCAGACGGGCGTGAGGGGGCACCCCCGGGCTGGGGAACTAGGTTCCCCCAACCCGGAGCCCCCTACACCCAGCCCGGGGCTCCCGATTGCGGTCCCATCACCCCCCTCCTGGCGGCATAAGTCTCCCCTAAAATGTTTAAGGCAGAGACCTCCCCAAAGGGGTCTCTGGGCTGTGCCCCAATTTGAGGGCACCCTCACAACGTGAGGACTCCCGAGCCTGCACAGGGGACTTTTCCGCCGGACCGGGGAGATGGGATCTCCCCGGGGAAGAGGAACGAAGTGGCCGCGGGGCAGGGGGAGGGGCGAGAAGGGACCGTGTCCAGCCAATGGCTCCTCCCCCTTCCACCGCCTGCCTGGGGGGCCCGGAGGTCCAAGACTCCCCCGAGCCCTTCTCTTCCAGGCCCCCTCTCTGCTAACCAACCCCCTCTTTCCTACCCCTCTTCTCGTCCCCTCACGCTGGGACCCAGACGTCTGAGCTTCCAGCACAGTCTTCCAGCCTAGAGCTCTCTCCGAGCTGACCGAGGGTCTCCACCGCCTCCCACCCCCAATACTTTCTCCCCTCCCCAGAGCACCAATTTTGCGGGGGGCGGCTGGAGAAGGCCCAGGGAACCCTGACCACGCCCAACTGGCCCGAGTCCGATTACCCCCCGGGCATCAGCTGTTCCTGGCACATCATCGCGCCCCCGGACCAGGTACCGACCCCCTGCCCGGGCCGCCCTCGGGGACCCAGGCGCCATTCTCCAGCGTGCAGCCAGCAAAGATTTACTGACCATCTGCTCGGTGGCGACCACTGAGCTCGCGCTGGTAGGGAGCAAAAACAGACCCAGAACTGCTTGCACCCAAACAAAAAGTGTAAAATCACACCTGTGACAAGTCTTACGAGAGCGAGGTACCCGACGCTGATCCATAAACGGGGTTGTGGGTGTATGAGGTGGCGCTGGAGGTGGAGGCCGGGTCTGTTCCCTGAGCGCGAGCCAGGACTAGACGGTGCCCAGACGGAAGACGCCGCCGAAGGGTTCCCCTGGGCGTGTGACCCTCCGAGCTGGGGTGTGAACGCTTTTACGAGGGGGGTGGTGTACGGGGGACCCGGGAGGAGGAAGAGGAGGTGCCGCGAGCTTCTGGGCTTCCGGGGGTCCAGCCGCGCAGCCTCCTCTCTCCCCGGGGACAGGTGATCTCGCTGACCTTCGGGAAGTTTGACCTGGAGCCCGACACCTACTGCCGCTACGACTCGGTCAGCGTGTTCAACGGAGCAGTGAGCGATGACTCCAAGAGGCTGGGGAAGTTCTGCGGCGACACGGCCCCGGGGTGAGGGGATGGACCCGGGTGGTTGGTGGGTCCCAGCGTCTCCACCTTTCTAGGGAAAGGACTGGGGCGCGGGGGGAGACCAGGCTTAGCTGAAGAGGCGGGATCTGAACCCGTGAGCCCCAGGCGGGTGGGCGGAGCTAGTAGGAGACCAGGCAAGAGACCCGGCTTGGCACCAGGACAGGTCCGGGTCCACCGATCCATGGAGAAGCGAGTAGGTCCTGCGAAGGCCGGAAGCTGGTACAGCCAACCAGGGCGGAGATGACAAGGCCCGCCTGACGCCCCCTCCTCCGTGCCCCGCCACCCGCAGTACCATCTCTTCCGAAGGGAACGAGCTCCTCGTCCAGTTCGTCTCTGACCTCAGTGTCACGGCCGATGGTTTCTCGGCCTCCTACAAGACCCTGCCGCGAGGTGCCGAAGGGCAGGCCCGGAGCCCCGGGGAGGTTGCCCGGCCGGGTACCTCGCTCCCCAAGCCCAGACCCCCACCTGCAGAGAAACCAAAGGCCTCGTCTGAAGCCCAGGCAACTCCGGGGGCCCCCGGTGAGTCTGGGAAGGGGGAGGAAGGGGATGCAGACTGAAGAGAGCCGTTTCAAACACCAACTTTCCAAACTCATTCATTCATCACTCACTGGTGCCTCCTCCTTACTGACGTCTGGTACTGGGTGCTGCCCAGAACTCTGAATGAATTCAAATCAATGAGGCCATTATAAGGGAAGTGGCCCTTCCTACCTGCTGGGTGGGTCCCCCTCCACAAACGTCGCCCCCTCTCCCTCCTAGCCGTGCCTGCTGTGTCCTGCCCAAAGCAGTGCCGACGGACAGGCACCTTGCAGAGCAACTTCTGTTCCAGCAGCCTGGGTAAGAAGCCCCATCTGCCAGCAGCTCTAACCTCCCCTCCTGTCCTCAGAGTCCCCCCTCCTGGCTCCAGCCCTGAGCTGGCCTCCTGTCGCCTCAACCTCTCACGCCCACTCTCCCACAGTGGTGACCGCAACAGTGAAGTCCATGGTTCGGGGTCCAGGAGAGGGCCTCACTGTCACCGTCAGTCTCATTGGTGCTTACAAAACCGGAGGCCTGGACCTGCCCTCTCCACTCACTGACACCCCCCTGAAGTTTTATGTGCCCTGCAAGCAGTGCCCCCCCATGAAGAAAGGTAACGGATGTGGCAAAATGGGGAAGAGGACATAGCCTTATGAAAATGATAGAATCTGGAGGACTGACAAGGAGGTACATCTTACAAGGTCTCAATAACACCCTCTCGACCCCTCCCTCTCCTCCCCCAGGAGCCAGTTATCTGATCATGGGCCAAGTGGACGAAAACAGAGGTCCTGTCCTTCCTGCAGACAGCTTCGTGGTTCTCTACCGGTCCAACCAGGACCAGATCCTCACCAACCTCAGCAAGAGGAAGTGCCCCTCCCAGCCTGTTCGGGCTGCTGGGTCCCAGGCCTAAAACCCAGGCTACCTTCCGGAGCCCTAAAGACTCCTTTCTTATCCAAATAAATGTTTCTTGATGGAGGAAGGGGTATCATCTCCATTTCTGTAGTCTGGGGGTCCATCTAGGAGATTTCGTTCATGCGTTAAACTCAACAGACTCAACAGACTGTTTGCTATCCTGAATAATCTTTTAAGAACCTAAGACCTTGTCACCTTTTGCTCAAAACTCTCCCTTATTCTAGGGGGTGCCCGGGTGGTTCAGTGGGTTAAAGCCTCTACCTTCGGCTTGGGTCAGGTCATGATCCCAGTGTTCTGGGATGGAGCCCCGCGTTGCATTGGGCTCTCTGCTCAGCAGGGAGCCTGCTTCTTCCACTCTCTCTGCCTGCCTCTCTGCCTACCTGTGATCTCTGCCAAATAAATAAAATCTTTATAATTTTTTTAAAATAAAAATTAAAAAATAAACCCTCTCCCTTATTCTCAACACACACACACACACACACCCCCAACACACACACCACAGAGGTGTCGGATATGTTAATTAGCTTGATTGTGGTAATCTTTTCACAATGTATACATGTTTTTTAAAAGACTTTCTTTGGGGAAAGAGAACACAAGCAGGGGGAGGCACAGACAGAGAGGGACAAGCAAACCGTGCCCCCCAAGTGGGAACGGTGAGATCATCTGAGATCACCTGATCTCAGACCCTGAGATCACGACCTGACCTGAAATCAAACCCTTAACCAACTGAGCCACCCAGGTGCCCCTCAAGTTGTACACCTTAAACAATTTTTCTATGTCTAAGAGATCTCAATAAAGCCGTTAAGAAAAAGAAATGAGGAAAACCTCTTCCATAGTTTTCCATCAGTCTCAGAATAAAATCTGAAGTCCTACTGCAGACTCCGAGGCTCTAGGTGATCTGCATCGCACCCTCCCAGTGATTGCTGTCCCCTTTGCAATCACTCCTCCAGTCTCGGTGGCTCCTTGACCATTTCCAGTACCCTTCTGCTTCGGGGCTTTGCTTTAGCTATCCTCTCTATCCAGAATGCGCTCCCCTGATTTCTCATGGCCCGCTTCCTAACTTCCATCAGATCTCAGCTCAAAGTTTCTTCCTAGTCACTCCTTTGTTCATTTCAAATGGCGGGCACTTGGGAATGAACCAAAAAACAAAGTCTCTGCTCTTGTAGGGAAGAAAAGTACATTCTACTGGAGCAGATAAAATAAAAAGCAGGTAATAAAATCAAGTGAAACTATGTCAAGAAAACAAAAGCCTAAGAGGATAAAGGGATTTCTGCATTTGTTGGGGTGCTTTGGGATAAGATGAACTTTATTTTTGCTCTACTGCTAACCAGTCGTGGGGCCTGGGGTGAGATCCTTCACCTTGGGATGATGCCAGTGGCAGGGCTGGTAAATCCTACTTCCTTTATGCAAATGCGACTGATTTCTGAGTCCCACGCTGGAAAGGGAAACTCAGGAGAGGAGCCATGGACTGACATCCTGATGCAGGAAGGTTGGGTGTTGAGATCCATTAGATATATCTATACATCTATATCTACAGAGAGAGACAGAGATGGACTGAGCATTCCTGAGACTTGGAAAGGAACAGAGCATGAGTCTCATCTTTTTTTTTTTTTTTGAAGTTTTTTTTTTAAAGATTTTATTTATCAGAGAGAGGGGGAGAGAGCGAGCACAGGCAGACAGAATGGCAGGCAGAGGCAGAGGGAGAAGCAGGCTCCCTGCCGAGCAAGGAGCCCGATGTGGGACTCGATCCCAGGACGCTGGGATCATGACCTGAGCTGAAGGAAGCTGCTTAACCAACTGAGCCACCCAGGCGTCCCAGTCTCGTCTTTTCTTGAGGTCCACTACACCTGTTCCCTCAGGCATCCAACAACTGGTCAGAACAAGCATAGGCTCCACGTCCTTCATAAGTCACTCATTCCCTGAAGCCAGGGGGTCTTGGCCTGTAGATATCTAGTGAGAGTGGCCTGAATAGGCACAGGACGGCTCTGTCAGATCATTCCCTAAGTATCACCTATTGTACTGGAAGCCTCCAAAGATATTCTCTCTTTGTCCCTTACAAGGAGGACATATGCTTTTTGCATCAGGAGGCATGTGTAGAGTGGGGTGGGGGTGCAGGTCCTAGCAAGAATAGAAACTGGAAAAGAATCAAAGAGGGGGGCGGCTTTTGGGGCACCTGAGGGGCTCAGTCAGTTAAGCGGCCCACTCTCTGGATTTTGGCTCAGATCATGATCAGGGTCCTCGGCTTCACCGGGCAACAGGCTCCCCGCTCAGCGGGGAGTCCGCTTCAGGAGTCTCTCTCCCTCTGCCCCTCCCACTCGTGCTCTCTCTCTCTCTCAAATAACTCTTAAACAAAACCAAAACAAAACAATGGGGTCCCTGCAGTTTCCCTGCCTCAATCCTAGCCCAACTGGAAGCAACCTCCCAACTAGGACCATGGAAAGCCGCTATGATGGCTGCAGGGGCTTCTAGGAGAGCCTGGGATTAAAATAGAAAAAGAGGGCTTTCCTATGGGTTGTGATTCTAGCGACTTGGAGGTCTCAGTGGGGAGGAACAAAGCCCAGTTCCCAACTCCCAAACTCCGCCGGACCCCCTGACTTACTCCGGGTAGAGCTTTTTGGCCAGAGTAGCCCGTAAAGTTATACGTCACTGGGATCAAGCCAATCACGTCATTAGACTCACCAATCGGCGCGCGCTGACGGCGGAAACGAGGCCGCCCTAGCCAATGACAGGGGCCGTACGGCGGAAGTGCAGAAACCGGTCTCTCGGGAAGATGGCAGCCTCGGTCCGGCCAAAAGTTGATTGGCAGGTTCAGTGACCAGAAGGTAAGCCTCACAGCACGAGCGGCAGTTCGGAGGCTGAGGCACGAAGGCGCTGCGGGCCAACCTCAGGGAGGAGTCGGAGGGGCAAATAAAGGTCTCTGGAGAGATTGGAGAAAGGGCGGTTCCGGAGGGGGGCGCTGCGGCGGGCGGGGTCTGGCCAGAGAGCTGGGACGCCCGGAAGGGGCGGGGCCCGAGGCGGGGCGGGCGGGGCTTTTGGAGATCGGGAGCCGGGCCTGGAAACGAGGCCCGGGTTGGGAACAGCTAGGGGCAGGGTTTATGGGGTGGGCGTGACCATGAGGTGGGGCTTGGGGCGGGGCTTAAAGGGACCCGGGACAGAGCTGGAGAGGGGAAGGGTTTGGGGGGCCTGGGCCTGGTCTGCGGGAGCCTCATCTAGCGGGGTTCCGACGCGGCGGCGGCGGCATCAGACCAGGCCCTGCCCCCCGATCTCATTCCAATCCCTTTCTCCCCTCTCGTCCCCCAGCTCTAGACTCCGGGCCCTGTCCCCTGAGCTCTGTCCTCGTATGTCCACCGTCCACAGCCTGCATGCGCCGTGGGGCGCCCCAGGACCAGGAGCTGGTGGGCCCGGGGGCTCCTGGGCGGGGGTCCCGGGGCGCCCCTCCTCCCTCGGGACTTGTCCCTGTCCTCGTCTTTCCCCCGGACCTAGTATTCAGGGCGGACCAGCGGAGCGGACCCCGGCAGCTGCTGACGCTCTATAACCCCACGGGAGCTGCGCTTCGCTTCCGAGGTGAAGGGATGGGCGCCTCATGCCCGGGATCTGGGTCTGGCAGCAGGACATTGGGGGATGTGCGGGCTGGAGGAGTGAGATGAGTGGGGTCAGATAGCCAAGCTTGGCGGGCTGGAAGAGTCACGTCCAGCCCTGGGTTAGAAGGGGGGGGGACTCTAATGTCCCTCCATGGGCAAGCTTGTCTCTGAAGCAAAAGTCGGTCTCTGTGTGCCTTTACCCCTCAGTCCTGTGCACAGCGCCGGCCAAATACACGGTGTTTGACGCAGAAGGATATGTGAAGCCTCAATCCTGCATTGACATGTGAGTGAGGAGGGTGGAGGGGACTCACGGAAGCCAGGGGTCGGTGCCACCTTGTCTCAATTTGTCTCAATTACCGAGCTGGTATCATACAGCTCAGACCTGGTTCTCTGCAACCTTTTTCCCCACCTCTGTCTGCGTCCCTAAGGGGAAGGCTTCTGGGAGGTGGGGCCTGGATCCACTTGGATCACTGCCTGTTACTTCCTCTCACTGGGTCTCTCTCCTATTTTGGGACCAGTGTGATTCGCCACGTGGCCCCCATTCCCAGCCACTATGACGTCCAGGACCGCTTCCGCATTGAGCTGTCTGAGGAGGGAGCTGAGGGTCGAGTGGTGGGGCGCAAGGACATCACTTCGGTTCTGAGGGCCCCAGCCTACCCCCTTGAGCTTCAGGGACAGCCTGACCCAACACCCCACCCAGGGCCTCCTTCCTGGACAGCACCACCCAAGGCCAGACACTTCCCAGAGAGTGAGTCGGGGGATGGGAATTCTCAAGTTCTTTTTTTTTTTTTTAATTAAAAGAATTTATTTATTTATTTCACAGAGAGAGATCACAAGTAGGCAGAGAGGCAGGCAGAGAGAGAGAGTGAGTGGAGGAAGCAGGCTCCCTGCCAAGCAGAGAGCCCGATGCGGGATTCGATCCCAGGACCCTGAGATCATGACCTGAGCCAAAGGCAGAGGCTTAACCCACTGAGCCACACAGGTGCCCCAAGTTCTTGAGCATTACCCTAGAGATGGGCTCAGCTGGAGCTGAAGGGGTCTTCTGGCTCCGTGTTTTGCTTCTTTGTAGAAGCATTCCTAGGAGTTTAGATTTTATATCAGGTTAGGCAAAAAGCAGGCTTTGTAGTTTCCCTGGTTTCCGGCTTCTACTTAGAAGGAAAAGTTCTTCCTTAGCTCTAACCTCAGTACTTCCTATCATTGCTTCCTCTCTGCTCAGTTCAATAAAAAACCCATACTGAGCAACTATGCCAAACCAAGCTGCGGGCAGCACATGGGAGACAGTCCCTTGCCTGAGGGACATATACCAGAGTCAATAATGAAGGCAGGGTGAAGAGAAAAAAGTGCTGAGGGCCCAGAGGGGAGAGGGTCTCTCATGCCTGTGGGGACAGAAGCTACAGGGAGGAGGGGACACTTGCCATATGTCCCCTGGAGGCCCATCAAAATACACCTCCCATCTCCAGCTTCCTCCCTGGAGGGCGCTGGGCTGGGCAGGAGGGGGGGTGAAGCTTCTGATGACCTTTGTTTCCCAGACCGCCCCCCACAACTGGCCACCAGCTCCTTCCTCCTCTTCTTGCTGACCGGCATAGTCTCTGTGGCCTTCCTGCTGCTCCCGCTCCAGGACGAGCTCGGCAGCCAGCTGCCCCAAATCCTGCACGTCTCCCTGGGACAGAAGTTGGTGGCAGCCTACATCCTGGGTGAGCACTGGGACCTAGGAGGGAGGCTAGCAGGGCCCCAGGTCTGCTCACCCCCTTGGTCTTCTTTCTCTCCTCTCCAGGACTCCTCACCACGGTGTTCCTCCGGACCTGAGCCCTCTGCTCACCCTCCCCCCACCTCCTGGGGCAGGGACTTGGACGTGCCCATGAGACAGCCACTGTGATGCTTATGCCTCGCCTCAGTTCCTACTCCCTCTTCTTCCCGCCCATCTTCCCTCCCCCAGGCACCCAGGGATTTGTATTCATTTTCCAAATTGAATAAAATAAATTTTTAAAATCAAACTGAGAAACGGAGGGAGCAGCCCCTTCCTTCCCAATTCTTTCCTGAAGTTTCTCCTTCTGGCCACAGGAGACCCAGGAAGGGGTGGGGGACAGTCAAGGAGCCCAGTGAGGATATAGAAGACCTGGGTTCTGGTCCTAGTGTCACACTGGGAAAATGTGTGACCTTGAGCAAGTCACTGAACTTCTCTGAGCTTCTCTTTCTACCTCTAAAATGAGGGGATTGGGCCGGCAGATTTTTAAGGTCCCCTTTAGCCCCCCAAATAGGGTCCCGTCCCTAAAATAATGTACTTAACCTACAAAGAAACAAATCTTGCCCGATCCTGCCCACTGCACATATCCAGTCTCATAGTCTTGAGCCATCAGAGCCTCTTGCCAGGGCTGCCTAGATGCTTTTTTTTTTTTTTTAAAGATTTTATTTATTTATTTGACAGAGAGATCACAAGTAGGCAGAGAGGCAGGCAGAGAGAAGAGGAAGCAGGCTCCCTGCTGAGCAGAGAGCCCCACGGATGCTGGGATCATGACCTGAGCCAAAGGCAGAGGCTTTAACCCACTAAAGCCACCCAAGCGCCCCTGCCTAGATGCTTCTAATACCCAGAATCCTTTTCTGCTTTTTGACCCTTTATGTGCCTTATTTTTTCTCTCCCTTTAAGACTTAAGCTCCAGTGGTTCAGAAACACCAAGGTCCCTGCCAAGATTGGGGGCAATGGCATAGTCTGACATTACTTCAATTTAACCAGGCAAGAAAACTAAGGCACAGGAAAAGGACAGGATCCTCAAAAGGTATGTGTCCAGCCCTCAGATGCAGAGCAAGGGAGAAGGAAGGAAAGGGGCAGCCGGTGACACTGGCAGGTTGTTGACTGTGGACAAAAATCAGCAAGATGAGGTTGTTAAGACAGACTCAAGTCTGTTCTCTGCTTCTGCTGCCACGTCGCCTTTATCCACCTCTGCTCCTCTTGCGTCTTTTTTTTTTTTTTTTAGATTTTATTTATTTATTTGACATAACAGAGATCACAAGTAGGCAGAGAGGCAGGCAGAGAGAGGGAGGAGGAAGTAGGCTCCCTGCTGAGCAGAGAGCCTAATGTAGGGCTCGAACCTAGTACTCCAAGGTCATGATCGAAGCTGAAGGCAGGCCCTTAACTGACTGAGCCACCCAGGGAACCCCCACCTTTTTAAAAAGTAGACTCCACACCCAGTGCAGAGCCCAGTGTAGGGCTTGAACTCATGACCCTGAGATCAAGACCTGAGCTGAGGTCAAGAGCCTGACATCTGACCAAGCCACCCAGATGCCCCTGTGACAAATTTTCTTATAAGGACCCCGATTAGATTGGATTAGGCCCACCCTAATGGCCTCATTCAAACCTAAGTCCCTGTCTCCAAATACAGACTCTGAGGTACTAAGGATCAGGCTTCAGCTCTGGTGAGGGGGACACATTTCAGCGCGAAACACTCCCCATCTCCAGATCCTCAATTGAATCACGTCCAAAAAGTCCTTTTTGTTGTGTAAGGTAACATTCACTCACAGGTTCTGGGGATTACGACGTGAACATCTTTTTCCAGACCACTATTCTGTGTGCTACAAGAAGCAAATGGACAAGGTAAAGGGCCGAGAAACCACTTTGGGAAATTTGTCCTGGACAGTATGTCAGGGAAGGAAATAGCTGAGGAGGGTCTGACCCTCTTCCAGGCTCCCGAGAACCCAGTCTGGATGGAGGGGCTCAAGGAGGTGCGCAGGGGCAAAGGCAGAGGCTCATGCTGGAACCAGGGTAGGACCTGTTGTGCCATACTGGGAGCAAAAGAGGACGGAGTAGCCCAAAGACCAGCCCCAGGATTTATGCAGCTGCCTTGGACGTGAGAGCCCAGCCTGCGGCCTCCCAAGACGTGGAGAGAGAGCATTCCTACTTCTACCTTCTCTGGCCCTTCTGCCCAACCCTTCCCTGTCTCAAGTGAGAGACGACTGGGTGGAGTGAGTAAGGAACATGCATAAAGGTGTTTGTAAAGAACAGATGCCACCGTCTAGTTTATTCAGGTCCAAACCCCAGCCCCTCCAGCCACAGACCACCTGCTGGGGCTATAGGCTATGGTTCCACTAAGAGGGGTGGCCCCCTCCCAGGGCCTAGGAAACCTTCCAGAGGCGTCGCTAGGTGTGGGGGACCCCCTTTCCTGAAGGGGAAGGGCTGTGCGATGAGCACGGGGATGCTCTCAGATTAGCTGACAGGATGGCCGGCCCATCGTGGAAGGCACAGCTCACCTGCTCCTACACTGCAGGGCCTGGGGGTGGGTGTCTGCACTGGCACCTCGGCTGGGCCCCTTGCAGAGACGGGAAGGGCTGATGAGAAATCGGTGGGCAATGACAGGTGGTACTAGGCACCCCCATCACCCAGAAATCACTCTAACGGGAGAGCAAGAGCTCCGGGCATAAGCCCCAGCTTCTTCCCCCGTCCCCCCCGCCCCCTCCCACCGTGGACCTCAGAAGTTGTTATCGATGTTCCAGACGTCCCCGCTAAGTGCGTTGGCGGCCCCCTGCAGCGTCCAGGTGAGAAGGGCCAGCTGGCGTCGGAAGCGGCTCTCCTGGAAGCCCAGGCCGGGAGCCACCCTGGAGGCGGCGGCCCCGGGGTCTCCAGAGCCGCCCGAGCGCAGCAACCGCACGTGGTCGAGCAGCGCGCCCAGCGTGTGGTCTCCGCGGCCCAGGAAGATGTGGCGGAACGGGGAGTCGGCCGGCGACACGTACTGGGACAGGAAGTAGAACTCCACCTGCGCCAAGAAGGGGATCAGGTCGGGGTGGGGGTTCCGCCGAGAGCGCGGGCCAGAACAGCAACTCCCCACCCAGCTTGGGACCATTGCAGCTGCTTCAAGTCCCACCTCCCTGTGGCTACCCAATCGGGGGCGGCCATTCCTTGACGTCACCAGCAGCTGGGTAGGATGCGTCCTCGCGCTGTGTTTTGGGTTCTATCCAGTTCTGAGCCTTGGGCCTCCAAGCCTGCATCCACGTCTCCCCAGTGTTCCCTCTTCACCCATTCACTTACCCGGCTGAAGCCTCAAAGAAGTCTATGGTCTGCATTCCCCCTCACCACCGGGAACGTCCACAGCCCAGAGTCAAAGGTCAAAGGGATTGGCCAGCCCTAATTAAGTGCCTGTCTGTCTGTCCTCCCTGCAAAACGTCTTTCCAGAGACGGCCTCTCTCCTAGCCGGATTCGTTCACCTTCTTTCCACCCTCTCTGGTTCCTTCTGCTACCACCCATGGCCAAGCCCAGGGTTCGACCTACACCCTCTCGTCTCCTTACCTACACGCCATTAGTTTTCTTCTCTGGCTGCATATCAGAATCAACTTGGGGAGGGCGCCTGGAGAGATCGGTTGGTTAAGCAACCACCTTGGGCCCAGGTCATGACCATGGAGTCCCAGGATGGAGTCCTGCATCAGGCCCCCTGTTCAGTGGAGAGTCTGCTTCTCCCTCTGACTGCCCCCCTGCCCCCCCATGCTCTCTGTCTCTCTCATTCTCTCTCAAATAAATAAAACATATCATTTAAAAAAAAAAAAAAAAGAATCACTTGGGGAACTTTCCAATACCCACTGGGTGGGTGGGTGCCTCCCCAGGAAAATTGTCATCTTTACTCCAGTTCCCTCACCCACGGGCGGCATCTTCTGCCGCTCATCAGCAACCTGCCACTCTCATCCAGACCTCGGTCTTTGCTAACTTCATTCCCTCTTCTCCATTTACACCCTGGCCAAATCCTTCCTAAAAGTCCACTCCGCCCACATCACCTCCTTGCTCAAACACCTTCCTAATTTCCTTGATGCCTGGACCCTTAAAAATCCAAACTTCTCATCCTGGCATTCAAGGCTCCTCATCGGTGAACTCTATCCCACTATTTGGTGTACCTCTGCCCCCCTGCTTCTCCACAGGCTTCTGTTCTGGCTCTGCTAGCCCACACGCTGCTCCTAAGGACAACCAGGCCTGTGTCCCCACCACACCCTTACTCTGGGCCTCTCCACTCCGAAATGACTTTTCTTTGCACCGACCCAAGTTCTGTCCATTCTTCAAGGCCAACGTCATAGTCTAAAGCAGGGCTTGGCAAACCTTTTCTGCACATAGTAAATATTTTTGGTTTTGCAGACCATGTTGTTTCTGCTGCAAATGCTAAACTTGACCACCACAGCCAGCACACAAGCAGCCATAGACAATATGAAAACCAATGAGCGTGGCTGTGTTTCCATAAAACGTTACTTGCAGAAACAGGCACCAGGCCAAGTCTGGCCTACGGGTTATCATTTACCAGCCCCTGGTCTAGAGCCACAACCTTCCCTGGGTCTGGCCCAGCTCTCTGCTCCTGGTTCTGAAGTACTGATTCTTAAACTCTCCAGCCCTGAGTCTGAGTCATGTCCCTTACGCACAGATGGGGGACATGTAGCTACTTAGGGGGTCAGGCGAGGGGAGGATCATTTTGTGTTCCTGGAGTCTGGGACAGCAGGGGTTAGAACAAGATCTGTAAATGAGAAGGAACCAGGCCCAATCTCTTGTCTCACCTGCAGGATCACTGGTGTCTTAGTGGAGGGGACAGAGGGGAGGAGAGGTGGCGAGGCCAGGAAGTGGGGAGGAAGAGGAAACTACAGAGAGAGAATGAGGGGGGTCAGGAGAAAGGAGCAAGGACAAAAGAGCAAGAGGGGTGGGTTTGTAAACAGAAAGAATGAGTGATGCCAAGGAAAACAGGCAGGGACTCAAGGAGGACTCAATGTCGGGCATACACTGAGGGTCCGCTGTCTACTCTACACTCACAGAGGATGCTCCAGTTTTTAATTTTGCCCTGTAGACTTTCCCCCATGCCCACAGCCCCTACTTATCCCATTTTCCAAAATCAGTGGGTGGCCAGACCGAGTTCTTGGCATAAAGAAATGGAAGGAAGCAGGGGGATGGAACAGGAGATGTTGTGTGGGTTGCAAAGTCTTCAAAACTAAGCTGGAGGAACGGGCCAAGGACTAAGGTCTTGTATAACTTTACCTGACACCTCCCCCAGGCAGCTTCTCTGGGTTTCACCCGCCTTATTACCAGGAGGAAGAGAGCTCTCCTTGCTCTGAATTTCTTAAGCATTTGCCCCTCCTGGGCCAGAAGCTTGTGCCTCTTGTACGGTGGACGATCGTGTACATGCTTTTTCCCTCCAGAGGGGTGAGGAGGCAGTGGAGGGCCCTGTGTGTGTGTGTGTGTGTGTGTGTGTATGTATGATGGAGGGGAAGGGGGGAGGGGGAGGGGTGGGCGGGGCCTCACCCGCATGATCCGCACGTTGTACATGCGCATCAGCCGCTCATCCCTCTCCTCCGAGCTGTAGATCTCCTTTCGCAGCTTCTCTGCCGCGCGGATGTAGTCCCCGCGCGCCGAGTACACCCACTGGAGGGTCAGCCCGCGGGCCTGAGGGTGGAGATGCAGACTGGGGCCAGCCGCGGGGGCCAGGACCCCGGCCTAGGCTGGGACTCCCGGGCTGGCAGGAAGAGGGGCTTTAGGGGGACGGGATGCTGGGAGAGGGAAGACCTGGGTGGTTGGGAGGGTACCAGCTGGGTCGTAGGGCAGGAGTCAAGGGGCCGGGCTGCCAGAGGGGACTAGACCCTAAGGACTGTGAGGAGCCGGGGCAACGCTTTAAGGGGATATAGCGCCCCCCCTACCCCCAGAAGCCAGGAGCAGGGTTTGTATCTTAGACCTTCAGGTCCCCGGAGAACTCGTTGAGGCTGCCGATGTGCCTGAGGACCACGTCCCCGTAGCGGCCGAAGTCCAGAGGCAGCAGGTGATCGTGGCTGAGCCGGATGAGGAGCTGCCCCGCGAGCTGGGCCACAGCCTGGGCCACAGCAGGCAGGCGGCCTCGCAGCATCGTGTGTAGGTTCTCGTACGTGTCATCCTTCGTGTGCAGGAACGGGTACACCTGGCCATCCTGCCGGGACAGGGCTCGGGCTGGCGCAGGGGCACGGGAGACAGGGGCCGGGGGGCTGCTGCTCTGGGGCAGGGCCAGGAAGTCTCACCTCCATGAAGGAGAACTCGACGGCAGGGACCCCCGCAAAGGCCGTGAAGGAATAGGCACTGCTGTCCATGGGCAGCGGCCGGATCCTGGGAGTGGGCAGGTTGGAGGGCGTGTGGCTTCGGCTCCCCCCACAGCTGTCCTCCCGCCTTCCTGGCCCCAACTTACACTTCGGCGTCCCAGCTGTGGCTGTTGAAGGTCACCTGCTCAAAGAGGGTCTGCCCACTGCGGTTAGGGGAGTCCACCTGGGGGGGCAGGACACGGGCACGGGTCAAGCGCTGGCTGCCACCAGCTTCCCTTTGTCCCTGGCTCCTGGCCAGGCTCTTGCCTGCTTCAGGATGTTCTCTATGAGGCTGATCAGAAGGGGGCTGGTCTTGGCATGGAACTTGTCATCGCCTGTAGAGAGGGACAAAGGATGCCAGGCTCTAGGCTGGGCCCCGCGGCCAGCGTGCACCCAGCGGGTGCCCCCCGTCCCCACTCACCCAGCACTGCATTGTCCAAGCTCACATAGACCACGGCTTTGAGGTGCAGCACGCTGAGGTAGCCCTGTGGATGAGGGACGTGGAGTTTAACCCCCCTCCTCCCCACTGCCTGACCCCCTGCCCTGGACCCCACATTACCTCCAGCCACTCCGTGGAGCCCACACTCCCAAAGTCCCCTCCGTCCCAGCTGATGAACAGCAGACTCCTGCGGGGCTGGAAGCCTGGAAGCAGAGCGGGTCAGGAGGATGGGCTCCGCTGGAGGCCCAGCAGTGACGCACCTTTGTCTCCTTCTGTCCTGCAGCCCTGGGGTCTCTCTGTCCCTCCCACCAAGCCCCCAGCCCAGCCCACCTCACCTGGTCTGCCCAGATTCCACTATCACAGGGACGGAGCTAGCCTTCCTCCGGAGTCTCCTGCCTAATGCTTCACTCAGACCGAGGACCATTACTACAGCTGCCCCTTGAACTTGGGTTTGAACCGCTTGGGTCCACTCACATGCAGATTTTCAGCTGAGCAGAGTCAGCGCCCCTGACCCTGGTGCTGCTCAAGGGCCAACTCTACTCTCCTGTTTGCAGCAGAAACAGGAGAAGCGACTTGCCTGGCACCAGCTAGGATGTGAGGAAGCCAGGTTTGGAGCCCAGGTCTGCCTGGCCACCCTCTAGCCTGTGCCCGCCTGCCTCTCTGCCCTGTGCTGGCTGGGGCTACAGCCCCAGCTGCCCGGCCCAGGCCCTGACCTTACCATTGCTCACCATGGAGGAAAAGGTCCGCACCAGCTCCAGCAGGATGGCCGTCCCCACAGCGGACTTGGCCGCACCTGGGCCCCACGCATCCCTCTGGGCCCCGATGACAACATAGTGATCTGCAGGAGGGGAGACTTGGGGTCCACGTCCTTACACTGGGAGAACCCAGAGACTACCCGGGAGGGTGCGTGCTCATGGGGCCTCCCCACCATTTCCCAGTCCTGCACTCCCACAACTCTCCACCTCCCAGCCCTACAATCCTTGCTGTCCTCAAGAAGAGTGGCCCTCCTCCCCTCGGCCCTGCCTAGATGGCCTGCTCCCTCAGCAGGGTGCCTGGCCTCATGCTGGACTCCATCACCTCCCTGGCCCGGCCATGTCCTGCGCAAGTCCTGACAGGTGGCCCTGGGGGCGTGGGCAAGAGTGGTGCTCAGTGGAGGGGGCGGCAGGGCTGAGCAGGGAGGGAGGCTGGCGAGTTGAGGCTGATCTGGGACCGAGAGGGGTGGCAAAGAGTAGATCCCATGGTCAAATCTGTCCAGAAACGGGATGGGCAGCTTGGCTCCCTCACGCCTCTCTCTAATCCACCCCCCCCTGCTCCCGCATTCTCCTCTGAGCCGCCACATGCCCCCCCACCCCCCACCCCGTGTCTCTCCATCAGCGCTTGTAGCTACCACCCTCTTTGGCTCAAAAACCCACTTTGACTGCCCATTGCTCTCTATGTCTAGTTAGGTTTGAAAGGTTCATCTATCTCATGGGAAGTCCCGTTCATGCTGTAAGATCACCCAACTCATGCTTACTCCCGTCCCGTGCCAGAGAACTCACTACTGTGCCAAGCTGCCCATCCCGTTTCTGGACAGATTTGACCATGGGATCTACTCTTTGCCACCCCTCTCGGTCCCAGATCAGCCTCAACTCGCCAGCCTCCCTCCCTGCTCAGCCCTGCCGCCCCCTCCACTGAGCACCACTCTTGCCCACGCCCCCAGGGCCACCTGCCCCATCCCCATCTCTAGCCAGGGTTCATGAGTGGTGGCTCCCCAACTTCTGGCTGCAGGGGATGCTGGGCAAGCTAGCACACCTGGCTCGGAGCGGCCCTCGATGCAGCCAAAGATGTTGCTGATGGGGGTAGAGACCCTGTGGTTGTTGACCCCGAGATGCAAGCCTGGCCCAGGGCCCAGGCGATAAGGGGAGACTGGGAGGCGCCCCTGCCACTCCTGGGGGGCCACAGGGCCTTGGAGCTTCCTGGAGAAAGGTGGGGAGAAAGGGTCAGAAGCGACACAGAGGCTCAGGCTGTAGAAGAGCCCAGAGCTCCCTCTTTGCGCTTTCCCTCCCACCTTCCGGCTCCAGCTCGACTTCTGCATTCTGCCTGCTGCCGTGGACAGTTGTGCAGGTTGTGTCCTGCTCAAACTGAGGCTGAGCCCACGCAGAAGATCGACCTTTTCCTACTTCATGCAAAAGCACTTTACAGGCTAGCTATGTCTCCCTTCCTCCTCCCATCCTGGCCCCCACAGGCCCCTCACCTTAGCAGGAGGGAGGCAATGTCCGCACTGATGGGCTGGGCGGGTATGTTAGGGAGGCCGGAGGACTGGACTGGAGGGAACTGGGTTTGATTAAAGGAAGGGAAGCCAGGCGTGTAGGGGTCCCCAGTTCCGAGATGCACCTGCGAGGAAAGGGATGTCCACACCAAAGCTGTGAGCTGGGCTCCCGGGGGTAGCCTACCAGCCTCATCCCAGACAAGGAGGTCCAGTTCTGGGGACTCCAAGAAACCACTGCTGGCTCCCCCAGACTCACATGTCCATACACAGCCCTGTGGCTGGACAGGCCGAGCTTGTGTGGGTCCTGGGAGAAGTCTGCTGGATCGGGGTATATGAGTACTCCTCCGGCCCCAAAGTCCTGGGCACTGGCCACCTGGGGAAGGGGAGTGGCTAACGGACTCCTCCTCCCAGAGAGCACCCAGTTGTAAGGGCAGGAGAAGCAAGGAAAAGGGAAGTAGCACAGTCTCCGCTCCGCTGTCATGGAACCACAGAGAGCCTGTGGGCACCGCCTGACCCTCATCTTCCCGCCTTCTCCCGGTGCCTTGGCACTGTCCCACTGTCCTCTGCATTCCTCCGTGTTTGTTCCCCATCCCAACATTTCCTGCCAACATTTTCTTACGACCCACTTGGTTCTCTCTTTTCTCTCTCCGACAGCCTCCTAGACGCGTCCCATCCGCTGCTATTCTGTTCCCCAGCCCCGCATCCTCCCGGTTCCACGGCCACTCCCCCGTTCAGGGACGCTCACCTTCTGGGCGAAGCTGATCTCCCCCAAGCGCACCAGCAGGAGGCGCCCCGCCGTCTCCACGCCCCGGGCCCGCAGGTCCTGCAGGTCCTCCGGCCGCCCGTAGTGGGCGTACACCAGCTCTCCCTGGGGATGGGGAGGACGGTAAGGCGGTAAGGCGGTAAGGCTCGCCCTCCGGGTCCCTCCTCCGCCACCCCAGAAAGGGTGCGCGCTGTTCCCGACTTGGAGGCGAGACAGGGGGCGCTCACCGTGGCATTGCCCGTGGCGCTGTAGGGACAGTAGACGTCGTGGTCCTCCAGCGGCAGGGGCTCCCCGAGCTTGTCAGCCGCATTGACCCAGTGCAGGGTATTGGGATGAGCACTGAAGAGCAGAGGTGGTGAGCGTCTCCGTGGCTCCCCGCGCGCCCCCCGCGCGCCCCCCGCGCGCCCCCAGCGCACTCACGGGTCGGGAAACTGCAGCCCGACGTAGTGCGTGTCCATCCACACGTGGTCCAGCTTTTGGCTCGAGAGCGCCCCCCGGATGTCCTGAGCCAGAGCGGCCATCCCCGCCGAGCCAGCCATCCTTTTCCGAAGGCTGATTTGCCTGAGCGGGAAGAGGCGGGATTGGGGCGCGGAAGGGGAGAGGGACTTCTGGACGCCTGGAGGAGAGGGCGGGAGGAGGGAATGATGCCAGAGACGTGGGGTCGCCCTGGGCTCTGGGCGGCGAGGGGCTCCTAAGTCTCTCCCTGACCCAGGCCATCACCATTCATCCGGTCACCACCTGGGCTATCTCTAAGGTCACCTCCTTCTGCTTAAAGCCTTAGCATCCGATACCGTGCTATCCTGCCCACCATTCCTTAGGTTTTTCCTTGCCCAGGCAAACTCACCAGTCTATCTACGGCCCCCCGACACACGTGCACACACACATGCACACACATGCACACTGGCCACCCATGAAAACGCTTTTCTTCTGAAGGACTAAGTGGGCTTGGGCAGCCCTCCGTCTCCCCCGTCCTCCAGCTGCACCGAACAGAGACATCTGATACTATGGTTCCTGATAGGATAGCGGGTCCCTTGTCTTCTTCCACTGTCACCACCTAAGTGAGCCTGTTGTCCCCCTATTCTTCCATCTCACTCCTGCCACAGACTGGCCCCCCCACCCCCCCACCCCCGTCTCCCTGCCATGGACTTCACCTGTGCCCGCTCCAAGGCGGACGCCTCCCTCCTCAGCCTCCTCATCCAGTACCCCTCTACCTGTTGCTCTGGCAGAAACCCAAGCTGTCCCTTGAGAGGCTAGGTCTCCCGTGGGGCTCTTGAGCTCAGGAGAGAACTCGGGTTCTTATACCACCCGGGCTTGGAGCAGAAGCAAGCTCCCCGCTCCACTGTTGGAATTTCGGACCATCTCTCCTCCGGTAAACCCCCTTTGAAGCCTCTGCCATCCAGCTCTCCCCTCTTCTGCCCTTCTTCCAGCCAATCTGTCCCTTGTCTGCTTTCATCAAGGACTTTGGCATCTGGCTTAGCATTTTCCTCTCGACACACGGTCCCCTCAGTCCATGCTGCCACTTCGAAATCCATGTGCAGGATGTGCCTTAGTCCCAGCCTCCACCCCTCAGCTCTCAAGAGGACCCCTGCACCCCAGGGCTCGTGGTCAGGGGGGCTTTCTCGGTACCATCCCTGCCGCCTCCTCCCAGCCCAATCCAGGAGCTCAAGCATCTGTTTGAAACTGCATCTGTCAGGCTCAGATGATGGCTCAGTCCGTTAAGCGTCTGCCTTTGGCTCAGGTCATGATCCCAGGGTTCTGGGGTCCTGGGGCCCTGGGGTTCTGGGATGGAGCCCCTCCTCAGGCTCCCCGCTCAGTAGGAAGTCTGCTTCTCCCTCTCCCCCTGCCCCTGTTCATGCTCTCCCTCTTCTTTCTCAAATAAATAAAATCTCAAAAATGAAAGAAAGAGGGGCGCCTGGGTGGCTCAGTGGGTTAAGCTGCTGCCTTCGGCTCAGGTCATGATCTCAGGGTCCTGGGATCAAGCCCCGCGTCGGGCTCTCTGCTCAGCGGGGAGCCTGCTTCCTCCTCTCTCTGCCTGCTTCTCTGCCTGCTTGTCATCTCTCTCTGTCAAATAAATAAATAAAATCTTAAAAAAAAAAATGAAAGAAAGAAAGAGCGAGCTAGCCTGTGTTAGTTTTAGTGTGTTTGTAAAATACGTGATGCGCAGTGCGGATTCCTGTGCCTAACAATAAATTTGATGGGCACGCTGCAATATGGATAGACCTTGAAAACACCATGTGAAGTTAAAAAAAAAAAAGTTTATCAAAATTAAAAACACACACCAGAGATAGCTACATCCAAGCAATGCCTCTTGGAATGATTTTTTTTAAAAAGATTTTATTTATTTGACAGATAGTGATCACAAGTAGGCAGAGAGACAGGCAGAGAGAGAGGGGGAAGCAGGCTCCCCACTGAGCAGAGAGCCTGATGTGGGGCTCAAACCCAGGACCCTGGGATCATGACCTGAGCCAAAAGCAGAGGCTTTAACCCACTGAGCCACGCAGGCGCCCCTGATTTTTATTTTTTTAAACTTTCCTCTTTGTATTTTTCCATATGGCTTAACTTTTAAAATAATGGACACAGAGGATTTTAGGCAAACATTTATGTTTTGAAAAATCTACATGTGCCCATAAAACATTACATGTATAGCAAGGCCATGTGTGAATTTAAAGACACACAGCAAATATCAGATGAGGTGATTCTAGAGGAACCTGGGTGGCTTAGTGGGTTAAGCCTCTGCCTTTGGCTCAGGTCATGATCTCAGGGTCCTGGGATCAAGCCCCGCATCAGGCTCTCTGCTCGAGCCTGCCCACCCCTTGCTTCTCTGCCTACTTGTGATCTCTGTCAAATAAAGAAATAAAACCTTAAAAAAAAAAAAAGATGAGTTGCTTCTGGGGGAGGGCATGGGAAAGAGGGCTACGGGCTAGGGAGGGAAATTTTAAAAGCCCTTCACTGGGGCACTTGGCTGGCTCAGTCGGTGGGCATGGGACTCCTGATCTCAGGGTTATTAAGCTTGAGCCCCACGTTGTGTGTAGATTACTTAAAAATAGAATCTTTTAAAAAACAAAACCAAACCAAAAAAAGCCCTTCACAGAGACACTGAACCACCGTGTCAGGAGTATTATAAACTGTTCTTGGCACTCACCTTAAAAAAATTAAAAAACCCCTCCCCCTCCCATCTGACCATGATATTCTATTGTTTTAAAGTCTTCATTTCTGGGGCACCTGGGTGGCTCAGTGGGTTAAATGTCTACCTTCGGCTTGAGTCATGATCCCAGGGTCCCAGGATCAAGCCCAGTGTTGGGCTCCCTGCTCAGTGGGGTGCCAGCTTCTTCCTCTCCCTCTGCCCCTCCCCACTGCTCCAATGCTCTCTCTCTTGCTCTCACTCTCAGATAAATAAAATCTTAAAAAAAAAATTCTTCATTTCTCTCTTTTCTCTTAGAATAAAATCCAAAGCAGTTTGGGTAGATATTAAGGCTTTTTATGGCCTGAGCTATAGCCACCCTGACACCACAGGTCCCTGAGGCCACAGGTCAAAAATCCAAGGTCCATGATGGGGCCTTCAAGACTTTTCTGGTTCTGTCCCACCACTTGTCTGGATACCGGACCCCTCTGCTCTCCTTCAGACAACCACATGGACCTTCCTTCACTTGCTCCAAGAAGCCACCATTTCCCACCCCAGCCCCTTTGCACCTACTCTTCTCTGACCTGGAATGCTTTTCTTTCTTTTTTTTTTTTTTTTTTTTAATTTTTTTTTTTTAAAGATTTTATTTATTTTTCAGAGACAGAGGGAGAGAGCGCGAGCGAGCACAAGCAGACAGAGAGGCAGGCAGAGGCAGAGGGAGAAGCAGGCTCCCTGCCGAGCAAGGAGCCCGATGTGGGACTCGATCCCAGGACCCTGGGATCATGACCTGAGCCGAAGGCAGCTGCTTAACCAACTGAGCCACCCAGGCGTCCCTGGAATGCTTTTCTACCTTCTCTTTGCCTGGTGAACAACTCAGCCCTCAGGCTTCAGCTCATCACCTCCTCCAGGAAGCCTTCCCTGGCCCCCAATCTAAGTCGGGTCCCCCTGGTCACAGTCATTCCCTACATCCTTCACTTTTCCTTCGAAACAGTGACAGTGGTAATAAATACATTGTCATGAAAGTGATTATTAGTTCAGTACTGATTTTCCCCCACAGGCTGGAAGCTTCATAAGGACATAGCCCAGACTTTTGTTCTCTCCTCCACTAACCCCACCTACTTAGCCGAGCACCTGCCACATAGTACAGGCTCAAAGACATTTGGTGGATAAATGAATGAAAGACCTCATCAGTGTCACTGAGTCTAGCGGCTCACTTCCCCTGCCACACCCACATCGGGCTTGTGGTTACTCAGAATTCCATCTCTGGAATCTTTACCCACTGGGGATTTACTGAGCACCAACTAAAATGCCAGGCACTGGGCTAGGTGCTGGACACATGCAGATAAATAGAACCCGGGAGATCAGATAAATCTTAAAAGTTCCAATATCCCACTCTCTGACTAGATCTTTCCAGGTTCTGGCTTGCTTCTTGACCCTCCCCTATGCCTGCTTTTCAACCCCACTGAGTGCTCCAGACTATCCCGTTCCTTCCTTTTCCATCCACCCTGGAATGGTGGATCCCTTCACTGCTCACCCCCCTCACCACCCCCCTCTTACCTCCCTGCCCTCTGATGGCATCCCCGGTGCCACACCTGCCCGTGGGACCTGACAAACCATCCACCTGCTCAGCTTGCACCCAGAAGACCGACTCTTGCTCAAGAAAATGAGGAGGCCCCGCATGTTGTTGATGGCTCAGACGCAAGGTCTTTGAGCAAGGTGGGTCCAGTGTATGCAAAGAGTAGTAATACACCTTGATCAAGTTTCACACTGATCCCATGAAGATGAGAAAAATCTATCAATACTAATTACAACAGAAACATACACTAAAAACGTATAGACATAAACTGAAGCAAAAAAATCAGATGATCATTTCAGTACATTCTGGAAAAATATTTGAAAAAAAAAAATCCAGGGGCACCTGGGTGGCTCAGTGGGTTAAAGCCTCTGCCTTCGGCTTGGGTCATGATCCCAGGACCCTGGGATGGAGCCCCATGTTGGGCTCTCAGCTCAGCAGGGAGCCTGCTTCCTCCTCTCTCTCTGCCTGCCTCTCTGCCTGCTTGTGATCTCTGTCTGTCAAATAAATAAATAAAATCTTTTAAAAAAATTAAAAAAAAATTTCTATGCAAGTCAGGAGACAAGCCTATCTCCTGTCATCATTACCTAAATTCATGTCCTCTCTAATGTGATAAAGCAATGAAAAAGAAAGGGTATAACCATTGAGAAAGAAACTTTGTATCTCTTACTGTCTATGGCTTACATGGGCTTCTACTTAGAACCCCCAGGAAAATCCACTGAAATACTATTCCTGACCCAAGACAGTGCTCCTGGTGACTCTACCTCTTCTCTGGACCTGCCTGGGCAGCTCCTTCCCAATGGGGAAAGTGACCTCAGCAAAACAAGAGAAACCCCGTGTGGTCTGCCTCTGGCTGGCTTCTCTCTCCCGTAATGTAGATGGAGGGGGGTGGTCTGAGCTCTTGAATGCATTTGCTTTCTCATTTTTTTTTCTTTTTTTTTTTTCTGATTGTTTAAAATATCCTTCCTCAGAGCTCCCCCGCCCCTCCTTGTGCCCCCAGCCCCTAGAGCTCCCCACAGTCCCAGGTCAAAATCCACGGACCCGTGATGTGGCATTCAGGACTTTTCTGGATCTGTCCTGCCTCCTATCTGCATACTGGCCCCCTATGCTCTCCCTCATTCGCTCCCGAATTTCCCAAGCCCTTTGCCCTCTTTTTTTTTTTTAATTTTTTTTAAAATTTATTTGACAGAGATCACAAGTAGGCAGAGAGGCAGGCAGAGAGAGAGGAAAGAAAGCAGGCTCCCTGCTGAGCAGAGAGCCCATATGGGGCTCGATCCCAGGACCCTGGGTTCAAGACCCGAGCCGAAGGTAGAGGCTTTAACCCACTGAGCCACCCAGGCGTCCCGCCCTTTGTCCGCTTATCTCCAGAACACTCTCCCTTCCCTGCGCTCCAAACATACATCCTTCCCAGGACCACACTGAACAGGGAGGCCAAGGAGGCGAGCGGAAGGACTCAGAAGCGACCCCACATCAGGGTCCTAGGAGGAGAGGAAAGGAAGCGGAGTCCAACCAAGCGAATGAGGGTTTTCAAGGCCAGGGGCAGGGGACAGGCTGATCCTTACCTGATGGTGTCCTCCAGGCGCCCCTCCCCCAGGAACCGCAGGAACATGGCCTGGAGGTCGCTCCAGTACAAGGTGCCCTGGTGGGAGTCTGGGCCCGGCTCATAGTTTACGTCCTCGGGGACCACCAACACGTCATCCCCACATGCCTGGCAGGACCCGCGGAAGGCCACGTAGCCCAGAAGGAAAGCTGGGGGAGGGCAAGATGGAGACTCCCCTGGCGCCCCGCTCCGGACTCCGGACTCCGTAAATCCCCCCAACCCAGGCCCTTCCCTGGTGGGGGCGGGAAGACTCTCACCCCCAGTGAAGATCAGCAGGGCTGTAAGGACCAGGTAGGGGGCAGCCTTTCGTCCTGCTGCTGCCCAGAGTCCAAGGTTTTGCCTCCCCGCTTGAGAGCCCAGGTCGGGGCCCCTCAGCTCCATGGGGCAGAAGTGGGCTGCTGGCTCAGCCCCCTCCGCCCCCTCTTCCTCTTCCTCCTCCAGGCGCCACTGCTGGGTGCCCTCCACGCGCTTGTAGATGGTCTGAGAGGGTCGTGGGGACAACCTTTGCTGCAGGGGGTGGGGGCACGATGGGCATGAGACTGGGGAAAGAGGCACAGGGGGTAGGATCTGGCCATAACGGTCAGTGGCTCTGGAGTGCCAAAGGAGCACAAGGCAGGGGAAAGGGTCCCCAGAGGCAAGCTGGAGGGGAGAGATGGCGGTGGGAAGGGGAGGGACCAGCCTTGGGGGTTGGGGGGCGGGTGGAAGGACCTGGAGAGAAGGCCTAAAGTGTCCCCCAACCCATTTGGTCTTACCGTTCTCTGAAGTAGACCCCAAAGTCGCTCCATGCTCATGCCCCCTCCTGAGCCCTGCAGGCCGTTCCCCCCACAGTGATAAACCGTTTGTGGGAGCTCCAAGAGGGCCTCTTATCAGCCCTGGCAGGCAGCCTGGGCCCAAGCTGTTCTTCTCCCCCTGAAAGGGGTGGGGGCTCTGTCCTGGCCTCAGTCCAGCCTTCCAGATATGAACCCCCAGCCCAGGCTAGAGGACAAGGGGTTGTGCCGTCCCCTGCCAATCCCTCCACAGTCCCTCTCCCGCTCCTTCCCGGCAAAACAATCAATTTTTTTGACCTTGGGGCAGACTTTGGCCTCCTAGTTCCGGTCAGGGGTGGGGGAGGGGGGACTGATGGCCGGGGAGGGCAAAAAGATAAGGATGCCGGCTCCTGCTTCCACCCCTCCCACCGTCCTTGGGGACCCCTTCCTAAGCTCCCCGCCATGAAAACCTCGCTCCCCCTCGAGTCATCCGGCTTGCAGGCCCACCAAGCACGTGCACAGAGCACACAGCCGGGCCTTGTAACACATTAGTTCCCGGCTCCCAACACCTGCCCCCAAGCAATCCTAAACTGAATTGGTCACAGTGGTGTGACCTGGGGGTTGGTCTGGCCCTGCAGATGACTGTCTCATTAAAATCAGGCTGAAAAGTGGGTCTCAAGCCATTAACTTCTGCGGAGGGAGGGGCATGGGTGGGAGCATAAGGTTAAGCGGGACAAGTGAGCGCTCCAAGTCGGGGTTCTCCAGGATCTGCGGGTCGAAGCCCACCAGGCATTGGTGGAAAGTCCTGGTCAAGACCTGAGCACAACTGGATGACCTTCAACAACTCACGGCCTTCTCTGGGCACCTCTCTCTTTGGTGACAGAAGGACTTGATTTCTACCTCTTTTGGGTCTGGGCACCTCAGAAACACATCACAGGCATGAACTGCTAAGTTTTACCCAGAATTTCACACACGGGTGCTGGTCCCCAAGCCCTAGCGAGGACCCCCAGAAAAATAGCTCTGGAATAGAAGATCTCAAGGGCCCCGTGTCGGGGTCTCCCTTGGGAAACCTCAGCTCCTACCCAAATTAGGAGAGAAACTCAGAGCTGCTGGGGCGCACTAGTGCCCCAGTCCCTGCCCCATTCTTGGCCACCAAGACCCGAAGGAAGACGCCGCGCAGCCGGGCTCACCTGAGCGCAGGTCCGCGGAGGCTTAGGCACCGCCTCCCACCTGAGGTCCCGCCCACCGCAGCCCCAGCCTCAGGCCCCGCCCAAATCCTGCCCCGGGACTGGCCCCCGGCTCCGCCCACCCCTGCCTCAGGGTCGGGTCTCCAGCACCCTGTTGCCGCCCCAACCCCGCTCCTAGCTCGGACCCGTTCTCGCGGGCTTCTGCCGGATCCTCGCTGCGTGATCCTCCCTGGGTCGCGGTCCCTTTGAAACTTGAGGCTTCCAGGCTCCGGTGGCTCCCGGGGCTCTGCCCCGGCCCGCAGACTTTGCCCCGGCGTCCACCGCGGGATCACCGAGGGACATAGGTGTAACCCTCTCCTCGCCTCCCCCACAGCCCCCCTGTCCCCACTCCCGCCACCCCACCCCCGGCCCAATGAGGCCAAACTTTGTTTTCTTAAAACATTTTTACTCCTTTCAACCCAGAAACATCACAATCTAAGCGGACGAGAAGGGAGGGGTAGAGACGAGGGCATGGGCGGGTGGGGGTTTTGATCTGCGCCGGCGGAGGCCGAGCCGGGAAACCCTCTCGCCGCCTGTGGCGTCCCCTACCCCACCTCGGCGGGCGGCGGGCGGCGGGCGGACGTGTGGGTGTTGAGGGGGCGCCCTCAGGGGCACTTCCGCTCCACGCACTGCTTCCCTCCCTCCTCATATTCCTGCTTGGAGATCCACATCTGCTGGAAAGTGCCCTGGGAGGGGAGGGGGGGGCGACAGAGGCCATCAGGACGTCCCTGGAGGAAAGGGGGTGGGGGGGTCGCGCCCTCCCACTTTCCACCCGTGCAGGCCCAGCCCCTTGGAAACCCTTCTCCTGCCCTCGGACCCCGGCCTTTCCACCCTCAGGGACCTCCCCAAGCCTCCCAGCCCTCCTTCCAATTCAGAGGGTGAATACCCCCGCTCACGTTGTTCAGTCAAGACGTTCGTTCATTCATTCAACAAGTATTTATTGCACGTCTCTCTGCCCTGGGGCCCTGCGCTGGGCTAGAGCTGGGTAGTGGAGCTTACAGCCTCAGGCCAACCAGCCTCCCCGCCCCCCAGTTCCTCCTGTACCGGTCACTCCATCAGGCCTTACAAACTTGTCCAGTCTCCCACATTCCCAAGAAGAATCTTTGCTCTGCCCTCACTGGAGTTGTCTTGATTCTACATGCCACCCCCCACGTTGAACCTTCCCCCTTGAGGGTCTCTTGTGCTGGGCATCTCGGACTGTCCCTTCTTTGATGGTTGCTTCATCTCTTCCTGAAAGCTGGTGCCTGGGTCCCTGGTACTGTCCCTTTTTCTCTCCTGGGCTCAGAGTCCTGAACCTGCTCATCCACTCCTAGGACTTCTGCTCAGGCACTAAAACTCCACCCCTCCCTCAACCTCCCGTTGCTGAACCGGAATACTAGACCCAAATACTCAGCTGTCTTTTGGGCACTTCCTTCTGAGTCCCTCAGGACTGCAAACTCAGCATGTGCACCACTGAGCTCCCCCAGGCCTGAGCCAGACCTGCTCCGGTGGTCTCTCTCACCTCCTACACTAGCGCTGGCCAATATAGTGGTCACGGAGCACCTGAAAGGTGACTGGTCGGAATTGAGATTGCTCTACAGTTATAAAATACACAACGGATACTGAAGACTAAGTCCAGGAAAGAGAATGTAAAAAAAATCTCATTTTTAGGGGTGCCCGCGTGGCTCAGTGTGTTAAAGCCTCTGCCTTCGGCTCAGGTCATGATCTCAGGGTCCTGGGATCAAGCCCCGCATTGGGCTCTCTGCTCAGCGGGGAGCCTGCTTCCCCCTCTGTCTCTGCCTGCTTCTCTGCCAACTTGTGATCTCTGTCAAATAAATAAAATATTTTTTTTAATCTCATTTTTATATTGATCACATATTGAAATGATAACATTTTGGATATAAATAAGGTACATTTTTTTAAAGATTTTTTTTTTTTTTAAAGGAGGGACATCTGGCTGACTCCGTTTTTAAGTAATCTTTACACCCAATATGGGGCTCGATCTCACAAGCCCTAGAAGAAGAGTCGCATTTCTACCAATTGAGCCAGGCAGGCGTCCCAAATAAAGTATATTCTTTAAACTTAATTTCTCCTGATTCTTGGGGCTCTTTTAGAATACGGCTACTAGAAAATTTAAAGTTGGATGTGTGACTCGCATTACATTCCTGTTGGACACAGCTGCCAGGAGCTAGCACCCTGGGTGTCCTCCTGGGCTCCTTCCTTCTGTCTTCTTGGATCCAAATGCTGCCCACATCCCGTCCGTTGGACTTGTGATGGGCTTCAGGTTCCACAGCCTGACACGCACTGCTCTGTCAAGACCCCGTCACAGTGGAGCCCACAGCAGCCCTGTTCAAGCTGCTCTCCACTCGGCTGCCCCAGTGAGCTTACTGACCTCCGGTCCGACCGCGTCTGCCCATCGCCTAGGTCTTGCCTGCCTCTTTCCTTAGCCCAGGCACCATCTCTCCCTCTTTGCCTCGAGAGTTTTCTTAGTCTTCCATCTCAGTCTGAATGCTCCTTCGGAGGCCCTTCGTGACCCTTGAACTAGATCAGGTCCTCCCTTGAAGGAACACCCCCACACTTTGTCTAAGGGCCTGCCCCTGGAGCAGGGGACTAGGTCGGGCACGCAGGTGGGGCCACAGGAACTGTATGGCTGATAGGTTCCCGGACCCCAGCTGACTTTGCACTGTCAGCTTCCTGTATTTCTATTTTTCTTTTTTTTTTTTTTAAGATTTTATTATTTATTTATATATTATCTCTGCTGAGCAGAGAGCCCAATGTGGGGCTCGATCCCAGGACCCTGAGACCATGACCTGAGCGGAAGGCAGAGGCTTAACCCACTGAGCCACCCAGGCACCCGCCCCAGCTTCCTGTATTTCTGACGCTTGTCTGTCTCCCTAGGGGCTGCCCCTCTCTCTAGGCGTTGTCCTTCCCGCTATGTCATGGCCCCACTGTCCCCTCAGTGGGACTGACACCGTGAGATGATGTTTTCATCTCCAGCTCCCCACTCAGCGTCTTGCCTGTGCCCAACAGCAGGCCTAGACAGAACTCCCCACCTACTGCCCCAGAACCAGCCTGCCTGTCTCCCCTTCTATCTGCCTCTTACCCAGCACCCTGTCCTCACTGCTACTCACTCTGTGACTCCGGACCAATGGAAGGAGCCTCCTCGCAAGGTCCCCCCGTGTCCAGCTCACACCCTGATCTCCAGAGACTCATGCCTGACGTAGTCTTCCCAAACACGACTGAGACTGTCACACTTCCTCCTCGCCCCAAACCTTCAGTGTCTCCCCTCTGCTTAGCACAGTGGGAGCCTCAGCCACAGTCTCAACCCCCACCAGTCTCTCCAGCTTCCTGTCCTCCCTGATTTGTCCTGATGGCAGAGTCACCCTTCTGGGAGCACTAACTACCCTTTCTCAAAAATAAGAGTAAGGGGCGCCTGGGTGGCTCAGTGGGTTAAAGCCTCTGCCTTCAGCTCAGGTCATGATCCCAGGGTCCTGGGATCAAGCCCCGCGTCAGGCTCTCTGCTCAGGCTCTCTCTCTTTCTGCCTGCCTCTCTGCCTACTTGTGATCTCTGTCAAATAAACAAAATCTTTAAATAAAAATTTGTTGAATGAATGAATAAAGAGGCAAGGGGATGGAGCTGTGTGGGTCTGTCCCTTTCCCACAGCCAGGGCCCCTTCCCTCTCACCAGTGAGGCCAAAATGGAGCCCCCGATCCAGGGACTGAACTTGCGCTCCATGGTGCTGTTGCTGGCGATGAGTTTCAGCCGCATGCTCTGCGGGGAAAGAGGGGCTGGGGGAAGCAGACACCTGGGTTCCGGGAAGGGACAGGGCTGGAAGTGGGGAAGTCTGGGAAGCCACAGGGGGAGGGGTCTGCTCTGGTGACCAGAAACCTTGCTATTGGGGAAGGAGGAAGGGCGGCGTCCTGAAGAGCTAAGCCAGGACCCTGGTGGGGGTGGGCCCCTACCGGCGGGGTCTTCTGGGAAAGCTCGCGATTGAGCCTGTCCGTGAAGCCCTGGAGCAGCGTGTTCCCACCAGTGACAATGACACTGCCGTACAGGCCCTGGGAGCAGGGAGGAGCGCGCCTTCAGGGCCCAGCCCCTGCCAGTCTCCCCGCGCCGCCCCCCCCACCCGGGCCCCTCTGCCCAGACACAGTCTCGGGCCTTACCGGGCGGATGTCGATGTCACACATGCCGATGCTGGTGGTCACCACGTGGCCCACACCCAGCATGGTGTTCCCCGACAGGCCCTGCCGAGAAAGGTAACCTGGGGTTTGGGGCCCTCTGCCCTCTCTCCCCAGACCCCAGGGATCCTTCCCAGCACCGACCGCCCCCCCCCCGCCCCCGCAACACGCAGGCCTCTGGGGAATCCAACCAGCCCCGAACCAATACCTCCCCCGGGGGGCCAACCTTGACGTTGGAGGGATCAAACAGGCCCTCTGGAATGCGGAGCCTCTCGGCACCGTAGTCTGTGTTGTAGCCGTTGGGCATCTCGTAGTGCACTGTGGGCATCTGTGCAGCCACCCTGCCCAGGAAACAGAGAGACTCTGCCTGGGGGGTGCTCACAGAGGACCAGGGGCACCCCCAGACTCCCAGACCTGCCCTCTTGCCCACCCCTGGGCCGGGGGGTGCCACTTACTGCTCGTCATAGGGAGAGTCTGAGACCTGCAGCACAGAGGCCTGGAAGTCCTGAATCACCTCCTGAGGACCCAGGGAGCTGGTCAGGGCCCGGGCTCCCTCCGCAGCACCCCCAAGCTGCCCACCTGCCAGGCCTCCCTGTCCCTTCCCCTGTACTCAGGGCAGGGGACTAGCTGCTGGGGAGGGCCTGGGGCTGTTTCGGGGGACTCGCTGCTCACGTTGCACATGTAGTTGTGCCAGGACTTGGAAACCTGGGGTAGCTTCTCCTTCTTCCTCCAGTTCGGAGGGGCGCCCTCCCGGACGGGTTCCTGCGGGGGCGCAAGGCCTCTGAGCACCCTTCCTCCACTCCACCCCTGTCCAGCCCGCCCCACTCCCCACCCCCCACCCGCCCCCCCGTGCTGCTGCCACCAACAGGCACCGGGTTCTTTGCTCTGTTGCCTACAAAAGCGTCTCTCCGCCTTCCCTTGTCGAAGGAGAGAGAACAGGGAGAGCCTGTCCGCATGTCCCCCACTCTTGCAGCAGGGACAGCTGATCTGAAGGCCCCCAGCCAGAGAGAGCTGAGGGCGCGGGGCATACAGCGGGAGACCAGAACCTTAAAGAAGCAGGCTTTTCCTGAGCCGTGTTCCATGGGGGAGGGGGGGTCCAGGGTGGACCCCCCGCAGGCAGTGTCTCAGCACTCCCAGCAGCCCCGTATGCTGTTAATGCCACTTTGCAGGGGGAAGAAACCAAGGTGCGGGGAGCTTTGATCTGCTCTGGGTGGCACAGCGCTTACATGGCAAAGGCAGACCTTGAACCTGGGTCTGTCCCGCTTGCCCTCATACATCCTGCTACCGGCTGGCTATATGACCTTGGCCACATCCTCCAGCCTGTCCGATCTCCGATGCCTCGGCTGTAAATTAAGGAACTGGACCCAGGGTCCTCTGGGGACCCTGCTGCTCCCTGCTCTGATATCTAGCGGGTCAGTGGGTCAACAGGCACAGGGTGAGTGCCCAAGACTCCCGGGAGACCCCACCTTTGCTGCAATCATGTAAGGTGGGATAATGTCAATGGCCATTTCCTGGAAGAGCTCCCGGCACTGCATGGAGATGAAGTCCCCTGCCAGGGGTGACTTGACGATGCCTGGAAAGGGAGGGGGTGTTAGGGGCTGGATCTCCCCCCCCCCCCGCCAACTAAAGCATCCCCGACCCCTGTCGAGGCCCCCACCTTGTTGCAGGACGTAGCCATCATGTACTGGGATGGCTGTGGTGTGGGTGGCCCCACTGTCCAGGACCAGGCCCGTGGAACGTCCGTTTGCAAAGCTGGTGTGGGATGGGGAGGTCAAAGAGATAGCAGCAGCAAGTGAGGGACTGGGGTTCAGGTCTGGCCTGGTCACTCCCTGCTTTCCTGGTCCAGCCCATCCACGGTCTGCAAATCTCTCATTCTGGCTTATGACCCATCACTGGAGAAAGGTTCCTGAGACCCCTGTCTCTTCTTCCCTGTGTGAATCACGACTTCTTCCTCTTTCTCCTTCCTTCTTCCCTCCTAGTTTCTATTTAGTCTTTGTTCAGTGCTTTGTGGGCACCTTGAGATGAGGGGCCCTATTGCCCCAGCGCTTAGCACAGGGGTCAGTGCAAGGCAGAGACTTTAAAAAATGAATGCTGATTGGCTGTTTGTGGAGGAAACTCCTCAATGTTAGATATTTCTCCCTGTTCTCTCCAGTCCCAGCCCCTGCTGTCAATGTGGTCCCACTCTCCCCCACCCCCACTCCCCACCCTGGTTCAGCCTGATCCAAGGAATAGGAAAGAGCTGCTGATCTGGCCACCCCAGGGTCCAAGGCACTTAGCCCACAGGATTCCTTCTGCACTAATGGGGTACAAGATGGGTGTCTGCCCCTCCAGGACACTCTCCCCACAGAATCAGGTCCAGCCTCCTGCTCTACACACCGCAATCCCCACCCTGGCCCTCCACCCAGCCAGAGCAGCCCATGCCAGAGGATACGCGGTGAGCACAGCCGTCTTGCATAAGAAGAAGGCAGGAATGTTGTACTGCTCGAACATCAGCTCTGTCAGCTTCTCCCGCTTGGCCCGTGTGTTCCACTGGGGAGAAAGTGCAGGAGGGGAGGCTTCAAAAAGGGAGAGGCACAGAAACGCATGCACACGCATGTGCGCATTCACACACACACACACACACACACACACACACACACGAACTTGGACTGAAGACAGAGATCAAGTCTCTTGATCCACACAGACCTTTAGGGTGTGAGAACTATGAAGAATTTCAAAGGTTACAATCCAAACCCAGCTGAAGAAATCAAAACTCAGGGAGAGTGACTTGACCAAGTTCACACACAAAGCCCTTGGTAGAGCTTGGTAGAGTCATAGTCTCTTGTCTTCTGGCCACTATCAAGAGGGCCACTGGCCACTTTATTGTACAATATATACTTTGACTCCTTTGAGCCTCCAGTTTATCCCTCTCTTCCTCACTTTAAGCATCTCAGAGGCAAGAAAGCAGAGAAGAGGAATTCTGGTAGGAACTGTGGGTTGAATTAAAACATCCAATGTTATCCTCTTCCAAGATCCCAGCAAAAGGGGTAATTTAGGGGCATCTGCGTGGCTCAGTCAGTTAAGCGTCTGCCTTCAGCTCACGTCATGATCTCAGAGTACTGGTTTCAAGCCCTGCATCAGGTTCCCTGCTCAGCGGGAAGTCTGCCTTTCCCTCTGCCTTTCCCCCTACTCGTGCTTTCTCTCTCTCTGTCTCTCTCTCAAATAAATAAATAAAATTTTAAAAAGGGGGCTCAGTGGTGCCTGGGTGGCTCAGTGGGTTAAAGCCTCGGCCTTCGGCTCAGGTCATGATTCCAGGGTCCTGGGATCGAGCCCCGCATCGGGCTCTCTGCTCAGTGGGGAGCCTGCTTCCTCCTTTCTCTCTGCCTGCCTCTCTGCCTACTTGTGATCTCTGTCAAATAAATAATTAAAATCTTAAAAACATAATAAACTAAAAAGGGGGCACAATTTAAAAAGATATAAACCCATGGCACCTGGCTGGCTTAGTTGGTAGAGTATGCAACTCTTGATCTTGGAGTCATGAATTCGAGCCCTACATTGGGCATAGAGGTTACTTTTTAAAACAGGGGGGTGGGGTGCCAGGGTTGTGCAGTTGGTTAAGTGTCTGACTCTTGGTTTCAGCTCAGGTCGTGATCTCATGGTTGTGAGATCAAGCCCCTCATCGGGCTCTGTACTCAGTGCAGAGTCTGCTTGAGGTTCTCTTTCCCTCTCCCTCTGCCCTTCCTGCTTGTGCTCTCTCTCTCTAAAATAAATTAGGAAATCTTAAAAAAAAAAAAGGACACAAAGCCACAAAAGCCAACCAGCACATGAGAAGATGCTCAACATTGTTAGCCATTAGGGATATGAAATTTGAAAGCACAATGAGATACCACTTCATACCCACTAGAGTGTTGATAATAATTAAGGAAGAAAGAAGGACAAAGAAACACTGAAACCCTTGTACATTGCGGTGGGAAGATGAAATTGCTCAGCCACTACGGAAAACAATCAGTTTCTCCAAAAGTTAAACACAGAATTACCATATGACCCAGCAATTCCACTCCTAGTTCCATATCCAAAATAACTGAAAACAGGTACTGAAATAAATCCACATACACAACTATTCAAAACAGCACTATCCACAATAGCCACAGATGGAAACAACCCAAAAGTCCATGAGTGGATAAATTGGAAAAACAAATTGTGGTACAGCCATACAGTGGAATGCTACTCAGCCATGAAACAGAATAAAATGCCAAATAAATGCTACAGCATGGATGAACCTTGAAAATATTATGCTAAGTGAAAGAATACAGACATGAGAAGTCACATGTTGTATGATTCCATTTATAAGAAAGATCCAGAATAGATACAGTCATTGAGACACAAACCAGACTGATGGCTGCCAAGAGGAGGGAGAGTAGAGAGAAACTGGTTAATATAAATGTACTTTCTGGGGCACTTGGGTGGCTCAGTGGGTTAAGCCTCTGCCTTCGGCTCAGGCCATGGTCTCAGGGTCCTGGGATCAAGCCCCACATTGGTCTCTCTGCTCAGCAGGGAGCCTGCTTCCCTTCCTCTCTCTCTCTGCCTGCCTCTCTGCCTACTTGTGATCTCTCTCTCTCTTTCAAATAAATAAATAAAATCTTTAAAAAAAGAAAAGAAAATGTACTTTCTTTTGGGGTGGTGAAAATGTTGGGGAACTAGATAAAGATGATGGCTACACAACATTGTGAATGTATTACATGCCATTGAATTGTTAACATTAAAAAAGTTAATTTTCTGTTGTGTGAATTTTACCTCAAAAAAGAGATAGAAGAAGAGATATAGAAACACCCTCAAGGTTTGTGAATAATTAGGAAGGAAAAAAGAGCAACATAGTTTTGAAGGTTGGAAATCAGATAGTTAAGTGGTAACTGACTTAACAGATTCAAGAACATGGACTCCTAAGTTGGTAGTGGAAAAAGCCAGGAACAACCTGTGTCAAACTGTAGAATCCTCAGAGGGTTCAGGAATTGGTAGTTTCGGGTACCTGTGGCAGTTAAGGTCAAGGGCAAGCTAAAATAAGATTGTTTAAAGCCATTCAAGTGACAGCTCCCAAAACTCTCTCCCCAGTTCCATGTCACTGGGATAGTACCCACCCCAACCTCTGCAGAAGACTGGAGATTTATTCCCTAGAGTAAAACTGAGCGCCTCTGTCCTGGTGAGACACTTGACACAGTCAGGAGTGAAGACATTATACTTAAAACAGGAGAAGTAAGTGATTCCATGCATATTAAATGGTGATAACCTCAGCCCTATTCCCTCACTTGGCTCCCAGAAAGGGGATGGCCAGTCCTGTCTGTAGGGTACAAGTCTTTCCCATGAGTTACATCAGTGATCTAAAGATGCCAGTTATCAGAGGCTGCTTAACAATCATCCCAGGCAAGTCATCCTGTAGCAACATCCTTTATCATGACAGGCAACGAGTGCCCCAACCCACAGAGCCTCCAACCAGTGTTTCAGTCCACCACTTGCAAACATAAGCACACAACCAAGGATTTCTCAGAATCTGAGAAAAGTCTCACAAATGAGATAGAGACCTCCCAAAAAGGGCAGGGGGGAAAAGCAATTTGGAAGAACAGAGATCATGCAGGGAAATGAAAACTTCCCCAAACAGAAACAAAACTAATATTATTCTGAGAAAACACATGATACTGCACCCATAAAGGAAGGACTGGAAGTCCTAAAAAGTAATATTCATGGAACAAAAAGAGCTCTTGGAGATTGAAAATACAGGAGGAGAGATGAAGAAATCAATAGAGGGGCTGAAAATAAAGTTGAGGGAATATCTTGGTAATTAGAGGAAAAGAGAAAAGGAAGGAAAACACAAGAAAAAAAGACAAGGAAATGAGAGGACCAGTTCAGGAGGTGCAAAATCCAAATGATATTTTCCAAAAGACAGAACAGAGAATACTGAGAGACATATATCACCAAGGGGTGCCTGGGTGGCTCAGTTGTTAAGTGTCTGCCTTTGGCTGGGGTCATGATCCCAGGTTCCTGGGATCAAGCCCCACATTGGGCTCCCTGCTCAGTGGGAAGTCTGCTTCTCCCTCTTCTGTTTCTGCTCTCGCTGTCTCTCTTTGTCTAATAAATAAATAAATAAAATATTTTTAAAAAAAGAAATATATCATCAAATAAATAATTAAAACTACTTAATTAAATAATTACTGACGTATTTTTTCACAGAATTGAAAGTCATAGGTTTTCAGATTGAAGGGACATACTGAGTTTTTAGAGCAATGGATGAAAATTAAACAATACAATATGGAGAAATTACACAACACGAAAGACAAAGTGAAAATTCTACAAACTTTCACAAAGAAAAACATTACACCAAAAGTTCATGAATTAGACAGTTCTGCCGTGTGTGTGTGTGTGTGTGTGTGTGTGTGTTTTGTTTTGTTTGTAAATTTTTAAAAATTTTTTTATAAACAAATAATGTATTTTTATCCTCAGGGGTATAGGTCTGTGAATTACCAGGGCTCTGCCTTCTTGATGGCAACAATAAGTGCTAGAAGCACCTTCAAGATTTTAAAGAAAAATTATTTCCAATCTGGAATGTTATACCTAGCTATGCTATCAATCAAGGTCAGACATGCAAGGTCTTAAAAATTTTACTTCTCATGACCTTCCTAAGGCGGTTACTAGAGGATGTGCTCCAGGAAAACAAGGGAGTACATCAAGAAAAGGAGTAATGAGATATAAGAAATAGGACCTCTAGCATAGGAAAGAGGTGAAGGGATGCTTTATGAAGAAGGTGAAGAGAAATGTCAGGATGAGAGCTATGTCCTTTGTGTAGAAGGAAACAAGTCCAAGGTGGAGCAAATCAGTGGGTCTTTGGAGAGACTTCTTCAAGAAGATGAAATTGCTAGAATATCTAATGGAGGGGTGCCTCCATTTTTTAAAAGATATTATTTATTTATTTGACAGAGAGAGAGAGATCACAAGTAGGCAGAGAGGCAGGCAGAGAGAGAGGGGGAAGCAGGCTCCCTGCTGAGCAGAGAGCCTGATGTGGGGCTCAATCCCAGGACCCTGAGATCACAACCTGAGCTGAAGGCAGAGGCTTAACCCACTGAGCCACCCATGTGCCCCAAATAAATAAATTCTTAAAAAAAAAAAAAGAGTAAGTAATGGAGTTAATGTTTTGAGAAAGAATATAGATATAAACAGATAAGTAATAAGCAGATGAATAATTTAGGGTCATATTATTAAATAAATAGAAGGTTAAGCAAAATAAAAACCAGTATAATATTCAGTTCTAGGAAAAAGAGCTGTGAAGGAAAGAGAAGTGACAGTAGCTTATTGCCCATCCCAGACCTGATCAGCATACATAACCATCACTGTATAAATACAGAAAATATTTTTTATAACTTTTTAAAAAGATTTTATTTATTTATTTGACAGAGAGAAAGAGAGAGAGCACAAGTAAACAGCGGCAGGCAGAGGGAGAGAGAGAAGCAGGCTCTCTGCTAAGCAGGGAGCCTGATGTGGGGCTCGATCCCAGGACCCTGGAATCATGACCTGAGCCAAAGGCAGCCACTTAACTGAGCCACCCAGGTGCCCCAGAAAATGATTTTTTAAAAAATTTAAAATAAAACTATATTTAAAGGTGGGGAATGAGGGAAGTGTGTAGTGTGAGCTGAAGGAGGAAAGAGAGCTCAAGGTTTCCTTCCTTCCTTCCTTCCTTCCTTCCTTCCTTCCTTTCTTAGAGAGTGTGCACGTACCCAAGGCAGGGGAGGGGCATAGGCGCAGAGAGAGAGAGAGAGAGAGAGAATGAATATCCCAAGCAGGATCCCGCTCAGCATGAAGCCCCAGGTGGGGCTCAATCTCAGGACCCTGAGATCATGCCCTGAGCCAAAATCAAGCATCCCAACATTCTACCGATTTTCTATAGTAGGAAATCAATGCCTGAAACTGTAAAATCCATAAGCAGCATTTTGAGTGTGATATTTAGAGATATGGAAGAACATGACAAAACTTATCTAAAAGAAAAGCAGGTGCCTCTGGAAAAGGGGAATGGAAAGAAGGGGATATGAATGGTAGTTCTTGCCTTAACATAGTTAATAAAGCAAACTGATTCTGTACATATACAACATTGGCAAAATTTTTAAGTTAAAAGATCCAAAAAGGACTTTGGTGGGGGGGGGAGGGGAGGAACAGCAGTAAATAAGCCAGAATACATAAAAGATATGAATGGATAAAACAGGAGGAGGGAGAGGGATAAAGACTAAAACCAGAGAGGAAAAAAGTGCTTGAAGGTGGGGTGGAGTTGGAAGAAAAGTCCGAAAAGTTAAGTGGAGTGATGATGGATGGCAGACGCTTTAAGGGTGGGGAAGAGGAGTGAAAGGCAGAAAGGAGGCAGGGAGCCCCTGGGGCAGGACTGGGGTTTGGGTAAGGCACTTACCGGGGCCTCGGACATGAGCACTGGGTGCAGGTTGGGCTCAGACTTGACGTGTTTACTGTAGGTATGATCCAAAATGGCACGGAAGCATTCCCAGTCCTCAACTGGGGCCAGGAGACCAGCATGGAGAGATGAGGGTGGGCCAGCAAGGGTCCAGGGACAGGAAGCAAAGCAAGGAGGGAGGCCAAGTCCAGGGGAGGGGAAGTGAGATCAGTTCCGGCAGAAATCCCCCCTTCCTAGGTATCTGTCGGGCCCCTGGGCTGGGAACCAGGCAGCTGTGGGCAGCTGCAAGGTAGACTCCATGGGTGTGGGGTGATGTGTCCCGGGTTGTGGTGTGTGGGCTCCGGGTCTGTGGCGGGAGACGGTGGGTGGGGGCTCCTTACTCATGCCATTCTTGAGGGGCGACATGACCTCTGCTCCATCCCGAGGCACATGCAGGGCGTTGGTGTCGATGTGGAAGATCTTCCCTTTCTTCTCTTTCTCCCCCTCCAACTCCAGCCCGCCCCCCTCCTCCGCGGCCAGCAGCCCCACCGTGGTGGGGAAGTCAGCCTGGAGGGAACATGGGCAGGAAGAGGGATCAACCTCCTGCCCCTGTCCAGGCCCATAGCAAGGTCCTCAGCCCGCCCATGGGTTTATTCCCACATTCCTGGTCTCCAGAGCTTCTCTCTGGGTTGTGAGAACCCTGGGTCACTAGGAAGCATGGAGCGGAGTCTGGAGCTCCTAGGACTCGGGGATGGGGCTGAAAAGCTCACCTTGGGGCAGTCCTCCCCAGCGTACCCAGCGCGGACTGAGAAGGAGCCAATGTCAAAGACCAGCGCTCCCACCTCATCTGTGCAGGGAGACAGGTGTATGAGGGGACTTATTCCAAACTCTCCCCGCTATCCACCCCCCCCCCCACCCCCGGCCCTGGATAGCTCTGAGGTCAGGAGGTCAGGGCAGAGACACAGTTTCGCCACCTTCAACGCTTGCCAGGGCAGGGCAGGTGGGAGCTCCCCGCCTGGAGTCCTGGGAGTGGGCTCAAGCCTACAGAGTCCCTTCTTGCCCGGTGGCCTTATTCAGGCCACTCTCTTTGCCGAGAAAGAAGGGGCCGGAGGCGGGGTGCGGGAGGAGGTGAGTTGGATGGTGGAGAGTGAGCCCAGTGCGCGCAAGCTACCGACCCGGGAGGACCAAGGTAGGAGTGGCGCAGGACCCAAACCCGTTCGAGCGCCGGGTGACAGGCCCTGGGGTGCCCAGAGCTTAGGTCGCGCGGGTTCGGGGTGCAGGGCTGCCGGTGAGGCCGCGACAGGCTGGGGAGCCTGAAGCCCGAAGTTAGCTCACCTCCGCCGTAGACGCCCCCGCTCATAATGCCCTCTCAGCGTTGCTCACGGCCCGTGGGCGGCGGCGGGATCAGCACCGAGGCGGCCGGACAGCTCCCGGGATCCCGGGCGGGGCGGGGCGCGCGGTGGCCAATCAGGAGGCCGGATCCCCCGCCCCCAATGGCGCCGCCGATTGGCTACAAGGCTAGACAATAACCTGACCGGGGGCTGCTGATTTAAAGGGGCAGACACCGCAACTTTAAGATTTGGGAGAGGATAGCCAAGGACTTTGAGACTGACCCCAAGGGATAGCCAGGTAGAGAGCAGGCGTACGAAAGAGATGGAAACTTTGTCCATCTGGACCAGGACGCCGCGGGATGACTGATGGGATCCCTGCTCCATTACTTTTGTAAATGGGGTGGAGGAGAGGGCACCGTAGTCCTGGAGAGTTGTCCATTCTCGGGCTCCTGAGCAAGGTTCTGCCATACTCAAGCCTGAATGAAATCACAGGGCAAAGGAGGGAAAGCAAGAAGGGAAGAAGGAGAGGCACCGGAGGGGGTGTGTCTCCATCTTCTCCCTGTTTCTTCCCACCCTTGTCTTTCTAATGGCCCCTCTTTTCCATTCTCATCCCAGGTGCGTGGGCCCTATACATACACGTGTACCCGTGCTCAGCTAACCCATCTTTAGTTTCCTTCCCTCATTATTTCTCTCCAGCTCTTTTCCTGGCCTGCCACCACCTCCACAGCAGTTTTAATAGCAAAGGGGAAGGCGCAGCTCCGACAGCCTGGCTTAGCTGAGAGACTCTTATGTGAACATGTGTGTAGATGTGTGCCTGAATGTACGGGTTTATGAGTGTCAGGGTATGTGTTCATATGCATGTGTGTGCGTGTGTATGTATATGCATGTGAATACTTTTTTTTAAGATTTTATTCATTTATTTTTTTTTAAGATTTTATTCATTTATTTGACAAGTAGGCAGACAGAGACAGGCAGAGAGAGGAAGGAAGCAGGCTCCCTGCTGAGCAGAGAGCCGGATGTGGGGCTCAATCCCAGGACCCTGAGATCATGATCTGAGCCGAAGGCAGAGGCTCAATCCACTGAGCCACCCAGGTGCCCCAATACGTTTGCTCTGAGGGCACTACCACCTACTTGCTGAGGGTGGGGGTAGCAATAAGACCATGGATGGTGGGTTTCAGCCCCCCCACCAAAGACCATAGATGGCACAGGGAGAGGGTACCTTGTGACAGCCAATGCCCCAGCAGTTTCTCTGCTCACCAGATGCCCATTCTGGAAGAGGCTTCGCCCGCCCCTCCCCCACAGGGGACAGATGGTTTAAGATGGCTCATTGATTACCCATTGGCAACAATGGTATTTCACATGCCCAAAGCTGGCTGGGAGTCCAGGCCTGGCGCCTCAGACTGGAGGTGTCCAGGCTTAAGTGGGAGGGGTGAGCTGTAGGGGAGAAAGCTGACTCTATTGGGAAACTGAAATATTCCTGAGTGACCTAGTTATTGGCCTCTATAAATGAGACCTGGATGACTGAATGAGCCCCTTGACCTCTTGGCACCTGCATTTCTTTATCGTTCACAATTATTGTTATTATTATTATTGTTGCTGTTGTTATTGCTGAGGTGAGACTTACAGGGACACTGGAGTGGAAAGTGATTCTATTCGCAGCCTGCTCCTCTCCTTTTGTTGACATTTAATGACATTGCTTCATTCCTCTGTCACCCCATCCCTTAACCCAGTCGGGTCTGTTTCAAAGACTGCCCCAAGTCAGGAGAAACCTCACTGATAATGGGTCCAGCCCCTGGATTTACAGGGATTTCCCCAGACGGAGGCACAGCCCTGTCTTGGGTCACACACCCGACCGGGGCAGAGCCTGAGCTAGAACTCACATCTCTGATCAGCCAGTTGAGACATGACCTTATTTCATAATACTTCTGTGTCCCAGTCCAAGCTTCACCATCCCTAGCTGAAGGATGGCTGGGAGTGAGGACACAGTCTGATGCCAGAATCAAGTATCTGGCTAAGAGCTGGACATGCAGGACTGTTCAGTAAACACTAGTCCTAAGTAAACACTGGGGAGTTTTTGAGGCTTTACTACCATTATTCGTAAGTTAGAAATTGGTAGTGTTGTAATAAGAACTGAATTTTCCTCTCATGGTTGGTGGAGAAACTACAGCTGGCTGATTACACCCCTGGACTTGATTTACCTCCCAGTCAACTGTGGCCAATTTCCATGGGTCATTCTGTTGTATTATGATTCTGCTGCATTATGTATATAGTTCAGGTAAAAGATTACTAATATATTTCACCATCCACTCACTGATTCAGCAAACATCTTTGTGCAAGGCATGGGAGTACCAAGATGCGTAAGATCTATCCCTGCTCTCAAGGGGTTTTGGTGCAATGAGGAGCTCAGACATGCATGAAAGTGGGGGGAAGTGAGGGCCTGGAGGAGGGGGGGGCTACCTGTCTCTCAGAGCCCAGGGAAGCTTCTAGAAGTGAAGTGTGAGCTGAATTGTGAAGAATGAATAGGGTTTCACTGGTGAACAAGGTGGGTCTTCCACACAGAGAACAGCATGTGCAAAGTTCTAGAGACATGAACATTTCTGGCATACATGGAGTCAGGAGCTCAGGCTTGAAGGAGGGTTGCAGATAAGCTGATGGCAGAGACCAGAGTCAGGGGAAAATGAGACTGGAAAAGTGGCCAGAGACCAACTCGTTCATACTTAAACTCTATTCTGATTTGGCAAACACAAAACATCCAGTGCCTGGATGTAAAGCATTATAAGTGCTTTACAAATGTTAAGTAATTTAGCTCTTGTAATAATCCGACTATCATCCCCACTTTGCATGGGAAACAGGCATGGAGAGATCAAGTGACTGGGCCAAGGTCTCTCAGCTAGTACATGACCGAGCTGAGGTTTGAACTGTAGTGTGTGAAAAGTACTGATCCTGGGGGAAAATGTTACCTTGCTTCTGTTCATTTCATAAATGTTCTCTAGGGGCCTGATAGACACCAGGAATAACATGGCTGACATAAGTTGATGTGACTCTCCTAGGGTTTAATGTCTATGCTGGAAGATGGAGGGTTAAAAAATTAATTCCACAAAATCATCTGGAAGTTCTCACATTCCAAGCCCACATTTGGGGTGGCCAAAGATGGACATCTGGTAATGAGGTGAAAGGTGGTGGGGCCCGCACCCTCAGACCCCACACCTTGGAAGTGATTTGGCATCTTGTGATGGTCTATTCCTTGCTCAATGAGCTCTCCCCCAGTGCTCTGCCAGAAAAATCAAGAGTCTTGGCTTCACAGGGAGCCCCTCCCTAGTGAAAGTGGTGAGCGCCCAGAAAAGGCCGCAATAGGAGTGGAGCCAGCATTGCAGTGGAGCACAAAAAACAGTGCAGTCGGGGAGGCAATATTTAAATGAAGCCTGTGAAAATGGAACCGAATTTTCCCAGCTGACAAAGAAGTCGTCTTGGAGTAGGGGTGGAAGGCGTTCTGGGAGGGGACAAGACCCAGCCTGTGTGTCATGAAGTTTGGCCCTTCTCATGGAATCAGTGGGCAACTACTGCATAGTTTTGTCTTTTTTTTTTTTTTTAAGATTTTATTTATTTATTTGACATGAATGAGAGAGAGAGAGCATGAGAGGGGAGAAAGTCAGAGGGAGAAGCAGACTCCGCATGAAGCTGGGAGCCTGATGCAGGGACTCGATCCTGGGACTCTAGGATCATGACCTGAGCCGAAGGCAGTTGTTTAACCAACTGAGCCATCCAGGCACCCTACTGCACAGTTTTGAACAATGAAGTTATATGATTTAATTTGCATTTTAGAAAGGTATGTCTGGAAGCTATTTGGCAGATGAATAGAGAGGAACTAACTTAGAGGCCAGGAGACAGGCTAGGACTAGGGTAATAGTATTTGGCATATGGCGGAAGGGATGGATTTAAGCAATATACAAGAGGTAGCATGGACAAGATGTATCCACCAGTGACACAGATTGCTAGCTTTACATCAATGGCCGTCTCCCTTCTTTCTTTATTAATGTTTTAGGTGGGTATATGGCTAGAGACTACATTTCCCAGCCTTCCTTGCAACTGGCCAATCTGAGCAGAAGTTAGTGTTGTCCTCAAACAGGAAAGAACTTACGTTTTCTACCCCATCCCTTCCCAATGGATGAAATTCAGGTATGATTGTGGAATGCTGCTTGGGCCATACTAGACACAGAGGTGGACGCTAGGTGCTGAGGATGGCAGGCATGCCCCCACAGTCCTGGAGATCTATTTTAAAGTTGTCTCGGGGCGCCTGGGTGGCTCAGTTAGTTAACCATCTGCCTTTGGCTCAGGTCATGATCCCAGCGTCCTGGGATCCAGCCCTGTGTCCAGCTTCCTACTCAGCCGGGAATCTGCTTCTCCCTCTGCCCCTTCCCACCACTTATGGTGTCTCTCAAATAAATAAATTAAATAAATAAATAAATAAATAAATAGTCTCTTAAGCTGTCGAATTTTGGGGACTCTGTTATAGCAGCTTGGCCTAGATCTTTTTTTTTTTTTTTAAGATTTTATTTATTTATTTGACAGAGAGAGAGATCACAAGTAGGCAGAGAGGCAGGCAGAGAGGGAGGGGGAAGCAGGCTCCCCGCTGAGCAGAGAGCCCCATGTGGGGCTCAATCCCAGGACCCAAGACCATGACCTGAGCCGAAGGCAGAGGCTTAACCCACTGAGCCACCTAGGTGCCCCTTGGCCTAGATCTTAACTAGCTGATCATCTCTGGATATGGGGAATGAGGGTGTGAGAAGCTCCTGAGTGGGCAGTGATGCCATTAACTGGGCCAAGAGATTCAGAGACAGAGTAGTGTTGGGCGGGGTGGGATGGGGTAGAAGAGGATTAATTTAGTTTTGAATGTGTTGAAGGCGACATGTCTGTGACCAGTGGTGTAGAGTAAATGGTTTAAAAATCAGCTCTTCTGGGGGCACCTGGGTGGCTCAGTGGATTAAAGCCTCTGCCTTGGGTCCTGGTGCAAGCCCCACATCGGGCTCTCTGCTCAGTGGGGAGCCTGCTTTCCCCCCTCTCTGCCTGCCTCTCTGCCTACTTGTGATCTCTGTCTGCCAAATAAATAAATAAAATCTTAAAAAAAAAAATCAGCTCTTCTGGAAAGGGGAGCCCTGAAAAGTTACTTCTATCCATATGACTTCACTGAACAAGGAGTTGGGAAGAGAGGTGCACACTGGGCTCTTGTGAGCCGGTGTGAACAGACACAGCTGACTCCAGCACACCACTGTCTGTGAGCAACCACGTGAAGATACTCAGGTTGCAGTTAGACACATACCAAGTCTACACCGGGGGTGGGGAGGGTGCGGAAGAACTCTGGGCCTGACCTGGAGATTTGAGAGGTATAAGCAATTCAAGGACAGTCACAGTAATGGAGGAAGGCACCAGTGGGAAAAGGAGGCTGAGACTGGGATCCTGAGAGAAACAATGTTCATGGAGGCCTGGAGGACCGAGGAGAAGCCTGAAAAAGGAGAGACAGAGGACGGAGGAAGCGGCCCATGCCCCGTGAGAGCCGGGTTCTCCACATGTGCTCCAGGGCTCCCGCTTTCTCAGAGAAACTGGTCACCATTGGCCATTCCCCAACCCTTCTGTATCCTTCACCTCCCCCAGTCCCCCTCCTTCCCGTTATCATCTACAGAAGTTCCAGTAGCTCCTAACACAACGCAAATACCTTGACTTCAGATTTTCCTCTCACCATAGGTAGCTCCACCTTTCCATCCCACCCCTTCCAAGTCAAGATTCCCAGAGCTTTGGCCACTTTGGTTATCTCCACTGCCTCCTTTTTTTTTTTTTTTTTTTTTTTTTTTTTTTTACCTTTTTCTTTTTTACTTACCCTCAGCCCACCACAAGCAAAGCAGTCACTGCAAGCGCTCTTGCAAAGTCACCGATGGCCTCCACGTTACTTAATCTCATGAACACTTCTCAGTCCAGTCTTGCTTCATCCCTCCACAGCGTTGAACAGAGTTTGCCATCCCTTTTTGGAACATTCTTTTCTTTAGGGTTCCAGAACTCCACATTCTCCTGATTTTCCTGTTAGCTCTCTGGCTTCTCCTTTGGCAGCCTGTTCTCCTCTGCCTGACCTCTAATGTTGGAGTTCCTCAGGGCTTGGTCTTTGGCCATCTTGTCTTTTCCCTGAACCTCTTTATGACTTCATCTGTTCTAAAATGCCACTCATTCTCAAGGCTCGATTCCAACTCATATTATTCTGCTGAGCCCCAGACCTCCATTGACAGCCACCAAATATTCTTCTCTGCACATCTCCTAGGCACTACAAACCTAACATGTCCCAACTTAAAACTTTTGCTCTTCCTCCCGAAATGTGTCCCCTCTCAAATGTTCTCCTCTCAGCAAATGGCACTTCCAAACCAGCAGCGCTAATTGTCATTTCAATGATCATCTACCATCTGTCTCCTCCGTAAACTGTAACCTCGTGGTTGTATCCTCCAAGCCTAGGATGGTGCCTTGTACATCACTGAGACTAAGCGAACGAACGTTTGCTGCGTGAGTTAGAACAAAGAAGCATATTAGCCAAAAGTGAGAGGAAAAGTGAAGCCAAAAGTGAGAGGAAGCGATGTCAGATGCACTACAGAGATTAATAAAATTGGGTTCTGGTCCTAGGCTGCCAGTTTTCTAAGTGACTTTTGGAAAGTCACTTCGCCCATCTGTAGATTGACAGGAAATTGAAGTGAATTATCTATAAGGTCCCTTCCAAATTTTAATGCCTAACTGACATCTATCATACTGCTAATATGTCATTGAATTGGTGCGTGCACATAAAAGGGATTTGTGCATAACAAAGAATGTGACTTTGGTTTCTTTTCTTTTTTTTTAAGTTTTTTTTTTTTTTGGACAGAGAGATCACAAGTAGGCAGAGAGGCAGGCAGAGAGAGAGGAAGGGATGCAGGTTCCCCAATGAGCAGAGAGGGCGATATGGGGCTCTATCCCAGGACCCTAAGATCATGACCTGAGCCAAAGGCAGAGGCTTAACCCACTGAGCCATCCCAGCGCCCCTCTTATTTACTTTAAAAGCAAAAAACAAAAAAGAGAAAACTGTACTTTGAAAGCTTTTTGTAATGCCTTTAAGCTTTTGTAATGCCTGAGTTGAGACTACAAGAAGTTGTCTGCTTTGGTACTTTCACTTTTCAATCGGATGAGGGCTCAGTGAAGGCCGGTCATTTGACTTGAACCTTCCAAAGCATTTCCACAATGTCACAGTCTCCTAACAATCGAACGTGACTGGCAGGGCAGGCAGCGGTCAACACTCATTTTACAGATGTGGAAACTAAGGCCTATGCTTACATTCTCAGTCCTTTACAGGGAGGGTCCATGAGAGCGTTCCTCCAGAGGCCAGTATTGATAATTACCGCACAATTAAGTCGCTAAAGCTGCCTTGGTTCCTATCTCAACTTCGCAGTCCTAGGAACCTGTTTCCACTACTATAAAATGGGGACAGTGCTAGTCCTGACATTCACAGCACTATCGTGAGGATTAAATAAATATGGAACTCAGTAAATATGAGGTATTGTTACAGGGTCACGCGCTCCAGTAGAGTTCTACAAAAGCCCACGCTGGGGGACTTCCCGGGCACGACTCTTCTCACCATTCCCAAGTTCAGGGGACCGCACCACTCCTCGGGGACTTTCAGAAGAGCAGTTCTCTCCCTCCGCCGCGTCAGGGCCGCGGGCCGAGGGCGGTGCGGGTCGGGATCTCACCCTCTCGGTCCCGCCCGTAGAGGGGCGTGGTCTCACCGGGGCAGGGGCGTGGCGAACCAAGAACTGGGGCGTCAAGCTCCCCGGCCCAGTGTGGAGCCGCCCAGTCCGGGAGGGTGGGTCACGTGACCAGCGAGCGGGTTTCTTCCCCCCCCTACCCCGATGTCGGTACCACTTCCGTCAGTCCCGGAGGGGGGGTGTCTTGCTCCTTTTCGGGAAGCAAAGCATTCGTTTTGGTCCTTTTTGCGTCGAAGTAATTTGGTGTAGTATCTTTGTTGTGACGGAGTCAATCCTTGACCCTTAAGGGGTCTTTTGCCTTCCGGCCTCCCCCCAACTAAGGAGTTGGTCTCGCCCAGCCGGGCCCTGGGCGCGGCGGCGACGGCCGCGTCACTGGCGGGCGGGATCCCTCCGCTCTGGGGAGAGCAGTGCTGGACGGTTGAGTTGGGGTGACTGAGGAAATCCATCCGCGTCGCCGCCGCTGCCGCCTCCGCCGCGGAGGAAGACAGGACCTCCCGCGCTCCTCGAGCGACCCTTCGCAGAATCCCACCGCCACAGGTACTTCCGCTGACAAAAGAAGTCCTCCTCTCCCCCAGCCCCAAATTCCCGTGGGGGAACCTCTCTTCCTTGTGTCGCCCCGGTCTAGCCTCTTGGGAGCGGACGTAGCGCCCCAGACCTCCCCTCCCTTCCTCTGGCTCCGTCGCTCCCAAACCCGGAAGGGGAACTGGGGGGACCCTCAGCCCCAACAATGCGCGCGCTCCCCGCACCGTCGGGGGCATTTTGCCTCACCCCAGACCCCATCCCAGCCTCTCCTGCCTCTTGCTCCTTGAGAAGTTGGGGGGCCGAATTCCGGGCTTCCTCTAGGCCCCGTCCCGCCCCCTTCTCCCCCATCACCACCCTCCCGTTTGCCCCTGGGTAGCACCCCTCGTGTCCTCCCATTTTGCACCCATGCCGGCGTTCGCCTTGCAAAACTCCAGAATCCTCAGAGAGGCAGGCAAGGCCGCGAGGCCACCCTTCCCTTAGCCTCCACCCTTCCCTCGATCTGGGTTCTGTACGTGTTTTCTGGCCGCGTTACCCTAGACCGGAGACCTCGGCTCCCTGTTCCCTCTACTAGCCCTAACCCCAAACCCAGCTCCCGGACGCCCTTATCCCACGTCTAGCTTTCTTTTGGGCAAAATGGAGGTCGTGGGGGCCGGAGGGCCAGGCCCACTGCGCTTCGCAGCGAGGCACCGGCCTTCCAGCTGCCAGATCGGGGACCCTCCCATGTCCCCTCCCCTTCGCCCAGCCAGACCTGCGGAGGCGGTGGCACCCCCATTTTTCCTTGGGGCCCTGGCTGCTGTATGCCCAGATTCCGGGGGCCGCCGAGGGGTCCTTGGAGGGTGATGGGGACTGAGGGCTGGAAGCGTCGCCCCCGCCCCCGGCGGCTTCCTCCCGGCCTGTTTCCTTCTGCGCCTGGCCTCTGGCGTTGCCGCTCGGTCTGGGCTGCCGGCAGCTGGAAGGAAGGGGCTTTGTCCGGAACTGAGGACGCGGAATGGGAGACTTTGCCCCCCACCGCAACAGGCTCCCCGCTTTTTTGGAGGGGCATCCCCCGGCGCTAGTGTAGAAAGCTGAACTGGCAAGAGGGGAAATGTCAGTGGGGAAGAGGAACGCCCAAGGCCTGGGGGAAGTGGGAGCTGGGTGGGGGACGTCTGGGTCGACCGAGTGCAGCGTGCACGGCTAGATCACACAGGTGTCCGGAGAAGGGGGCAGGACTGCGGGCCCTGGAGCGGAGTCGGCCGGGCCCCTGGAGCCCCGGCGCGGAGCCCGGAGGTTGGGCTCCTGGGGTGCCGAGGGCGCAGGGCCGGGCCTCTTGGGGCCGCCAGCCCGCCCGCCGGCTCGCGTCTGGGAGAGAGCAGCTCCGCGCCTCGGGGCTGGGGACCTCTCCTCGGAGCACTAATTACTCGAGAGCGGCTCCCACGGGCTTTCTGCGGGCGCGCTGGGACAGGCGGCCTCGGCGCTGGAGGGAGCAGCGGCTTGGGGCTGCCTTCCCCGCCACCCTTCCCTCCGCCTGCCAGGGGCGGCTAATGGGGCGCAGCCGGCCCAGGGATTATCCGGGGTGAGCCGTCCCGAACCTATTAGTGCCAATCGGCTTTCCCAAATCCTGTAAACAGCCACCCCGGCTGGTTCTGGGTTGGGGCGGGAGGCTGGGTCGGGCGGGGGCGATGGGGCCGGGGGTGGGGTCACCCACCCTACAGGTCTCTGCCGTGGATGCGGTTGCCTTGGCAACAGGGCTGGGGTGGGGGCACTTCACCAATGAGGTGCTCTCAGTCCGGGTGACGGTTGCCTAGGCAACCCCACGAACAGCCCAGCTTCCCCCTCTGGTCTCTCCCCCACCCCAGTCGAAGCTGGGGGTGTGTGTGGAGGGTGTGCGGCGTGTGGGGGTGAATTTAAAGAGGCACCGCCCCTTTTAAAATTAGGTGCTAGGAGGGCGGTGCCTGTGCGGGCCCGGGCGGACGCCAGGTCTGTTTTCCAAGGGACTCTCCCCGCCCCCTCCCCTCCCCCCCTTCGTCCCCCCTTCAGTTCCTGCCGCGGGTGTCCCGCCCGGGCTGCTGTCCGAGGGAGGGGTTTCCCCTGCGCTTCCTCTTGCACTTCCCGCTCCGTTTCCGGGGGGCGGGAGGAAGATTGGGGAAGTCACCTCTTCCTGGGCAACATCCCTCCTGTGCCAAAGACCCAGATTCTGCCTGGCCGACCGCGGCCGCCGCTGCTGTCCCCTCCCCCCAGCCCCACCGGCACTTACCCCTTCCGGGCCGCTCTTCAACCCCGCCTTTTCCCCCTTCCCCGGCGGCCTTGGGCCTGACGTCAGCCCTGCATCCCCCAGGCCTCGGGCCAGCGGCGAGGAGCTGTCTCCCCCAGCCCCCGTCCCGCGGCCCCCAGCCGCCCCCAACCCCGCCCCACGGGCCCGGCGCCATGAGTGAGCTGGAGCAACTGAGACAGGAGGCTGAGCAGCTCCGGAACCAGATCCGGGTGAGGGCCTGACCGCGGGGCTGGGGAGGCTGAGCCGCCAGGGCCAGGTGGCCTAAATGGACTGGGGTGGTGGGGGGGGGGGGTGGATTCTTGTGTCTGCCGCTACCCTAGTCTCTGTCTCCTCTCCTCCACTCGTCTGTCACCCCTTCCCCTGCCTCCTCCTCCCCCTCTTCTCCTGCCTCTGATGGGCTCTGCCGTCTCTTTCAGGATGCCCGAAAAGCATGTGGGGATTCAACACTGACCCAGGTGAGATGAATCCAGGGCTGAACCTGGGGTTTGGGGAAGGAGCGAGGGTCGGAGGCACCCTGCTTGGTGGGCCCTGCTGCCTGAACCCTTCTGAGCGCTTTCTGCCTCTACCTCCAGATCACAGCTGGGCTGGACCCAGTGGGAAGAATCCAGATGAGAACACGGAGGACCCTCCGTGGGCACCTGGCAAAAATCTATGCCATGCACTGGGGGACAGACTCAAGGTGTGTGTGGGGGGTGGGGGGGTGGTTGGAGACGTGTGCTGAGGTGTGTGTGTGTGTGTGTGTGTGTGTGTGGTTGGGGCCGTGTGCTGAGGGGTGTGTTTGCCCTGGGCTGAGTTTGTAGCAGGCCGACTGGGGCAGGGGTTGCAACCTGGCGGATCTGGCGAGATGACCGGGATGCCTGTGTGTTGTTGAGCGTGTTTGGGAAGACAGTGACTCCCAGACAGCCCCAGGGGGTGGGAAGCAGGAGCACACTGGCAGGAACTTCCTGGCCGCTGCTGGGGTCAGCAGGTCTGCTGCTGCAGAGGGCCTCGGTGTCCTGTCTCCAGAGGGAGCTTCCCACCCTGACCCCTCTGCCTCTCCCCTGTCACTTTTCAATAGGCTGCTGGTCAGCGCCTCCCAGGACGGGAAGCTCATCATTTGGGACAGCTATACCACCAACAAGGTAGAGGTGGGGCCTGAGGCCAGATGTCGGGGGGCCGCGGGCCCTGGCTGGCTCCAACCCCAGGCACTGCCCCTTCTCTCCAGGTCCATGCCATCCCTCTGCGCTCCTCCTGGGTCATGACCTGTGCCTATGCGCCCTCAGGGAACTTTGTGGCCTGCGGAGGGCTAGACAACATCTGCTCCATCTACAGCCTCAAGACCCGCGAGGGCAATGTCCGGGTCAGCCGGGAGCTGCCTGGCCATACTGGTGAGAGGGACCTGGCAGGGCTCGGGGGCATTGTTGCGGGGGAAGGGGCTGTGCCGCCCGCCCTGAGAGCCTCGGCTGACCAGCCCCTTCCCCCAGGGTACCTGTCATGCTGCCGCTTCCTGGATGACAACCAAATTATCACCAGCTCCGGGGACACCACCTGGTGAGGCCCTGCCAGAGCTAGGTAGTCGGGACTCTCCAATACTTCCTGCCTGGAGTGCCCCTGCCTTGGTGTTTAGTATGTAGCGTGTGCCCGGAGCGAGCAGGGGGTCTTCTGAACACTTGGCCTCCCTTTCCTGTGACCTGGTGGCTCCGTGTGCCCCCTGCTCGCACGTTCTCTCAGGGCCGGGCTCGCACGGTTGGGGTGGTGGGGGGTTGCCCTGTATCCCTCTCTGATCGCTTCCTTCTTTCCGTCATGTCTCCAGTGCCCTGTGGGACATTGAGACAGGCCAGCAGACAGTGGGTTTTGCTGGGCACAGTGGAGATGTGATGTCCCTGTCACTGGCCCCCGATGGCCGCACCTTTGTGTCTGGTGCCTGTGACGCCTCTATCAAGCTGTGGGACGTGCGGGATTCCATGTGCCGACAGACCTTCATCGGCCACGAGTCGGACATCAATGCCGTGGCGGTAAGTTCCGGGTGGAGCCAGGCTGGCCCGTCTGCCAGGCTCCCAGCTCTGCTCTACCCTCATCCCGCTCCGGTCCCGTGCCCTGCAGTTCTTCCCCAACGGCTACGCCTTCACCACCGGCTCCGACGACGCCACCTGCCGCCTCTTCGACCTGCGGGCTGACCAGGAGCTGCTCATGTACTCCCACGACAACATCATCTGCGGCATTACCTCTGTTGCCTTCTCCCGCAGCGGCCGGCTGCTGCTCGCCGGCTATGACGACTTCAACTGCAACATCTGGGACGCCATGAAGGGCGACCGTGCAGGTGCGTGCCGGGTGCCAGGAGGTGGGGTGGGTGTTGGGCCCAGGGAGCCTGGGTTCTGACGGTCCTTCCTCACAGGTGTCCTCGCCGGCCACGACAACCGTGTGAGCTGCCTCGGGGTCACTGATGATGGCATGGCTGTGGCCACAGGCTCCTGGGACTCCTTCCTCAAGATCTGGAACTAACAGCTACCGCCCCACTGGGCCCAGGCCAAGAGGGGCCCTGCCCATGCCCACACTACAGACCAGGAGCTTTGGGGCTGGGTACACACCAAGCCTCCCTCCTCGGGCCACGGGGCCTTGGGTCCCTGCTCCCCTACCCAGGTTTGGTTCCTCCCGGGGGCCCCCACTGTGGAGATAAAGATGGGGATAGAATGGGGGAAGAGGAAGGGCAGAAAGCCCTCATCCTTTTGCTGCCCTGGGGTTGGGGCCTCGTCCCTCTGGAGGGCCAGAGGCAGGAGGTAGAAACTCCAGGGGCTGGCTTTTTTAAAACTGGTTTTATTTTAATTTTTATTATATTTTCAGTTTTTCCATAAAGGAACCAATTCCAACTCTGTACCTGGTCTCCGCCCTTGTGTCTTTCTCATTCCAGGTCTCTGCTCCCAGGGCAGACCGGTGTATGCATCAGGGGCGCGGTGGGGGTGGTGGGGTGGATACGGGTCCTTAGAAATCGGGACCAGGGAGAAATTCCCACAGGAATTTTTCAGCTAAAGTCAGGCAGGAGAATCTTCTACGCAACAGGCCATGCATGCTCCCAAAGACACACAGCCCTGAGTCCAGCTGGCTGACCAGTTGTCCCCAGCCACGGCTCTTTCAGTTCCCAGCACTTAGCCTTGCCTCATTCCCCAAAGACCCTCTTCCCCAACAAAAGACACATGGCAGAAGGGGAGAACACACACCAAGTTTTATTGGGGGAAGGGCAGTATTTACAGGGGCAGGTAGAAGAGAGGGGAGTCACACAGGGTGGGGGTAGGGGAGGTTTGGGGTCCGGGGCAGACAAGGGGATACACAACAGCCCCTGCACCCACCCCAACCCAGGGCGGGTGGGAGAGCAGCCGGGGCCCAGGAAGACCCAGGAAGACGGGTGGGGAAGGACGACAGTGGGGTTGGAGCCCCTGGGCTGGGGGGCTCAGGGGCTTGTAAACATTGACCACTCTCAGAAGGGGATGGGGGTGGGAGAGGGCTCCCCCTACACTTCCTCACAGGGTTAAGGCCTCTCCAGGCTCAAGGGCCCCCTAAGTTCAAAGTCTCTTTAGCTGGGGGGAAGGGGAAGGGAGAGACAGGGAAGCGTGTCACCCCCCTCCCCTGCATTGGCTGCGGCAGGGGTGGGGGCGGTTACATTCAGTCACAACAGTATCCCCCCCGACTCCTCTAGCCGCCAAATACTGGCATGAGGAAGGGGGGAGCGGGGGGCCAGCAGCAGCAAGACATTTCCCCCTGGCCCATCACCCCCTTATTGCTTTAGAGAGAATATTGTCTTTTCACGGACGCTAACACTGTTGAAACCAGGGAGAAGCGGGCGGAGGGTGCCCCTCCACCCCCGAGGCCAGCTTTATCCCCCAACACTGACCCAGTTGCCACTTTGGTGCAAAACGAAACAAAAACAAAAACAAAAATGTGGTCTCTCTGGGGATGGATGGGGAAAGAAAACAGGCCACTCCCCATTTCCCCAGGGCAGGAAGGATAAATACATTCATGGAGGGGAGGCAGTGGCAGACTCCTGCCCTAATACTGCGCTCTGAGCAATGAGGTCAATGGGAGAAGTTAAATGAAAAACCCAAAAGAAAAACGTAAAAAAAAAAAAAAAGAAAACAAAACACAAACGGAGACAAACCCAGGTAGGTGATTGGGAATAAAAGTTGGTGAGCGACAGAAGGGCAGCCTACCCCTGACCCAGGAGAGACGACACTTCCATTCCGGACCCCCGCACCTTACCCAACATGAAAAACGCATCGGGGGAGCGGGAAGGGGAGAGGCCGCTTGCTCCTCTCCCATTTGGTCAATGGAGGGGTCAGAGCAGAGCTGGGTGGTCCGCAGCCCACGTAGCTGGCTGCAGGCAGGGAACTCCCTTCGAACAGCCCCCACGCCGCAACCTGAAGCCCCGCGCTGCCCACTCCCTCGGCTTCCTAGGCCCTCCTCCGGCCCCTTTCACAGGAGCCAACAGTCCCGAAGTGGTGCCTCTCTCTCCAGCTCCTGGAGGCACTGCTCCACTCCCACCTCGCGCAGAGTAGAGGCAGAAGGCGCAGCGGGGGCTTGTGGCCCGAAGAATACATTCATGTGGCAAGGCAGGGAGCTGAGGCTTTCAGCTTCATGCCCAGGCCGCCCCCCTCCCCACCAAATGGCAGCAGTAGGGGAAGCCCCTCACCAGGGCCAGAGCGGAACCTCCACCACCCCGACAACCAGATGAGGTTGGCACTGGCTGGCCCTTTCCCCTCTACCTCATCAGCCAGCACAGGACAGAGGCCCGGAGAGCGGAGGCGGCCCGGCCCATTTGTGCAACTCTTCCCCCAAAGCAGCAAAGCCGAGGGGCTACTTTGGCCCCAACCCCGGACGACTCTGCCACAGTCACAGCAACAAAGGGAGCCGTTCACAGCGGGTCCGGCTGGCGGGGCTGAGGGGGCCTCGCTGTGCAAACTGCTGGCACCCCAGCTTCCAGTTACCCCAATGGCCCACCGTGCGGGGCAGGGAGGGTAAGTGCAGCCTTGGGGGCCAGGCAGGACAGGTCCGTGGGGCCCGTGTCCCCACTGCCCCAAAATAACAGTGTGGTTTTTTCTTTCAATCTCCTAACCTTTTTTTTTTTTTTTTTCATTTTCTTTTTCTTAAAAAAAACCAAAAAACAAAAAGAACAAAAAAATCCCAAAAAACCTCTGTGGACCTTCCATTGTCACCCTCACTGTCCCTAGAGGGGGAAGGGGTGCTTAGAGTCTAGTTTTGAACAATTTTTTTTCTTGTCTCTCCTAACGTGTTCTTCAGGGTTGTTTAAAATGTTTTTTTTTTTTTCCCAAGAGAAAACAAAAACAAAACAAAAACAAAAACAAAAAAAACAAAAACCCTTCCCCCCCATTCTGTAAAGTGCCTCGTGGTGGGTGAGTTAAGGTGCATCGTGTGGTTTGTAACAAGTGCTGGGGACCCTGCCCCTGCTTCCTCCTACGCTCCCTGTGGGGAGCCTGCAGGCTGGGGACCCAAGGGTCCAAGCCGCTGCTGCCGCCCCTGGCCTACAGCCCAGGGGCTGGTGGGACGGGCTGGTCAGTAGTCATCCACGCTCTCGATCTCACCAGAAGGTCCGTGCAGGGAGTACCCTGAAGCCGGGGAGAAGCTGGGTTTGAGCTCTCCCCAGGCTCCTGGCCCCTGCTGAGTAAAAAGCCGCCTTCGTGGCCACACCCCCGAACTCACCCAAGATGCTAGGATCTGAGTGCAGCATCAGCGCCCGCCTCTTGGCCTTGCTGCCCTCCCCAGGGCCGAGTTTGGTGCTGTGGTTGGTCTGAAAGGCGGTCTGTAGGGAGCCACTGCTCAGCCACGCCTCCTGTGAGGCTCAGAGAGGGAGGCTGGGTCAGCAGGGAGAGGAGAGGAAGCCTCCCCCGACCCGCCAGGGGCCCGCCAGGCCTCACCTGCTGCTGCTGCCGCTGCTGGCTGGCTTTCTGCTTGGCCCTCCGCTCTAGGAACTGTTTGGCAAATTCTTTGGCTTCCAGCGTGTCCCCCAAGCAGGAACGGATATAATCGTGGACGTCATAGGGGGATTCCACCTCCTTGAGGATCGCTACAGCCATGGGCACTGAGGGGCAGGATGGGGGCTGTCAGGGTCCGCCCGGCGCAGGCCCGGAAGCCCCGGCCCCGCCCAGCCCCGGCGCTGTGGCCTGTACCATCCAGGCTGCCCGTGGTGCTCAGCGTGTGCAGCATCTGCTCGCACCACTGGGTGAAGCCGTCCTGGGGCCTGGGGATGCCCTGCAGCAGCTTCAGCAGCTTCTCTTCCTCCTCCGTCTTTTTGCGCACGGGCCGACCCGACAGGTGGCTGTACGAGTCACTGTGGGCCGGGGAGGAACGAGAGCCAGAAAATGAGCGGACACCTGCCCCGTCCTTCCAACCCTGGCCCGAGGCCGGACAGGGCGTGCGGGCCCGGGCACCCACCTGAGAGAGGGGCTGCTCCGGCTGTTCTTCAAACCCAGGCTGCGGGCCAGGCTCCCGCCGCTCTTGAGGGTGTCCTCCCAGAGCCCCGGGCCGCCGCTGCCGCCCCCGCTCTTGTCGGGTCCGCCCCACAGCGGCCCGGCCTCAGACACCCACTGGTTCAGGGGGGCCGAACTCAGGCCCCCAAGCTGCTACAGATGGCAAGAATCAGAGCGGCCCCGATCGGGGACACACTCTAGAACAACTAAGCGGGGAGGCTCACTGAGGTGGCCCAGTGGGGCGAGGGGAGGGCCGCCCGGAAGAGAAACGCTTCGGAGTCAGATACGGACCAGGGCTCAGCCTCAAAAGTCGGGGCTAAGCGACTCCCCCCACCCCGGGTCACCCTGGGAGCTGACTGCAAGGTGTTCCCCACGGCTCCCAAACCACTGCTCAGCGGGGGAAGGGCCGGCCTGCTCACCACGCGGTGGTTGGGGGCCTGGGCCCGCGACGGCTCCCGGGGCGCCGGCTGCTTGTGCAGCTGCCGCTCGCCCTCCAACTGCAGCTCGAGCAGCGTCTTCATGGACAGCCCCTGCTTGGCCAGGCCGGCCCACAGCGGGGGCGGGGAGCTGGGCGCCGGCGGCACGGGGACAGCGGCCACCGCCTGCTGCTGCTGCAGCAGCTTCAGCAGGAGCTCCTGCTGCCGCACCTGGACCAGAGTAGCGCGGTGAGGGCCAGCGGCCTGGCCCTGGGCCCGGGCGGGCGAACACCGGCGCGGGCAGGCGCAGCCAGGCACGCACCTGCTTGCGGCGAAACAGCTCCTCCTCCTCCTGCCGCCGCTTCTGCTCCTCCTGCTGCTGCTGCTGCCGCCGCTTCTCCTCCCGCCGCTTGCGCTCCTCCTCCTCCCGCTTCGCCCTGAGCTCCACTTCTCTGCGCTCTTGGAACTGGCACAGCCAACGAGCTCAGACGGCAGACCCGGGGGCCCCCCCGGCCTTCCCTGCCTCGGCCCGACCCCCGCCACGCGAGGACCGCAGCCGCAGGAAACCCACTCACTTTGTGTTGCAGCTGGAGTTGTTCTAGAATTGGACCCTGAGTCGAAGAGTTAATTGGTATGTCCCAAAGACTGGCCTCACCGCCTGCAGGAGGCAAGGGCGGCGGCGGGAGGCAGCTCAGGCTCGGCTGGGCTGGAGTGGCCGGAGGGCTCGAGCAGACACCATGTCTGTCACCTCCTCCCCCAGCCCCCGCTCACCCAGGGACTTGGGGCAGGAACAAGCAGGCCACACACCTGACTGTGATGAGGCTGAGGTATGTATGTCCCAGAGGGGGCCCGAATCCGGCACCGACAAGGACCGGTTCATGGTCGGGAGCAGGTTCTGGTCCCCGCCTCTGAGGAGAAAAGCCACCATTCTCAGAACTCCGAGTTCCTCTTGGGGCTGCCCTGCTCCCCCTGACAAGACCCCGGCCCACGAACCTGGGCGGTTTGAGAGCTTGGAGCTGCTGCAGGAACGCCGCGAGCTGCTGCTGCTGTGGTGGACTCAGGTCCCCCAGAGCCGCCTTCTCCCGGAGCGCGCACTGCGGGAGCTGCCGGCTGCCAACATGGGGACGGGCGTCAGGGGCGAAGGCCACCCGGCCCGGCCCGGCCCGACCCAGCCGCCAGGGCCTCCTGGGTGCCCCGTACCTGCCAACCAGCTGCAGGAACTGCTGGTGCTGCAGCTGCTGGTACAAGGCTGCGGCGGCCATCTCCTGCTGCTTCTTCAGCCGCTCCTGGTCCATGTTGCCCTGGGTGAGGGCCAGAGCGCGCCTGTGGCTCTGACCTCCTCTCCCTCCACACCCCTGTTGCCATCCGTCCGGCGCCAGCCCCGCTCCTGCTTCCCCTCCCCACTCCTCGCCAAGGGGGCCGTGCTTACCAGCAGTGGGGGTGGCGAGGGTCCTGGGGCAAAGGGCACGCGACCCCACATCTTGATCACCTCACCCAGGGGCTGGAAGCCCTCATCGCAGCCCCGCTTCACAAGCAGCGCCATGGAAAAATAGCCCGCCTGGAACCACTCTGCCATCTCCTGTGTTGTGAAGGGGCCTGGACCAAGGGAAGGACGACATTGGCCAGAGAGCCGTGCCAGAGAAGCCCTGAACGAGAATGTCAGTGTCCCCTGCCCCCAGCAGCCCCTCCTGCATGGCTCCTACTCCCCACGGGCACCTTGGATCTCCCCCTGGGGGTCCTTGTAGAACCACTTCCGGGCGGCACCATGGCTGAGGGGGAGGGCGGTGGCAGCCGCTGAGTGGCGCAGGCCCTGGGCCTGCATGGCGGCCGTGAACTGCTCCTCCTCCAGGGAGCTGTCCTGCAGGGAGGCCACCAGCTTCTCCGCCTCCTGGGAGACAGAGGAGAGAGTTAAGGCTCAACAGCCCAATCCCCGCAGCATCAGGATGGGCTGCAGCCAAGATCGGGGTGGGGTCGGGAGGTCAGGTTACAATGCAGAGGATCAGATGGGGAAAGCGTGGGACAGGCCAGGGACAGACGCAACGATGGCTCTCCGTCCCCGTGCGGCGGGATGCCCAGAGCCTGGAGGTCCCTCACACCTGCTGCAGGTGTTTCAGGCCTTCATCATCCTCCAGATCTCCAGGTGGGCCAGATGGTGAGCCTACCCCAGGACTCAGCGGCAGTCCCCTCACATCATCTAGAAGCAAAGACAGTGGAATGGGGGGCGGGGTCCAGAGAAGAGGAGAGGCTTCCCTATGCACCCTCACTCCAGGAAAGTGGGACTCCAGTTCTACTCCTTCCTCCCAAGATGCCTCAGGTACCTCCATCCCACCACAAGGAAGAGGAGTGTCCCCCCATGCCCCACTCCGCTACCTTCAGCTGCTGGCAGGTCCTTGTCTGCGGCGTCATCCCCTTCCCCATTAGCTCCCCAGAGTGGGCCCAAGGTGGGCAGTGGGGAGGGGGAACTGGACTTCTCCTCCTGAGGAGGTAGTGGGGTCAGCTCCTTTCCTCCTGAAAGACACAGGTAATTACCAGAATTCAAAACCAAAGGGCCGAAAGGCCTTAAAAAATGACCTGACACAAACTCCCCCATTTGTGGCCCAAACCTAGACCTCCAAACCTCGAATGCACCCACCTAACTTTGCTCAACTCCTCTAACACCCAGGAAATCAGTACCACAAACTCCGTCTCTCAACACTGGACACACCGTACACGTGTCCACGTCACAGCCCAGGGCCCCCAGACCTACTAAAGCCGCGTTCTTCAGATTCTCCAAAAGATTTGCACGGATCACCTTGATGACGCCGGACTGTGAACTGCCTCCCCGCCTTTCAGGCACGGGCCTGCTCCGTCCCCCCCCCCGGCCGGCCACACCTGCTCAGGGCCCCTCTGCCCACCTGGCCTGGCTCAAGGCGCTCTCCCTCCTCCCCACCCCACCCCGCAGGCTCACCTGCCTCAGGCCCCCCCTCGTCTAGCCCTTCGGGAGGCTCTTCCTCCTCTTCCTCCAGGCCCTGGAAGTCAAGCTCCTGCTCCTCAGGAATGGGCTCCTTAGGGCCCTTCTGCACAGGGTTAGGGGACACGGCGGGGGAGCAAGAGGCAGAGGATGAACGGGTGGGAGTGAGAGGCCCGCGCCGGGGCAGGCCCCACCGCCCTCCCGTGGCGCCCTTCCCTGCGTCTCCTCCAGTACCTTGAGAGGCAGGAAGGCCCCCGAGGCATCGAAGGTGCCCATCTCTTCGTCCTCGTCATCCAGGCACCACTCTGGGAGCCCGTCCTTGTCTTCCTCGAAGCCGTCAGGCCCCCGGCACCTCCGCAGGTGGGCGCTGCCTCCCCCACCCCGCCCTTCCTCTTCACCACACCCTCCTCGGTCCCCTCGCAAATCAAACTCAAACTTGCGACGCCGGTCCCCGTGTTCCCGCCAGCCAGCAGAGCGGGGGCCGCCATCTGGGCAGGGAAAGACAGAGAAGGAAGGTCAGGATCCCGGTCGAGCCGCCCACCAGGACCTCCCCTCCAGCCCGGGAACAAGCGGCATCTCCAGGTCCGCTCTCCCAAGCACCCCACTCCACAGCCCTTTCTGTCCCCTGCACCCGGCCGCAGGAGCCCACCCTCACGTGAAGGCTCTGTCACCCTCTGACCCCATGACACACATCCGGCCCCAACCTCACCAGGGCTGGCTGAGCGCCAGCGGTCGCCGTCTCGCCGGGGTCCTGCCCCGAGTCTCCAACTGCCCTCCTCCTCCTCCTCTTGCTCCTCCCGAAGAGAACGCCAGTTCTCGCTATCCGAGCGGGCATGCTCCTTCCTCGGGCCAGCCCCTCCCTCCTCAAACCCGGATCGTGCTTGGGGGTGGGGGAAGACACAGTCAGCGCCACGGCAGCCACGGTCCCGGGAGGAGCCCAGCTCCAGGCCCTCCTGTCCCCTCCGCCTCCCTCAGGAAGACACCCCCCTACTGACACCACCCACTTAAGTCCTCCCCCCCCACCTCTCAATGACCTTTAGGACCAGGCTATCGCCACTCTCCATACCTCCATCCCTCCTGGCCGACTTCTCAAACCTTCTCTCGCCTCTGCAGAAGGAAAAGGTGTTGGTCAGGACAGGACAGACTCCACCCAGCCCTTCCACGTGCAGCACCTCGGAACCCTCTGTCCGTTCTGCCCCCAGAGGGGTGGGAAGAGGGAGGGCGTTGGGGGGGGGTGTCCTAGAGAAATGTCAGGCTTGGGAGGGAGCGTAGGAGGGCACACAGGAAAAGGTCACGAGATAAACAGGTACTAAGAGAATCAGAAGTAAGACGAAAGGGCCGCAGGGAGCCAGTCTGAGGCCAAGAGGAAACTCTGTGACCAGGGCTTATTTGGAGGGTCTCCTGCTGCCCTCTAACAACAGAGACCAGAGCCACAGGGCTTCCCTCGGCTCTGCCACTATGCTGCCAGCACCTGTCATCCCAACTCTGGCTACGCTGGATCTCCCGGGGGTTTCGGCCGAAGGCCCCATCGCCTTCTTCAATGCTTCTTTGGTAAAAGCAACTGTCACCACGGCCTCGGCCTGGAGAAGAGACGAGATACATGTGGGAAACCTGCCGGACCACCTCTCTGCACCCTCAAACCACAGGCAGCACCCCCCGGCCCACCCCCAGAACCCCCCTCTACCTCGGCTCCGAGTGCTGCCCCTGCCACGGGAGGTGCCACCTAGGGGGGGACCAGCCCCTTTCCCCATCAGCCTCAGCACAGCCACACTGTTCACTGACAGGGAGAAGTTTCTCTGAGGAGGGAGCCAGGGGTGGGAGTGAGGACCCAGACACCCACCCCCCTCACCCCTGCCCAGAACAAGCCCCACCGCCTACCTCCCCAGCTCCAAGGCCCCTCTGCAGGGGAAGACCCAGCGCCCGCCCCCGCCCCGGCCCCGCCCCACCTGCTCCTCCTCGGTCAGCGGCTCCAGCGCCAGCGGCTGCAGCGGCTCCTCCTGTAGCACCGCAGCAAACTCCCTGTCCTGCAGCTCATCCGGCACCTGTCAGCGGGGGCAGGAGAGCTGGGATCCCACCCACTCCCAGGCCCTCTCCACCCGCTCAGACCAATCAGGCAGCTGGGCCACACGCCCCCGACCCGTCTCCCCGCACCTTGTTCTCCTTGACGTAGAGCGCCAGCATCTCCTCTCGCCCGTAGCGGTAGTCGGCCAGCTTGTACTTGGGCATGGCGGGGGAGGGGGGCGGGGAGGCCACGCTGCCACCACTGGAAAGCGCTCGCAACCTACGAAAGGAACACAGGGAAGGAAAGAGACAGGAGTCTGAGCAACCCTATTTTTTCTGGCTTCTCCAGACCATCCACAGCGTGCCGAACTCACCACTCAGGCCCAAAATTGAGGGTCTCTGCTGCCATTATGGAGGTGGGCGTGTCCTCGAGGTCAGAGGGGCTGAAGGGAGGAGCGGGGACCTGGCACGTTCACTCTCCAAACACCTGCGGAGGCACATGGACACCAGGCCTGAGAGACCGCACACGCGGAGCACCACGACAGAATCAACTACAGACTCCCACACGGACTCTGAAAGGACTCACCTAAGCCAGCCACGTGCCACACACCATGAGTTACACGAACTGTCACGAGGAGGGAAGACCTGGCAGAGAGGAGGGGCGAGGGCGGCTAGAGCCCCTTCCGGCTTTGGCAGCCTTCAGAGGTCGCCTCCCTCCGCCCCAGACTCACTTGGCAGCCTTGCCCACAGGAAGCAGGTAGGGCCGGGCCCGGGCTCTCCTCAGGCAGGGGCCAATGCTGGAATGAACCAAGGTCCCCAAGCTACAGGATGATGATCTGACTGCAGTGGCGCCCGAGGAGGGAGCTTCACATCCGGGAAAGATCCTTACCGAAAGGTGAGGAAACAGAACTGGCGTTAAACCAATGGGCCGGATGGGTCCCCCACTTCTGGCCCTCCGTCCTGCTTAATAGGGAGATCTACTGATGCTGGAAACTTCAAGCTGTCCAGCGCAGAGAACTACAGCCCCAGCTCCTCCTCTGTCCCCCACATTACGCCTCAAGAGTAGTCAACTCCCTCAGCAGAGCTGAGCAAGACACGGGACTCAGCACCCTCCCTGCACGGCGCGCATTCGGGAAAGGGCTGGTGGAGGCATGCGGGCACGCAAAACACAAACAAGCCAGCAAACCAAAAACCCATCAGAAACCAGATATTTGAAAGACAAAAAACATCAGTTATGAAAAAAAATTTACAAATCAAGTTTGGGAGCAAACCTATTTCCCTTCTGAAAGAACTCAGGGCTGCTTGTTTGGTGGCTAGAATCCAGGGATTTAATGTCGGGAGGAAAGCCAGAAGAAGAGGAGTGATGGCGGGGAGACCCTATTCCAAGGCCAAAGACAGGGCACGCGGAAGGCTGAGGGCAGGTAAGTCTGGCCAGTGACCGCCTCGGGCTGGTTTACCCAACATCAACACCCAGACCCTTTCCACGAATCAGGAAGAGCCCGTCACAACTACTAAGAACCAAGATGGGAAGGCTCTTTCTTTTTTCTTTTTCTAAATATTTTATTTATTCGACAGAGAAAGAGATCATAAGTAGGCAGAGAGGCAGGCACAGAGGGAGAGGGAGAATCAGGCTTCCAGCTGAATAGAGAGCCAGATGCGGGGCTCAGTCCCAGGACCCTGAGATCATAACCTGGGCCAAAGGCAGAGGCTTAACCCACTGAGCCACCCAGGTGCCCCCAAGAAAGGAAGATTCTTATGCTATAAACTAGGAAAGAGCTCCCCTTACCATAAAGTAGAAATGAGGTCGATAGAAGCAGTGGCAGTGGCAGTGATCTGTCCCTCTAAGGAACGGCTCTCAGGAGGCGGCTCATCCCTGGCGGTTCCAAGCGAGGACAGGTGGGCAAGGTCTCAGGGAGCTGCACGGGGGCTTCCCTCACTGGCTGGTGGGGAGGCTGGACCCCAGGGCCTCCACGGTTTCCATCAAGTCCACGACTCCACACAACTCTGGCAAGAAAGGAGGAGCGGATTCTTACCACTCTCACTTCCAGCTGCACACGGAAAGATGAAGGAAAATGCCCCGACAGAGGCAGGACCCGGTCCCAGAATCCCAGCAGGAAATGCGGCTCTGGAGAGCATCTGGAACGGGGGGCCCTCCCCCAGTGCGGACTTTGCTTCAAAGCAGTCCCAAGTGGCCACTGCTGGTGACGGACAACCCCACAGCATAGGTGGCCGTCAGGAGACTCATCTGCTGCATCTCCCTTTCACTGGACTGAGGCAGGCCTCCCGGACGACAGAGCGGGGTTCATTCTTCCCATGCTAACACCCCTGCTTCATTCGACCCAGGAATCAACCTTGAAGACATTATGCGACAGGAAACCACGAAGTCACAAAAGAAAAATACCACAGGACTCCTCTCATGAGTGATTCCTTAAGAATCCAGTTTAGAAACAAAGAGAATGACCGGGCCGGGGCTGGGGCGGGTGAGGAGAGCCGGGAGCTGCTCAGAGAAATGGGTACTGAGTTTTGGCCTGAAGGGGGCAAATGAAGCCGCTCCAGAGCCGGACCGTGGTGACAGCTGCACAACGCGAACAAACTTAACCTCACAGAGCCGGACACTCAAAAACTCGGCTGAAAACTCAATTAAGTGGTATATTTAACCACCATTTAAAAAAAGGTTTAGGAAAAAAAAAAAAATGGGGGAATAGCTACTGCATATCTAAGTCTTCCTCACCCGAAGGAAAACACCCCATATCCCTTCAAGCAAACCTCAGGAAAGACTGTTCTGAGCTTCTTGCAGCTCATTCCAGAAGAGCCACTTCTTCAAGGGGAAGATGGGGGACAGAAGAGCCCTGTGCGTGTGGAAGGCTGCTCCGGGGACGGGGGACCACTCACCCTCCCTCCCTTCCAGGGAGTGGCCACGGCAGCTCTCCTGGACTCTTTCCGCTTCTGGCCTTCGCCTTTCCGTCCCGGCTGGAAGGAGCAAACCGAGGAGTGGCTCCCGGTGTGAGAAGCAGGGCAACTGCGGAAGCAAGGAAAAGGCAGTCAGGGCAGAGGAAGCCGAGGGGCAGCTGGAGAAAAAAAAGTCGCGTCTCCAGGTAAGCCTCGCCACCAAGTCCTGGCAGCTGATGGCCGCCGGCCGCTCCCCAAACTGCGGAAAACGGGGCCAAGCAGCTCCCGAGCCGCCCCACGGTGCCCAGCCCTGCAGACCCGAGGGAGTCTTCTCCAGGTTTCCTCCAAGCCAGGGGTTCTCAATGGGGGAGAGGGGCTGTGCTCCCCAGGGGACACGTGGCAGTATCTGCAGGTGGCTTTGGTGGGCATGGCCGGAAGGTGCTACTGGCGTCTAACGGGCGAAGGGTGGGCACGCGGCTACACTGGCCAGAACACAGAGGGCGGCAGCTGGCCCAACACAGCAACACACTGCCAAGGTTGAGGGCCCTTCCTCCGCATCACCAGCACCGGTAAAGTCTCCTTGCTGTTTGGGAAAAACGAAGACGAGAGAGCAACCGATTCAAGGTCGGTCTCCCCGCTGAAGACCAAGCAAGGAAACCGTTTCCTAATTACACGATCCCATGAGAGACAGCTGAAATCCTGCCAGGAGGGAAATCCTCAAGAAGAGATTTAAAACGTTCTGCTAAGTTTCTCTCTCAAAGCCAACTGTTTGGGTCCCTGGCCGGGACAGGGAGCAGACAGCACTGGGCACAGCACCCTTTCCGGGCTTCCTCTTCTAAGGATTTCCTCACAGACTCCTTCCAGCTTACCCGCCACCCCGTGGTCCTACCTTCTCTCTGCCTCACCTCCCAACTCGAGCTCCCTCTGTCCCTGCCTGCCCTGTCTTCCTTCTCAGGCCTCAGTATTGCCTCTGTAAAAGCTCCTTCTCCTGGCATTGGAATTATTGCTATTAAAAGGCTGCCCCCTGCTGGAGTTGACACGAGAGGACACCTACTGCTCCAGGGTGCTCAGAACAGGCTGGCAGAACAGGAGGGAAGCCTGTTCTCTGGGGTTCAGAACTCTCAGAAGAAAAAGATGCAAAGAATAGGCAGTCCTAGGACATGCTAAGTTAACGTTATTTCCTCATTCCATCACCCCTAAAATTAGCCCCATTCTAGAGCAATGTGCCTTGGCACAAAGAGGTACCACTATTAACAGAAGTGGAGTCCCAAATTCCCCAACATCTGAGCAACCAGCAAACCGCCCAGTTCCGAGCCTGTTGGGAGATGACTCCGCCCTTTCTCAGGATAGAAAGATTCTCCAGGCTTAGGAAGGGGTACAACCGTGTACCCCCCCGCCTGGTCAGTTAGCACAGCTCTCTACTTCTCTGAGCCATCACGAGAAGTAACACCCGTTGGCATGTCTACTGGTTAAGTTTTCAAAGCGCTTTCACACTTTACCTCACTTGATCCCTTCTGCCTACTTGCCCAGTCTTGGGACCCAGCCAGGGAAAACAAGGGAGGATGCAGCTGCCCCCACAGGGGACCCCGTGTTCCTAGACACTATTTGAGACTGGAGAAGGGGTAGTTTTAAGCCACTTTAAATTTCTCCTTAGAATTTTTTTTAAATCTTTCACATAGCAACCTCTCTTCCCTTTCTCTGTTCCGAAGTGGGGCTGCTTTTTCTATTCCTAACTCCAACCACAGACAAGGGCACACAGCGGTCCCTGGATTCATCAGATCACAAAACTAACTTGTCCACTGGCTAAAAAAAGGCAGGCCAGAGGTCTAGGAACACAACTCACTTGACTGTAATCACCATATGGGACCCTTCCGGCTTCTGGTCCTCGGGCCATGGCAGCAACACCAAGCCCAGATTTGTTTCAGCCCTTCCCCATTACACAGGAGACCTACAACTAGGAAATAAAACTGGAGCTGGGTGAGGGATTGGTGGTCTGGGACTGCACAGGGAAAAAAGTACAGGGGAGGGATCCTGAGGGCAAACTCCCACATCAGGAGTGGCAAAGGAACCAGCCTGTTGGTATCCATGGGGCTTGGGATGAAGAGACCGGGGGTTGGGGGGCGCCAAGGTACAACTGGCATTGTCAGCTGGGAGGGACAGTGGAGAGAAGAGGTGTGCAGGGTGCGTTCTGGCTAAGCAGCAGTAAGAAGCAAGAGGGGAGTGAGCCTGGGGTGAGTGGAGGAAATAAGAGGCCCGCAATAGACTTAGCATCTCCCAGGGCTGGAGCCCTACGAAAGACCAGACCAGGAAGCTTACTGGGAATTGTGGTAATGACTGGGTAAGAAATGCAAGATGAGGGTCTCTTTCAAGTTAACTTGGGGGGGGGGGCAAAGTGTGAGGGGCCGTGGCCGGGGAGCTGCTGCATCAGAGGCGCTGGGCTGGGAAGAGGCTGGCCTGGAGACAGGAAAAGACTAAGGTGTTAGAAACGGCCGGGCAACAAGGAAGAAGGAGACCCCAATGACCAAGCACTAATGTCGCCCGTCGAAAGGAAATTTAGCTGAAGACCCAGCGGAGGTGCTTCGGTGAAGAGGCAAGGCTTCCACGTTGGCCAAAGTCATGGAACGCCTGGACTTCAAGACCCGCAGGGCCCAGCTAATTCCGACAAGAGCCCAGAGACACACTGGGGAAGTCTCCCGGGAGTGCCGGGCATTAGGGTCGGGGGGCCCCCGGGCGGGCCCGCCGGAGGATGCGGGTGGACGGGAGGGGGCCGGGCAGGGCTGCCGAGGGGCCGGAGGGCGACCGTTAGGAGCGCGGGGGTGGGAAGGAGGCGGGCCGCCCGGGAGGACAGCGTGCCCTTCAGGGAGGGGGCGCCAGGTGCGCGGGGCTAGGGGCGACGGCGGCCGCCCACCCGGAGGGGGCCGGCCTCCCTCGGGGCCGCGCCGGGGAGGGGCCGGCGGGAGGGCGGACGCACCGGGCGGCGGCAGCGGCGGCGGCGGCCTGGGCAGAGACGCGGGAGGGTCCGTGCCGGCGGCCCGCGCTCTCGCTCTGACTCTCGCAGGCTCGGCGCGGCCGCCTCGGCGTCGGGGGCGGGCCTGTCCCGGGCCCGGCGGCGGGCCGGGGTCCGCAGGGCCGCCGAGCGCTTACCGCGGCGGGCGGCGCGAGGCTCCGGTGCCGGGGCGTTGGCGGCGCGCGCGGCGGGCCAGGGGGCGGCGGCGGCGACGGCAGCGGCAGCGGCGGCGGGGGAGGGGGCGCTGGCGCTCCCGCGGCGGCCGCTCCTCTCTGTTTGTGTTTGTAGCAAGATGGCTGCCCGCCTCGCACCACGTGACGCGGCCGCGGGGCCGCCCCCTCCGCCGCCGCCGCTGCTGCCGCCGCCGCCGCCGCGGCCGCCCCCTCCGCCGCTCCGGTCCCCAGCGACCCGCACGGCCTCGCGCCCGCCCCGCCGGCCCAGTGGGGAGCCCGGACGCCCGCCGCCCCCGACCGCCCCCACTCCCCGGCAGGTGACCTGAGGCCTGGCTCGTCACGTGACGCAGGGCCTGCAGCTGGCCGGGGGGTCGGGAGGAGGCCCCCCCCCCCGGGGCGCTCCCCGGCTGCCCCCAGTCTCTTTCGCGGCACGTGACATGCGACCGTAGCGACGGAGACCGCCGCAGGTGGCATCGCAGGGCTTTCCTTGCCAGTCGGCTTCCTCCGGGAAGCCCGCCTGGGTTGAAGGAGATAACATATAATCAGAGCTGCATTCATCAGACGTCCTGGGATATGTGAAATAAGTGAGGAACTAATGATTTGGAAACTGTCCGAGGCAGCCCTGGCTGCTGAGACCCATTCCGTCCGGTTCCGCCACCGACTAACTTCTAGACCCCGACGGGGGATAGAGTCAGGTGTTAATGCTGTTCTCCGCCCCACCCCACCCCCCATCTCCACTCCTCTCCCTTCCCGAAGTGCTGAATTAAAATAGGTGAATATGAAAGGCTGTTAAAAGAGATAAATTATTATGCAAATGTAAGTAGATTGGCACCTTCTTTGTTTAAAAAGGGGCGTTTCAAGAAAGACTTTTTTAAAATCCCTAAACTTTTTAGGATCAAAGTTGGTTTTTTTTTCCTCTGTGTATTTCCACCTTTTTTTTTTTTTGCGGGATGGGGGTTGGGGATAGTTATTCCAGAATGTATACCTCACTTTCCAGCTTCCTAAAACAGCTGTTAGCAAACACAATGTAATCCTTCTCAGGACCGGGAAAGGTAAAGTCAGACTGGGAACTGGAGTCCCTTGGGTTGTGCCATATTGGAGCACAGACCTCAGGAGCTTCCAGAAGGCCCTTTGTTCCTGCACCTAGTGTTCCCCAGGCTTCTAGGCACTTGCAGTTTTAGTGTCTGTTTTTTTTTTTCCCCCAGTTCCCTTCACATTCCTGCAGTCAGGATTTCTATCTTAATGCTACCAGTCTCACTGTTTGCTGGGCGGCTGGAAGATGGCAGTTGTTTAAAGCAAGGGTTCCCGTGCTGGTTTCATTCATTACTACCTGTGGCCTTGAAAATAATCTCTTCCGTCTCTTGAATGTATGGTAAAACATTTAACATAGTACTTGGCACAGGGCAAGGGCTCCACAAATGTTAGCTGACAGGGCTTCTGGTTCCAGCAGGGTGGACAGTAATAGATTGTTAACACTGTATAAAAATGTATCAATAGGGTGCCTGGGTGGCTCAGTGGGTTAAGCCTCTGCCTTCCCTCAGGTCATGATCTCAGGGTTCTGGGATTGAGTCCTGCATTGGGCTCTCTGCTCGGCAGGGAGCCTGCTTCCCCCCTCTCTCTCTACCTGCCTCTCTGCCTGCTTGTGATTTCTGTGTGTGTCAAATAAATAAAATCTTTTTTTTAAAAATGAGTATGCCTAATATTTTATAAATAAATAAATAAATAAAAATGTATCAATAGAACCCAGGCTTGAGTGAGAATTCTTCACCTAAAGTTCATAAATGTAGGACAGTTTTTTGTTACTCAAAAACTTGTTGCTGCTTTTTGTTTTTTAACTTTTCTAGATTGTGTCCTAGGTGATTCAAGTTCCCAAGCAGCCTAGCTAATCTCTGAATGAGTAAGGTTTTAGCATGTTTCAATTGTTAATTATCAAATGCCAGATTGCAAATTTTGGTGGAGAAATGGTATAGGAGAAGCGGGGAGACCTCTGCGGAATGCTGTCTGTAGGAGATGATGGGGGCCTATGCTGAGCTACACGGAAGGCATTTGGGTAGGTGTAGGAAAAGCATGGGTCTGCTTTACAGTAGCCGCAATCCAACTGATTGGAGAAGAGTTCATGGATTGCTAGCTGGATAAGAAGGGAAGTGGAAATTCAGCTGAGGGCTTTGAATGCCACCATAGCACCCACTAGTAGGTGGCAAGGAGCACATGCTGGACTCCAGGGTACAAGATTGGAGTGATCAGGGGTGTCTGATCAGCCTCTGCCTCTGACTCAGGTCATGATCTCGGGATCCTGGGATCGCGAGTCCCCCATTGGGCTCTCTGCTCAACGGGGAGCCTGCTTCCTCCTTTCCCTCTGCCTGCCTGACTACTTGTGATTTCTCTCATCCTGTCAAATAAATAAAATAATAATAATAAAAGAAAAAAGACTGATCACCGAGGGTTCCTTATGTTCCAACTTGTGACCCTGGCCAGGTAATCTCCCCCAACTGTAAAACTGGGAAACATGTTGCAGCTCCCCTGTTGCTGAAGACACTGTGGAAGGTAAATCTGTTCAGTGCCCTCTTTGAGAATGGAAACTGAAATCAGAACTGTGCATCTCCCATACAAAATGAAAAAGAGAATTACCAAAAAATCATGTAGACCTAAAATATTTTTGTTTATTCAGGTGTTAGGCTGTAAAATGTCTTGGTCTTTGTTGCTTTAAATTGGCATGTTTTGGGGGCACCTGGATGGCTCAGTCAGTTAAGTATCTGTCTTCAGCTCAGGTCATGGTCCCCGGGATCCTGGGATCGAGTCCCGTGTATGGCTCCCTGCTCAGCCGGGGAGTCTGTTTTTCCCTCAGGATGCTGCTCCCCCTGCTTGGGCGCACTCTCTATCTCTGTCACTATCTCTGTTGCTCGCCCTTAAATAAGTAAAATATAAATAAATTAATAAATAAATAGGCGCGTTCTTGAACTACAAAAAGAAACTGGTTAGGTGATTAATGGAGGTGAAAGGGAGGTCTCAAGTCTAAATAGCCAAGTTCTGCCTTTTTTTCCTAATGGCAGAGTCCTCTGTGGTATTTGTCTTCAATGAAATGCAAAAAGATTAGGGCCCTCTTAATGTCAAATCAGTTTATTATAGTGCCTGACTTCACCCACCTAAATCATGAACCTTTATATTCATCTGGATGTCAAAGTTTAGAGAACATATTTCAGATCTCATGAAGAGACACATATACTGAGTAAAGGAGTGATAGTTCGTTTTTTTTTTTTTTTGAAAAAAAAATTTTTTTTTAAAGATTTTATTTATTTGACAGAGAGAGAGATCACAAGTAGGCAGAGAGGCAGGCAGAGAAAGAGGAGGAAGCAGGCTCCCTGCAGAGCAGAGAGCCCTGATGTGGGGCTGGATCCCAGGACCCTGAGATCATGACTTGAGCCAAAGGCAGAGGCTTTAACCCACTGAGCCACCCAGGCACCCCTTTTGTAAATTTTTTTTAAAGAATTTGTTTATTGGGGCGCCTGGGTAGCTCAGTTAAGCATCTGCCTTCAGCTCAGATCATCATCATAGGGTTCCTGGATCTGAGCCCCACTGGGGTCCCTGCTCAGTGAGGAATCTGCTTCTCCCTCTCCCTCTGCCTCTCCCCCTGGGTCCTGCCATCTCTTTCTCTTTAAAAAAAAAAATTTAAAAAATTTTAAAAAATTATTTATTTGCAACAGAGAGAGAACACAAGCAGGGGAAGAGGGGCAGAGGGAGAGGAAGAGGAAGAGGCAGACTCCCCACTGAGCAGGAAGCCCCACATGGGACTCCAACCCAGCACCCCAGGATCATGACCTGTGCCAAAGGCAGACAACCAACTGAGCCACCCAGAAGCCCCTGGAGTAATAGCTCATAGACTGTGTTTATTGTTAATTACTAGACAAAATGGGCCTCAACATGAATTTATTCCAAGAGTTACTTTCTGCCATGAGCCAAGTTTTTGGTCTACCAAACCTAACAGCTTGTCAAGTCATCAATGACCTGCATGTTGCTGAATCCACTGGTCCGTTATCTTATGTGGCCTGCCTGTGGTGTCTGTCACAGCTGGTCACTCCCTCCTCCAGGAAATGCTTTCTTCACCGAGTTTCCAGGACACCATACTCCCTGGGTTTCCTCCTACCTCCTTACCTACCTAAGACTCCTTCTGAGTCCTTTGCTGGTTCCTTCTTTCTTCCTCAGCTCACAGGACTCAGTCCTTCCAGACCTCTCGATTGTACCAGGAGGGACTGCACAGACTTGAGCCCCACTGCTAGACATTCCTGTCTCAGCTTAGCCACTGCTTCCTTTGGGAAACCTTAGATCTCCCCAAGGTCATATTGACTGTTCCTCCTTGGGGCTCCACCAAATCCGGTACATGCTGCCCGTTTAGCTCTGGGCACGCTATTTCGCTCATCTTGTTGACCGTCCACACGGAACTGTGAGCTGCTCAGCTCGGTATCCTGTGACATAACTGGTACTCCAATAGCCTATCAGGTCGTCTTCTTCTTCTTTTTTTTTTTTTTTTAAGATTTTATTTATTTATTTAACAGAAAGAGAGATCACAAGTAGGCAGAGAGGCAGGCAGAGAAAGAGGGGGGAAGCAGGATCCCTGTTGAGCAGAGAGCCTGATGCGGGGCTTGATCCCAGGACCCTGAGATCATGACCTGAGTCGAAGGCAAAGGCTTAACCCACTGAGCCATCCAGGCGCCCCTATCAAGTCTTCTTGATGCACCTTTTATTGCTGAGGACTGTTCCTTGGTATGGATGTGCCATTCTGTTTAACCATTTACCCATCAAAAGACACCTGGGGTGTTTCCAGTTCGGGGCTAGTACAAATAAAACTGCTACAGACATTCATGAACATTTGTGTGTGTGTGTGTGTGTGTGTTTTTTAAGATTTTATTTATTTATTTGACAGAGAGGGAACACAAGCAGGGGGAGCAACAGAGGGAGAGAGAGAGGGAGAAGCAGACTCCCCGCTGACCGAGGAGCCCGACCCAGGGCTCAATCCCAGGACCCTAGGACCATGACCAGAGCCAAAGGCAGACACTTAACGAATGAGTCACCCAGGTGCCCTATGAACACGTTTTAAATGCCTTTGAGTGCTTTTACTGGGTTGTATGTTGAGTGTATGTAATGCTGGTTAATTTTAGAAGAAACTGCCGAAGTATTTTCCAGAGTGGCTGGACCATTTAACATCACCCACAGGCAGTGTGTGAAACATTGAGTTCCCCTGCATTCTCTTGGTATCATTAAGTCAAAACTGTTTCTTGCAGACATTCTACTAGTCATGTGGTGGCACCTCATCACGGTTTTAATTTGCATTTCCTTAATGGCAAACAGTGCTGACTCTCTTACATGCTTATGTGCCATCCTTACACCCTTTTTGCCAAAGTGTTTGTTCAAGACTTGCCCATTTTCTAATCGGGTTTTTTGCTTTCTCTCTTGAGTTTAGAGAGTTCTATTCTGGATACAAGTCCTTTGTCTGATAATAAATTTGCAAATATTTTCTCCCAGTCTATGGCTTCTCTTCATTCTCTGAATATCGTCTTTCACAGCGTGAAAGCTTTTTTATTTTTCCCCTTTTTGCCACCTTGAGATACAATTGATAAAATATAAATTTTCTTCTAATAGATTGTGCTTTTCATGTTGTCTTAAGAACTCTTCACCTAACCCTATGTTCATGAAGATTTTTTCCTTTATTTTCTTCTAAAATTTTCATAATCTTACATTTTTTAGACCTATGATCCATTTTGTGCTAATTTTTTGGCATAGGGCTAAAGTTCAAATCTTTGCCTTTTTATCAAATTGTTTGAGGACCTTGGTGAAAAGACTTATTCCTTCCCCTTTCAACTGCTTTTGCACCTTTGTCTAGCTATATTTGTGTGACTCTATTTCTGGGTTCTTTATTCCAATTTATTGATTTGTGTGTCTATCCCTTGGGAGATACCACACTGTCTCCACAGTGTGTTTATGTAGTAGTAAGTCTTAAAATCAGGTAGTGCAAATCCAACTTTTTCAACATTTCTTTAACTTTCCTTGCCCTTCCATATTAACTTTACAATGATAAAGTTGTCTATAACTACAAAGATTTTTCCTGGGAATTTCATAGGAATTGCCTTAAACTTAGAGTTCAGTTTGGAGAGAACTGGTATCTTTACTATGTTCAGTTCAGTCTTCCAGTACATGGATATGGACATCTCGCCATTACTTTAGATCGTACTTGAGTTCTTCATCAGGGTTTTGTAGATTTTAGCATACAGATCCTATACATGTTTTGTCCGACATACACCTAAATACTTCTCCCTCCTACTTCCCTCCTCACCCCCTGTATATCCCCCCATTGTAAATTGTATTGTATTTTTTAAAAATTTTATTTATTTGACAGAGATCACAAGTAGGCAGAGAGACAGGCAGAGAGAGGAGGAAGCAGGCTCCCTGCCAAGCAGAGAGCCCGATGCGGGGCTTGATCCCAGGACCCTGAGATCATGACCTGAGCCGAAGGCAGAGGTTTTAACCCACTGAGCCACCCAGGTGCCCCGTATTGTATTTTAAATTTTGGTTTTCAGTTGTTTATTGACAGTACATATAAATACGGTAGATTTTTATATGTTAATCTTGTATCCTGTTAAACTTGCTAAACTCATTTATTAATATTATGAGTTCTTTGTAGATTCCTTGGGGCTTTTTATGTATGTAGTCGTGCCATCTGCAAATAGAGAGTTTTATATCTTCCTTTCCAATCTTTTTTTTGCCTTATTACACTGTATCCTTTCCTTGCCTTATTGAACTGGCTGGGACTTTAACCACGAGAGTTCCTGATTTTAAGAGAAAAGTGTCTAGTTTTACACCATTAAGTATGATTGTAGCTGTAGGACTTCTGTAGATTTTTTTTTTTTTTAAGATTTTATTTATTTATTTGACAGGAGAGAGAGAGCACAATTGGGGGAACATCAGAGGGAAAGAGAGCAGCAGGTTCCCCACTGAGCAGGGAGCCTGATGTGGGGCTGAAGCTCGATCCCAGGGCCCTGAGATCATGACCTAAGCCAAAGGCACTCAGCTGACTGAGCCACCCAGGCCCACCTCTGTAGATATTCTTTTTTTTTTTTTCTTTTAAATTTTTTATTTTTTGGATATTTTATTTATTCATTTGAGAGAGAGAGAGAGCACAAGGAAGGGGAGAGGGAGAGGGAGAAGCAGACTCTCTGGCTGAGCAGGGAGCCCGATGCGGGACTCGATCCCAGGACCCCGGGATCATGACCTGAGCTGAAGGCAGACACTTAACAGTCTGAGCCACCCAGGCGTCCCTGTAGATATTCTTTAACAGGTTGAGGAAGTTCCTTCTATTCTTTGCTGAGAGTTTTTTTCATAAATGAATACTAAATTATGTTAAATGCTTCTTTCTGCATTGATTGGGAAGATCATATACATTGTTTTGTTTAGCCTGTTAATATGGTAAATGAGAGCTATCGGTTTTTTTAATATTGAACCAGTCTGGCAACTTCGGACTAAATTCTGCTTGGTGGGCGCCTGGGTGGCTCAGTGGGTTAAGCCTCTGCCTTGGGCTCAGAACATGATCCCAGGATCCTGGAATCAAACATCAGGCTCCCTGCTAAGTAGCCTGGTTCTCCTTCTCCCTCTCCCTGCTGTTCCCCTTGCACGTGCTATCAAAGGAATGAATAAAATCTTGGAAAAAAAAAAAAATAGGGCGCCTGGGTGACTCAGTCATTAAGTGTCTGCCTTCGGCTCAGGTCATGATCCGAGGGTTCTGGAATTGAGTCCCACATTGGGCTCCCTGCTTGGTGGGAAGCCTGCTTTTCCCTTTCCCACATCCTCTGCTTGTGTTCCCTCTCTTACTGTGTCTTTCTCTGTCAAATAAATAAGTAAAATCTCTAAAAAAAAATAGTCTATTAAAAAATTTTGGTATTTGAGAAAGTGCACCTGCACAAGAAGGGGAGGGGCAAAGGGAGAGGAAGAAGCCAGCTCTCTGCTGAGCAGGGAAGCCCCATAAGGATATCAGGACCCTGAGATTATGACCTGAGCTGAAGGCAGACGTTTAACTGACTGAGCCACCCAGCCTCCCGGCATTTGCCTACTTCTGTGTCTGTGTGTCATTCTGGTAATTCTCTTGACATTTCAAACTTTTCATATTTGCTACAGTGATCTGTAATCAGGGATTACAATTCACTGAAAGCTCAGAGGATGATTAGCATTTTTCAGCAATAAAGTATTTTCAAATCAAGATGTATACTCTTCTTTAGACCTAATGCCATTGCAAACTTAACAGACTACAGTATGATGTAAACATAAATTTTATAGGTACTGGGAAACAAAAAAAATTAACTCACTTTCTCGTGATACTTTTTTGCAGTGGTTGGGAACCCAACCCACAATATCCCTAAGGTATGCCTGTCTTATTCTCTAATTAAGTATCTTTGGCATATGAGGATCTTTAGTGCTATCCCTACTTTCGTTTCTGGTAATCATAAATTGGGTCTTCCTTCTTTTTTAGGATTTTATATTTAAGTAATCTCTACCCCCAACATGGGACTCAAACTAACAACCTGACAAGATTGCATGCTTGGGGTGCCTGAGTGGCTCAGTGGGTTAAGCCTCTGCCTTCGGCTCAGGTCATGATCTCAGGGTCCTGAAATCGAGCCCCGCATGGGGCGTCTCTGCTCAGCGGGGAGCCTGCTTCCCCTTAGCTCTCTGCCTGCTGCTCTGCTTACTTGTGATCTCTCTCTCTCTGTCAAATAAATAAATAAGTTGCATGCTCTACCAACTGAGCCGGCCAGGCACCTCCAGTTTTCCTTCTCTTGTTCTTGCTTTTTTGTCAGCCTTGCTAGAGGCTTATCAACTTTATTGATCTTTTCCAAAGAACCACCTTTTATATTGAGCTTCTCTATTGTTTTTGTGTCCAGTTTTATTGGGTTTTGTTTATTGTTTCTTCACTTCTCTTTCTTTGGCTTTATTTGGTGCTTCATTTTCTAGTTTCTTGACAGGGAAGCTTAGATTGCACTTCTATTCTTTTACAAATACCCTTCAGGGCTCCTGGGTGGCTCAGTTGGTTAAAGGACTACCTTCAGCTCAGGTCAGGATCAGGGAGCCGCCTGATTGACTCCCATGGACTCCCTTCTTAGCGGGGAGTCTGCTTCTTCCTCTGAAGCTCTCCCTTCTCATGCTCTCTCTCTCTCTCTCAAATAAATAAATAAAATCTTTAAAATACCCTTCAGTGTTTCCAGAATATTCCTTAGTTCCCTGAAGAACTCCTGTTCATCCATCAAAAAATCAGCTCAAGGGGCGCCTCGGTGGCTCAGGCATTAAGTATCTGCCTTTGGCTCAGGTCATGATCCCAGGGTCCTGGGATCGAGCCCCACATCAGGGTTCCTAATCTGCAGGAAGCCTGCTTCTCCTTCTCCCACTACCCCCTGCTTGTGTTCCCTCTCTCGCTGTGTCTTTCCCTGTCAAATAAATAAAATCTTAAAAAAAAAAAAATCAGCTCAAATGTTACTTTGGAGGCAGAACAGGGCTGTGGCCAGCCTTTCCTCCTCACCCCCACAAAAACCCCCAAACTTGTGATTATGGAAGAATCTGGGGCTAAAAGGAGAACTACAGGATTTAAATGGTGCTGGGAGAGAAGTTTTCAGGAACCTGACCCCTTTCCAACCTCTAGTCAAATGGGGTCATAAAAATGCCAACTCACATGTGTAGGCTTGAGTTTACAGGGTTATACTAAGTTTCGCAGTTGCAAAACGAATTACCATCCTCATTTGAGTGCTGGGGCAACTCAAGCAGACAACAGTTCTAGATCCCCAATGCAGTTCTAACTCGTTGGGTTTTTTTTGTTTTTTTGTTTTTTTTTTAATGGTCTAACTCATTTTTGAAGGGAACTCTCCAAAAGCTATACCAATCTGGCCAGGGGAGAAACCCTACCGGCCCTTGGGAGCCACGAATCCCGAGGCGCCGTCCCTCCCTGCCCGCCAGGGGGCGCAGGTCCCTGCTGGGGTGGGCAGAGGCAGAAGAGCTAGCTGGTGGGTAAAGCGCGGGTAGGGGGGTGGGGGGCGGTCTGCGTGCTCTGAGGGTAGCCTTGAAGGCTGGACCTAGGGCTCATAGCTTGGGTCCCCAAGGGCTGACTTGGGGGTTCAGCCCTTCCAAGAGACATGGGAGAAGAACGCGTCCCCGTGTCCTACAGGGGAGACCGGAGGCAGCGTCTTCCGTCAGCAGGGACCTTGGGTGGGAGATCGGCTCTGCCAGCTCCGCTACGCCTTCTCCGACCGGAGGAACTGCGATGGACGCGGGAGTCCAGATCTGCCTTCAGGCCCCTTCACCTTCTCTTGAACTCTCAGCCCCGCCGGTTGTCTCTGTCAGCCCCTATCCCCAATCCTCCACGCTATTAGAGTCTCCTCTCTCCCTTTCCCCGCTTCAGGACCCTTCCGTGGGCCAAGAACTGGGACTGGCCTAGGAAAGCTTACCCTCCCGAGCTTTGACTTGGTACACGCCTCCTGCCTCCGCGCCCCGCTTGCGTGGCGCACACATGGTGGAGCGGGTCTCCCGTCGCTCTCGCGTGACTTAGACGCAGCGCACGGTCGCGCGAGCGCCCAGAGGGGCGGGGAGAACGGAGGCCGGGAAGGCGATTCGTGGTTCGCGGGGACAGGCGCGCTTGCGCACTGCGCAGCCCCGTCCGGAGCCCGGAGCCGTCCAGGCGCCCGCGATCTCGCGATCCTGCAGAGCGCCGCCGTTTCTTCTCTTCCCGGGTCGTGTGTGTCCGACGCTGCGCGCTCGGTCCGTGCGGGTGGGCGCCGCACTTGAGTGGCTCGGCCGGGAGCGGGCCGCGTGCTCGGGGAGAGCACCGTGGACTGGAGAGTGTAGGCGCGGAGGAAGTGGGTGCGGTGGGGGCCTGAGGTGGGGGGCGATGCCCAGAATGAATAGACACTGAGGGTGAGGGAGATCCGGGAGCTTGAGGTGAGGGGGAGGGGACCGAGGCTGGGAGGCGAGAGGGGAGTTGAATGCGCCCCCTCCTGTCTGCACCCTTTGGGCTGGAAACAGGGTAGGGAAGGCAGCGAAGTCGCTTGTCACCTCTCTCTGATCTCCTCCCTTATCCGCGTCAGGGCGCACAGCATGGCGGAAAACCGAGAGCCCCGCGGGGCCGTCGAGGCTGAGCTGGACCCGGTGGAGTATACCCTTCGGAAGCGGCTCCCCCACCGCCTGCCCCGGAGACCCAATGACATTTATGTCAACATGAAGACTGACTTTAAGGCCCAGCTGGCCCGCTGCCAGAAGCTGCTGGACGGAGGGGCTCGGGGTCAGAACTCGTGCAGTGAGATCTACATTCATGGCCTGGGCCTGGCCATCAACCGTGCCATCAACATTGCCTTACAGCTGCAGGCGGGCAGTTTCGGGTCCTTGCAGGTGGCTGCCAATACCTCCACCGTGGAGCTGGTCGATGAGCTGGAACCAGAGACTGATGCGCGAGAGCCTCTGACCCGCATCCGCAACAACTCGGCCATCCACATCCGGGTCTTCAGGGTTGCCCCCAAGTAATGGAAATGAGGATGGCCACCTTGCCCGCCCACCCCCACCTAACTAGGCTCAGATATGGCTCTTCTTGTACAGAGGACTCTGAATTGAGAGAGAGAGTATTGTCTCTTGTTGGGCCCAAGCAGTGGGTCTTCCCAGTCTTTGTGGTCTGTAACCATCGTCCTAGGCAATAAAAACTACCAATTTTGTTAGCATGCAGCCACCCCACTGCCATTGTTTCTCCCCTGTGTAAATTCTGTATGTATGGGGCAAGAAGAGTAGGAACCTTTACAAGTGTGTATGTACAGGAGGGAACCCCAAGTGTTTTCTGCCTCAGCAGAGTGCATTAATAGTACTTTAGACAGTGTAACAAAACAAGCTTTAGTACAAGAAAAAGCCTGAGAATCCCAGTGTTTGCTTTGAATTTTTTTGTACTCTCAGAGGCAGGTCGAGTGGATAAGGTGTACACTCTTGGCTGCTGAAAGCGCACTTGGGATGGTTGTACACTCAGGAAGCGGCTGGCTTTTTTTTTTTTTAATTAATTAATTAATTTGACAGAGATCACAAATAGGCAGAGAGGCAGAGAGAGAGAGGGGGAAGCAGGCTCCCCGCTGAGCAGAGATCTAGATGCGGGGCTGGATCCCAGGACCCTGAGATCATGACCTGAGTGGAAGGCAGAGGCTTACCCACTGAGCCACCCAGGCCAGCAGTTGGCTTTTGATGGCGGTTCCCAAGATGAGGAAAGGGAGAGTTTAAGGATGAAGGGAGCAAAGACTGGGACCTCCTTTGTGTCAGGCTCTGTGACAGGGAGTAACACTGCTTCATTTGATTCCGGGTCCTGCTGGGCCCAAGTGGTTTCAAGCAGCTGTGGTGCAGAGCCCTTCAGACGCACCTAGGTGGGCTGCTCTAGTGGGAGAGGAGAGCCCCCTGCCTGAATTACTGTGCACACAGGTAATAAGTATTTTTTGCTTGGGTATTTTTTTTTAAAGATTTTTATTTATTTATTTGACAGAGAGAGATCACAAGTAGGCAGAGAGAGAGAGGAGGAAGCAGGCTCCCCGCCAAGCAGAGAGCCCGATGTGGGACTCGATCCCAGGACCCTGAGATCATGACCTGGGCCGAAGGCAGAGGCTTAACCCACTGAGCCACCCAAGCGCCCTTGCTTGGGTATTTGTGAGGGGATCTGATTTCTCATGTTTATCAAGCTAAAGTCATTGAAAGCAATGTTTGTAAAAGTGTGTGATCCATTTGCAGGTCTCGAAATCAATTTACTCGGTCCTAGCCTTTTGGAAAGTTCTTTCTCTTTACAGAAACAGACCTGAAGTTAGTGCTTTTCAGTTACAGATCTGTGTGTACTACACACGGGCTAGTTATCATATAAATTGTGTTTTTTACTGTGGATGCAAGTCACAAGAGTTTGAAAGCCTCTGATCTAATAGTAACAGAATTTTACTCTAGTTTGCTTGCATGCTTTGGGATTCTGAGTATCAGGCTTCTCATTTGTCAAAATCCTTCCCTCCAGCTTGGTTATTCCTGTCGTGGGACTTAGATTCTGGGTGATGACTGCCAGCAACTCCAGAAAGACTCCTTACAGGAGGACTAGTGCTTCATTCAAACAAACATGCTGAATGCCTACTGTGGGCCAAGGCCCAGGGTGGGCCCTGGAGATAAAAAACCAATTAAAAAGCCCCTGCCTTTAAGGAGCTCCCCCATTTCATTAGGGAGGTAGATAAACCCATTTTTGCGAGTGAAGTGAGTTACGTAAGAAATAAGACTGGCTGTGATTTGGAAATGTGGAGAGTGAGATGGCTAATGGGTGGGGTCCAAAATGATTTCACCTTTGACCTTGGGTATTGAAGGATGAATAGGAGTTTGCCAGGCAAAGAGAAGAGAGGCCATACCTAGCAGAGAGGTCCGCATACACAAAGGGGATTCATGAATAGGGTGTGTTGTGGGACTCAAGGGTCACTCAGGGTGGCCAGAAAGCAGGAAGCACCCGGGAGGCTTAATGGAGACAAAAAGAGAGGCATTTCTCTCAGATCCCCCCACCCTCCATACCGCCCACCTCATTCCCCTGTCAGCCTTGACCGACTGCAAGGCTCCCTTGCCCCAGAGCCCCCCAGTAGCAGCATGGAGATCCAGCAGGGAGCTTGCTGGAACTATGTGTCTCCCTGCACGTATGTGTTCTTGTCTCTCTGTGCTCCTGGCCTGGGCCCAGCCGAGGTGGTGGCAAGCAGCCCTTTTGCATTTGGTTTGTTTTGGCAGCTACCTCTCCCGACCCATTTGTTATTTCTACTCCCTTTCTCTCAGTGCTTGCCAGCGGGGCTTCCCTCAGTGGCAGGTCTGCGGAAACAGCCCCTAGACATCGCTGCTGAAGGAAGAGAGGGTTAGGGAGCTCGCCCTTTCACGTGTGTGGGCAGGTAGGGGGCATGGTGAGTCTGAAATGACCCCCTGCTTCAACACCAGATCTGCAGAGGCCAGAATTGAAATGCTTTGTTTCGGGGTGCTTGGGTGGCTCAGTGGGTTAAAGCCTCTGCCTTCGGCTCAGGTCATGATCTCAGGGTCCTGGGATCGAGTCCCGCATAGTACTCTCTGCTCAGCAGGGAGCCTGCTTCCTCCTCTCTCTCTCTCTGGCTGCCTCTCTGCCTACTTGTGATCTGTCTGTCAAATAAATAAATAAAAATCTTTAAAAAAATTTTTAAAAAATGCTTTGTTTCAGAGGAGGATACAGACCTCTGCTCAGAATCTGTAGCATTACTGAGCACGGGCTCGTAAGGATCCGTGTTAAGTGCCTGGCCTTTCCAGAAAGGTATAAACCAGTCCTCTAAAGTCAACAGGGTGTAAGACAGATTTTTAAAAAGACAAATAATTGGCGTAGTGCTTGGAACTGTCCCTGGCATTAGCATAGGCTCCATAAGCCATAAAAGCCACTATGGTTAACATGAGCCATTTTGCAAAGAAATTTCGGGCCTCTTCGTGGGAATAAGGAGAGGGGAAGAAAGGTGATTGGTGCGGGTTTGGCTTATAAGGCCAGGGCTTCTAGTTCTGTTAGCTCTTATGTTTATGGCTTGCCCAGCAGGAGAGAACAGGCCCTCAGGATACAGGAACTGGTTTGGATGGGGTGATGATCCTCCTAGGGAGGTCCTTGTCCTGTCTCAGGTTGAGTTCCTGGTGTCTGGTTGGGAGTTGGCGGAAGAATGGTGTGTTCCGGAAACGCTTGAACCTCTGGAGAAGTTGGACTAAAATTCTGGGCTCAGTGTAGTTCCTCAAGGAGCAGGTGTCCCACTGCATGGAGGTTTGGGATGAAGTGAAGTGATCCTACCAAGCAGATGTCTGGACGTGACCATTTAAGACTCTGTCTTCCTGGGGCGTCTGGGTGGCTCAGTCGGTTAGGCATCTGCTTTTGGCTTGGGTCGTGATCCTGGGGTCCCAGGATCAAGCCCCACTTCGGGCTCCCTGCTCAGGGGGGAGGTCTGCTTCTCCCTCTGCCCCTCACCCTGCTCATGCTCTCTCTCTCTCATTCTCTCAAATAAATAAAAACCTTAAAAAACAGAAAAGCCTCCGCCTTCTTAATGGCATTATAAGTGCTTTTTATTCATATGTTTTGGATTAACCATATTTTCCAGTTTTCAATGATCACTGATCATTTTTGTAATAAGAAAACAATTTTTCGGGACGCCTGGGTGGCTCAGTGGGTTAAGCCTCTGCCTTTGGCCCAGGTCATGATCTCAGGGTCCTGGGATCGAGCCCCGCATCGGGCTCTCTGCTCAGCGGGGAGCCTGCTTCCCCCTCTCTCTCTGCCTGCCTCTGTGCCTATTTGTGATCTCTCTCTCTCAAATAAATAAAATCTTTAAAAAGAAAAAACAAACATTAAGTTTTTTAAAAGTTTTTGTTTCTTTGTTCTCTAGGTGGGGTGATCAGGGGAGTTAGTTATCAAACTGATGAGATAATCCCAAGGAGAAGTGATTTCACTGCCCAATCCAATAACTAATAAATATCACCACGAGGACAGATGCACTGACCACTCTCTAACAAGCCTCTGCTTCCTCGAGAAACACCAAATGTCTTGCCACAGCAAGCCAAAGGTGGACCTTCGCTTTCATGGGACCTCCTCAATCCTTTCCAGTTCAGAGTCTGTGAATTCTGTTCACTGCCAGAAAAACATAGTTTCCTGAAAGTATTAAACTCATTTGCTGGTTCATGAACTAAGACAAGAGCAGAAAAGCTCCCTTATATACAGATCAGGAGATGCCTCTGGGGCAAGTAAATAGGTTCTTGATATCTGTTGGTTCTTAGTAAACCATGAACCATTCAGGAAAATATTCACTAAATTTGGATGCTTAGGAGTAGGTCTAAGGCTTCTGTAAACTTGCCTTGAGGAGATCTTGACCTATATTCTAAGTAGGAAGAGCCTATAGGCTTGATACCTGCCTTTTAACCCACCAGCAACGTCCACAGTAGTCACTGCGGTCATAGTCACTGTGATTGTAGTCACCATTTCACCCAGTGGTGATCAAGGGCAAGTTTCTCCAAAGTGCAGTCAGCGCCTGGACCCTTGGATACCTCCATCCACACCCCATAGTTCTCGTGACACCTTCCGGTGAGTTGCTGGGGGGAGGGGCAGCTACAACAGCAGAGATACGGTGCCATTAGCCTGTGCCCAGCTCCACAGAGGGAACAGGGGAGGGTGCTGGAGGAAGTCCGGAGAAGATGCTGGAGGTTTGGTCTCTAGCCCTCCAAAGGGAGGACAACTAGGAGGGATGCTGAAGCAGAGCTCATGCAGTAAGAACAGCCAGGCTTTATTGATCACCCTCCTCCGGGTGTTACATAACCCAGGACAGCCAGGGGAAGCAATTACTAGCATCCACCATCCGTAGGCTCAAAAGTAAAGTCACCAGTCCAAGCCGGCTGCTCGTAAGTGACAGAGCTCAGGCCACTAATCTGGGCTCCCTTGCTTACAGGACCCCCATTACACTGCTGGGCCGCACAGCCAATGCTTGTTGAGAGAAGACACCCGGATGTCTGGTTCTCCCGGCTACTTTATGGCCCAGCAAGCAGCCCTTGCCTCAGTTTCTCCAAATCGGCCTTTGGACAAGACTTTCTTTGGTTCTCCAGCAGGAATCTGTTCTCCAGCCTTCTTGTTCTTTTCCCAACTCTCCAAGGGCCAGGAAGCCCTCCCCCCACCCTACACTCCACAGTCCCTGACCACCTCACTTCCCAGCACAGAAGGTCTTGCAAGCCGCTGGCTGAACCCTGCAGCCAAGCTGAGAGCCACTGAAGGGAGGCCCAGAGTCCCCCCCTCCTTCGTCCCCAACACAACTCCAGGCAGCTGGGGCTTCGTGCTGCCTTGAGGTCTGGGGGAGCTCAGGGGAGCTGTAAATTTGCTTCTCCTTGGACTTTCGGTCTCAAGCGGCTGCCAGGAAGGCTCCATGGAACAGAGCCTGCCTCCACCCCCGCCATCCTTCTGTCACACCCATCCCTTTTCAGACCGTGCCTCAGTGGCTGCTGCTCAGGAAGTGGATGGAGGCTTCCCAGGCCCCCGAGATCCCGGAGCTAGGCTGTGCAGCCTGACTCCAGCAAGCACTGAGACGCTGAATGGCTCACTTTTCCACTTTAGATCTCCCCTTCTCTGAGGTCTCAGGAGTGGAGGGACCACCTATAACACATACCATAAATAGGCAACATGCCGCGACCCTGGGGGTCCCAAGCTGAACGAGACTCGCCCTACACCATCCTCTGCTCTTTCTGATGAACAAGTCACCTGTGCTGTGTGACAACAGAGTTCCATTCCCTGCGAGTCTGTATGAACGGCGCCCCCTCCCCCCGCCCCGGAGTTGTGCAGTGCTCCACCTTGAAAGCCGTGCATGGTGGCCCAGCTGGCAGGAGACCTAAGCCACATCCATAAATGATGGCAGTGCAGAAGGAGAGAACTTTCTGCCGGGGGGGATCAGGGAAGGCTTTATAGAGGAGCATAAGGCTTCGGTTTGGGTTTTGAAGAATGGGGAGGGGGGAGATAGTAGTGGTGAGAAGGTGATGCAGGTGGAAAGCACAGAGTAAGCCAAAGGCGGGAAGCATCTAACTGAGTTCTTGTGATGGAAGGAAAGGGAATGAGCAAAGTGGGAGAATAGGCTGGAGAGGTGGGCAGATGGCAGAACACAGAAGGTCTCAGAGCGGACGCAACCGGGAGCCACAGCAGGCTCCTGCTCAGGGGTATGACAAGAATGAGGCTATTCAAAGGGGAAACTAGTGGGGATTGACAGGAGAGTTTAGGGAGGAGACCCTTTGCAGCGGCCAGCATGGTGCCAGAGGGACACACAGTGGCAGATGGAGGGGGCACCGGCAGGGGTGGCCGGTGTGAGAGGGGGAGCCCCAAGGAGCTTCCTGTTTTCTCTCTGCTTTTCAGGGGCCCCTGATATCAAGGGCAGGTAGCTGGACCGTGCTGGGCAGTAGCCAAGAGAACCTGGGTTGAAGTTGGCCCCCATACCAGGCTCTGCCCTCTGGCAGAATTGCTACAGCTTAGGGGGTGGGTATGGGAAGGACCGAGATCCTCTCCTGGATCTTCTCTCCCCAGCTGCGATCAGAGTGCTTTCTCCCAAAGTCCCAGAGGATGAGCCAGCACCAGCCCCGGCCAGCAGGCCCTACCACCTGGGCACTGGTGCTTACGGTCCATCTCTCCTCCTTCCTTGAAGGCAGGGGTGAAGTCGGGCCTCCGACAAGTTGCTATGAGGGAAACAGCAGGTCCCGCAGTCCAAAAGGCTCCTCCTCTCCTCTGTCTCCTTAGGCGGTGTCTACCCCCCACCCCCCATCCGTCCCCGGCCCCCTCTCCATGGTCAGGTCAGGGCAGTGACGCAGGAGTCAGGGGACCGGACAGCAGTGGCTGGAGGGTTGGGGGGGGCGGTCGGGCCAGAACGCATGTGTGGACGTGTGTGGACGTGAGTGTACGTGTGCTCGTCCCACAGCTGGGATCTGGGAGGGAGGCAGACCCCGGCTCCGAAGGCCAAGCAGGGCTGGGAAGCTGCCTGGGTGCTGAGAGGCAAACTGGGACCAGGGGCATAGTGGGGTGTGCAGACTGGGAGTCAGGATGCCAGGGTTGAGGCGGGACCCCAGAACAGGGCCTGGAGGTGAGCAGAGGGCAGAGGAGGGGGATCCGAGCGAAGTCAGGCTCTCAGGACTTCCCACGGGAGGCACACCAGCCTCTGCGTCCTGCCTCTCCTTCTCCTGACCCCCTCTTTAATCATGCTCTACCCCACCTGACGGTTCCCTCCCGCACCTCCATCCGCCTTTATTCAAGTCACACTCAGCACAGCTTCCCCGACTGCCCCAGCTAAACCTGCAGCCTCCGCCAACACTCCTGGTCCCTTCCACGCCCCGTCTCCTTGGTCCATTGTTGCCATGGCAGATCCTCCTTTAATTCATTTTCGTCTTGGTCTTCCCGCCTCGCCACTAGAATGTCAGCCCCACCAGGGTAGCCCCTCTTGTCTGTTTCATTCTATCCCCAGGTCCCCGGCCACAATTAGGTACTCATATGTATTTCTTAGATGAATATTCATTTCCCAGATAAACAAATGAATGAGTGCTTCCCACTCTTTACAAACAAAATCCAAATTCCTTAAAAAAAAAATTAAGACTTCTTATTTTATTTTATTTTTTTAAAAGATTCTATTTGTTTGTTTATTTGACACAGAGAGAGAGAGAGAGAGATCACAAGTAGGCAGAGAGGCAGGCAGAGAGGCAGGCAGAGAGAGAGGGGGAAGCAGGCTCCCCGCTGAGCAGAGAGCCCGATGCGGGTTCGATCCCAGGACCCTGAGATCATGACCTGAGCCGAAGGCAGAGGCTTAACCCACTGAGCCACCCAGGCGCCCCTTCTTTATTTTATTTTAGAGAGAGTGTGCCTGCACACATGGCAGGGTGGGTCAGAGGGGGAGAATCTTTCCAGCAAATTCCCCGCTTAGCGTGGGGACTGTGCAGAGCTCTATCACCTGACCCATGAGATCACGACCTGCTGAAACCAAAAGCCGGATGCTCAACCAAGTGAGCCACCCAGGTGGCCCAAATCCAAATTCTTAAGAGCGGCATTCAAGGCCCTTCACAACCTGATCTCTCCCGAACCAGCCCTCTGGCCTGGTGTCTTGCCACCTTTGCAGTCCACACCCTCCATCCTGACACACCTGACCCCTCCCCTCTTTCCCTTGCTGAACTGGCTTCATTCCCACCTCACAGCTCTTCCTACTGAAATGCTGGGGGCCAGTCAAGGCTGAGCTCAGGTCACCCTCTGCATCAAATGTTCATCAGCTCCCCTAGCTAACAATGAGCTCTGCCTCTTCCAAACCCTTCCGGCTAGGCTCTGAACGCTCCGGTCCTCACACACTGCCCTGTGTACCCATCTTATCTCTGTTGTAAGCTACAAACTCCAGGAGGCGGGAGCGAGCTCTCAAACACATCTTTTTTGTCTTGCAAAGTATGGAGTCACCTGACTTGCACAAAGAAGGCACTGATCCTGTAAATAAAATATCTTTAATGTCACGGAACTGGGTAGGAAGCGAGGGAAGATTCGTAACTACCTGTATTTGTAGGACTTTGGAACTGGGACGTCATCACACACCCTGCTTTGACAGGTCAGGGCACTGAGGTTCAGGACTGAGACCACTTTCCAAGGTGTGAGAGGCCAGCCCACCTCCGCCTCCTGCTCTAGGGGGCTTGGCCCCCTGCTTCCTAGAAGCCCCTGAGGCTTCGCTGCAAATCTCAGCCACCATCTGGGTGGTGGTGGGGAACAGCCCTGTTTCAGAGTTCTAACGAATTTCGCCACGCAGGCTAACCTATATCACAGGTCAAAGCCCCAAACAACAAAGAACAAAAAGGATGTGAAAGTGCACACGCGTCCTGCACAACAGACCATGTGCCCAGTGCCCTCAAAGTTCAAGTTCTGGGTTTTCAGAGTCCTAGAAAAGCAAAGAGTGGGGGAGAGAAGACCCCCACATTTCTTACTCCGTGTGCCCCCATCAAATTCCTCAACATGAACAATACTGGCTTCTGGAACATGTACTGGAATTGTGAGAAGGAAGGCAGCTTGCCTCTGAAAGGAACCGGCGTTCCCAGCTCTGAACCCCCGCCCAAGACTGGGACGTGCCAACCCGCCCCCCCCCAACCACACCCCCACCCCGGGATGGGGGGAGCCACGAGGTCCCCAGCCTTTCCCGGAATGGGAATGCGCACCTCCCGCCGGTGCGCACCCAGTCGCGCCTCCCAGACCCCGGGGTCGGCGGGGCACAGCGGTGTCCCCGCTCCGCTCCTGCGGCCGCTCTCCTGCCACCCCGGCGAGCCCCCGACCCAGGCGTCCTGCCCCGGTCTGACCCCTCTGGCCCTTACCTCTGGCGACCCCTCACGCACACAGCCTGCCCCCCACCCCCACACACGCACGCACACATGCTGATAACAGCCCCGACCCCCGGCCGAGCCGCAGTCCCCGGGCCAACCCCGGCCGGTCGCCGCGCGCCACTCCTCGCGGACCCTGGCCGAGAGCCTCGCGTTCGCTCCGTGCGACCCCGGCTCGGCGGCCCCTGGACGGCGGCCCCCTACTTCGGGCCGTGGGGACGGACGGCCCTGCCCCACCGTGCTTCCCAGGATGAGGGCTCCCGGCAAGGGCGCCGGCCGAGCCCCTGGTCGCTGAGGGGCCGGGGGGAGGCGCGGAGATGGGGGTGTGCGGTGAGTACTCGCCGGCCGGAGGAGCCCCCGCCCGCCCGGGCCCCTGTTTGAGCAGGAATTTACCGCCGAGGCTAGTGGCCCCGAGGTGACTGGGTTCAAGGACCGACAACTTGCCAAGGACCCCGGAAGGGCAAGGGGGGTGGGGCAGCCTCCACGTGCCGGCAGGGCTCAAGGAGCCCCTGTGCAAGGTGAAATCCGACCTGGACAAGGGGGCGCGGTCGGGGGGTTCGGGGAGAAGAGGGGCTGCTACGTGCGAGGGGGAAAAGCGGATACCTGGGTCTTGGAGCAATCACCGGGATCTGCGAGAAGGGACGCCTCTGTCACACCGGGATCGAAGTTTGGCCTGGAGAAGTGGATGCCGGTAGTTTAGGGGGGAGGGTGTGTGCCGCAGCCGATTGAATGAAGGCAGAGGAGGCAGAACCCGAGCGCTGGGAAGGTGGGGGGTCCGGAGCGCCTCGCTGGGGGCAGTGGAGCAGGATGTGTGCACCTGCCCCTCCAAAGCCGTACACTCAGCCTGGCACTCTTTTCTAGAATGTCCTGCCCTGCTGCTTCTGCTGTCTTTGCTGCTGCTTCCTCTGGGCCTCCCAGTCCTGGGCGCCCCCCCTCGCCTCATTTGTGACAGCCGAGTCCTGGAGAGATACATCCTGGAGGCCAGGGAGGCAGAAAATGTCACGGTGAGGTCCCCTCCTCAGGACATTCCACAGAACTCACTCTCAGGAGTCCAAGGCTGTCCTCCAAGATCCAGGAACGGGAGTCCCCCTTCCTGGGACTTGGTTCAGGGGTGGAGAAGGTGGGAAGTCAGAGCCCCCAGTGGAAGTGATACAAGTGGTTGTCCCCAGGGCACACCTGGAAGCTAGGTAAGGGCCAAAGGCGGACGGAGCTTTTGGGGAGCCTGACCCTCCACCCCCACCCCGCGGGGTGCATTTCAGGTGGGCTGGGCTCAAGGCTGCAGCTTCAGTGAGAATATCACCGTCCCAGACACCAAGGTTAATTTCTACACCTGGAAGAGGATGGCCGTGAGTTTATTTTTTCCTTCTTCTTGGGGCGACTCATTGTGGGAACCTGATGGGGTGGGAGGGAGAGCCATAGAAGAAGATGAGGGCCGAACGCGATATGCTCCTTCGTTTGTCCTTGTTCATTCATTCCTTCATTCGTTCGTTCAACAAAACGGATTCTGAGCCTTCACTTGGCTCAGCCTGGTGCTTGCCGCGGCTGGGAGGGAGGGGCGGGCTTGGGCGGCCGACTCCAAGTCTCCGCTCGCTTTAGGTTGGGCAGCAGGCCGTGGAAGTCTGGCAGGGCCTGGCTCTGCTCTCGGAAGCCATCCTGCGGGGTCAGGCCCTGTTGGCCAACGCCTCGCAGCCGTCTGAGACCCTACGGCTGCATGTGGACAAAGCCGTCAGTAGCCTTCGCAGCCTCACCTCCCTGCTGCGGGCGCTGGGAGCCCAGGTGGGTAGGAGCCTTCCTCACACCTCACCTCCAGGGTCTCCCCCCTTCCCCCGACTGCGGTAACTTTCTGTTGTCTCCTTGGCAGAAGGAGGCCAGCTCCCTTCCAGAGGAAGCTTCTGCTGCTCCACTCCGAACATTCACTGTTGATACTTTGTGCAAACTTTTCCGAATCTACTCCAATTTTCTGCGGGGCAAGCTGACGCTGTACACAGGGGAGGCCTGCAGGAGAGGGGACAGGTGACCAGGTGCTCCCGCCCTGGACACGTCCACCACCTCACTTACCACTGCTGCCTGTGCCACGCCTCTGCACCCCCCACTCCTGACCCCTGTCGAGGGGTGAGCAGCTCAGCACTAGTCTGTCCCACGGACACTCCACGGCCAGGGGTGACATCTCAAGGGCCAGAAGGACTGTCCAGATCTAAGGATGTCATAGGGCCAGCCTGAGGCCCCGGAGCAGGAGGAAGTCGGAGGAAATCAGCTTAAACTTGGGAACAGAGCCTTGCTGGGGAGACACCAAAACTCACCTCAGTGCCCTGCTGAACGGTGATGCCAGGCCAAGCTGGAGGGCAAATGCCTCTTTTTTGCACCTATCAGGCAAGGACAGGAGGGACTGAAGAATTTCGGGGGCAAGCCATGAATTCTCCGGGTCTCATGGATACTCCCATGACAGCAAGAACCCACTGGACAAAGGGTGGTGGGAGCCATGACGATGGGATGGGGGCTGGCCCCTGGCTCTCCCTGGGTCCAAGTTCTGTGTATTTTTCAATCTCACTGGCAAGAACTGAAACCACATCATGGCTCTTGACTTTTCTGTTTTCTTGGGAGTCTCCTACTTCCTAGGCCCTGCTCCCACCCTGGCAGCAGGCCACAGCCCTGGGAAACTAGAGGTGGAGGGGGTCCGGCCCTACGTGCTGCCTCTCATGGCCTGTCTGACCTCTTGACCCCACTGGGCTTGAGGCCACAGCTCTGCCCACGCCGGTCAATAAGGTGGTTCCATTCAAGGCTATTCCTCAGTAGGCAGCTGGCAACCCTCTTTAGTGAGCTACAGCTGCCATCAAGGAAACAGGAGCCCCTTTGGGGGCTGGTGGCAGCTTCTAGTTCTGGCCAGTGGCCCCTTATTTTTTCTTATTCCTTCTCTGTGGCGTCTCTGGCTAAAGCCACATTCCTGCATCAGCCTTTGCCCTCTCTAAATTCAGCTGACCCCTTTCCTTGCCTGGGGAGGGTCCCCATTAATGCTCTCTCCCCTGGAACTTGCAGAAGGAGCCACATTCCCGACAGCGGTCTCACCGAGCACTCCGTGCCCAGGGCTATTCTAGGTGGTTTGCTTCCATGACCTCATTTTATTCCTTGCATGACTTGGAGAAAGTTTCCACTGTCATTCCCACGGAACAGATGGGAAAATATACTAACTGCCCAAAGCCAAGGTAGCAGGAACCCCCAAGTGCCCCCAGCTCTCACCTAGTCACTTACCTTCCTTAAAATCCCTCCCTGCGCCCTGCTCCCCTGGGATGGCGGACACAGAACAAACTAACTCAGCTTCTGCTCTCCATCCCTACTTCTAATTTCACCCATTACTCCCAACGATCCACCTCAAATTCCTCCCCAGAAATAATGCTTCAGCTGCAACGTACCCCAAGAGACCAGTCCTGACCATTATCATATATGTGGGGACTAGTCTTTCTGCTCGTATCGCAAAACTTAGAGAAGTCAGCCCGTACCCCTGAAGATAGCAAAAGAGAGAATGTTTGCAATCTGCAGCAGGGCAAATTAGGGATAGGTTGGGGGACTGGAGGGTATTTGCCAAGTATATGTGTGTGTTGGGGGCAGGGGTGAAGCGTGGTGGGAGAAATCAACGCAGAGATAGACCCAAAGGAGAATTTTCACCTTGGCCAACCCAGCTCCTGGGGTACAGTGCCCTCTTCAGGCCCTACTGGGAAATGTTAGAGAAATCTACAAAAGCGAAAGAACTCTAAAGAGTGGTGATCTTTGCACATTCCAATAAAAATTTGTATTGCAGGGGCACCTGGGTGGCTCAGTGGGTTAAAGCCTCTGCCTTGGGCTCAGGTCATGATCTCAGGGTCCTGGGATTGAGCCCCGCGTCGGGTCTCTGCTCAGCAGGGAGCCTGCTTTGCCCCACCCCGCCTACTTGTGATCTGTGTCTGCCAAATAGATAAATAAAATCTTTAAAAAACATTTTTTTTGTGTTGCGGTTTCCACGGCTGGCATCTGGTTCTTGCCCCACTGCTGTGAATCAGGAAGGGAGGAGTTTGTCTTTCTCGATGGCAAGAAGCTAAGAGAACTGTCCTGAAACCCAAGGCATGCAGCCAAGAATGGCAACGGGGACCCGAACCCAAGGTTTAGGACTCATGACCCCCAAGCACATCTTAGCCCATTGTGCCACCTAGACGTTCCCGGGCCCACCCAGTACCTGGATCTTTTTTACCCACAAGTCAGGGCCACCTACCTTATTCCTTGACTTCTTTTCAGACTGCTTACTGCTTTCCATCAACGAAACAAAACAAAAAAGTTAAAGTTAATGGAACCTGAACTATATGACCTAGGGCCAGTGTGTTAAGACATTAAAAATGTAACTCAATGCTCAGTGCATTAAAGCCTCTGCCTTCGGCTCAGGTCATGATCTCCAGGGTCCTGGGATCGAGCTCTGCATTGGGCTCTCTGGTCAGCGGGGAGCCTGCTTCCCCCTCTCTCTCTGCCTGCCTCTCTGCCTATTTGTGATCTCTGTCTGTCAAATAGATAAATAAAATCTTTTTTAAAAAATGTAACTCATTTATTCCACATTTACAGAGTGCCTACTTTGTGGCAGCCTTTGCACCAAGCGCTAGGAAAACGTGAAATGACAGTCTGTGCCTCTTGCAGTCCAATGTCCTCCAAAGAGACACCCCACACCCCAGAGGGTGTTGCCAGATTTCAAAGGGTCTTCCAGTGCAGGCTGGGGATGTGAACTTTCCTCTGTACTATTATTATGGTGATTGACAATATATTAAACTCGGGAGCCTACGCGATCTGCAGCGATTCTCACCACAAGTCCATGAAACAGGAAGCCCTTAGGTATCAACCTTATTTCCAAGATGGGGAGAAAACAACCTAGTTCCACCATGTAAAATGACGGAGCCAGCTCTGCTCACTTCCTGGCAGGACAGGAGCCAGCACGGCCCATTCTGAGTCAGCAGGTTACATAATTGTTTAATGGAGATGCTTTCTGTGTGTAGAGTGCTCTGCGATTTACGAGGTGCCTTCCTGGGCATCTTCTTATTTGCTCTCCTAACTGCATGAGGAGGGCAGAGATGGTGGGGGAATCTCCATTTTGCCGAGGAAGAAACCGAGGCCCAGAGAGATTATGGGCCTTGCCCTGGCAGTAGGACACTAAGCGGAAGATAAGGACCAGGAAGGACCCAGGCTCTCTGATTCCTGTTCCCTCTTCTAGCAGAAGCAGGGATCATAAGGAAAGGCGAGTAGAGGGAGTGACTTGGAGGGGAGGAAGCAGCTCCAGGTCACGGAGCCCTTAGGCCCTTCCCTCTCTCAGTATCAGCTCTGCCCCAAGGGGCGTCTAGGTGGTAAAGTCCGTTGAGTGTCTGACTCTTGGTTTTGGCTCAGGTTATGATCTCATGGGTCATGGGATCAAGACCCTAGTTCAGCAGGAAGTCTGCTTGAGATTCTCTCCCTCTGCCCCTCCTCCAATCAATCAATCAATCAATCAATCTTAAAAATAAAATCTCCCCCACGTTACATCTTCTGCCTTCTGCTCCCAGTTCTTCCCTGCTATCCCCACCACCCAAGTCCCCCAGAACTAGGGACCAACTCAGCCACCTCCTACAGCCCTAGCTCCCACCTTGACTGCCGCCTATTGGCCCAAACCTTCTCCCTGGGCCTCACCACCAGGCTGACCAAATGCACCTGTTTGACCCCAGCCCACAGGTCACCTAAGATTTTCCTGAACTACTCGGAATCCCCTTCTCATCGTAGCAGATAAATGTTGCTGGATTTGAATTAGCTAAATGGGGCCTCTTAGACATTGGAATCGAAGCTGAATGTTAACTACAATTTTTTCCCCAGCCGGTTGAAGGTAATTCCTCTACAATTCCATTATAAAATGACATTATGAAAGATGACTGGCCACAGAAAAGCAGACAGTAGTATGGTTTCCCAATTTATGTGAGTCATGACCAAATGTCCATGAACTCTTCCCCCCCCCCACAAGATTTTATTTATTTATTTGACAGAGAGAGAGATCACAAGTAGGCAGAGAGGCAGGCAGAGAGAGAGGGGGGAAGCAGGCTCCCTGCTGATGCAGGGCTCGATCCCAGGACCCTGAGATCATGACCTGAGCTGAAGGCAGAGGCTTAACCCACTGAGCCACCCAGGTGCCCCCTCTCCTCTTGATTAAAAAAAAAAAATGGATTAATAAAAAAATTTACATGACCTGCCCACAATTTCTGCTTTTAAAAGAAAGCTGTGCTAGTCTCTCCATTTTGCAGAAGAGCAAACTAAGGCCCAGAGAGGGAGAGTACTGTTTAAGGAAACACAGCAAAGCCAGGACTGGCGTTAATTCTCTGGAGCGCTTCCAGGGTTCTTCCACATGCTGGGGTCCCTCACACCTCTCCCTACAGCTGCTAGGCTTGACCAAGTGACAAACCCTCAGGGGCCTTGTGCATTCTGACACCCCAAAATGCAGAGCCCTGTGGTGTCCTTCTACACCACCACCCCATCCTGTCCTGCCTCGCACACCAACCCCCACCCCAGACAGGTTGGAAGCTGTGACTGTCCCGCTCTGTGGCTCTGTGGCGCCAAAGAGAGGTCAGCAAAAGCAGCCCTCAGAGGACTTATTGCCCAACCAGGAGGGGCTGTGGGTCAATTTGCTTCTGCGGCTCTTCCCTGGGTTAACCATTTCCTGGCTCTGTCCCTCTCTTGATTGTTCTCCTAACGTGGTATGGAGGAAGGGTCCACCAGGGTCGGGGCTGGGCATCCTTTACACGTCCCGTTTTGGTGGCAAGAGGCAGAGAGGATCTCTCTCTCCCCTGATCTGACCCCTCGGTGGTCCTATTGGTGCTCATTTGGGCAGGAGTCCCCAGGTCTGTGAGGGGGTTGGGGACTTCCCTCTCCAATGCCTGGTGCACGTCTCGTCAGGGGCAAAGGCCCGGTGCCGGGGGGATAGATTTGATGGCAGAGAGTAGGGGGCTGCTGAGGTGAAGGGAATGAAACCAAAGGTTTCTAGGAACACCTGGGTGTGGTGGGATATGGGAAATTTGGACTCGATTCATTTCCTTGGAGTTCAGTTTCTACATGATTTTACAGTGAGGAGGACATGAGGTTCAGTGAGGTTAGCCCGCAAGGATGGCTGTTTCTGGCTTCTGGAAAGTTCTCGATCTGCTCATATCCCCTCTCATGCTGTCTTGATGTTAGTGTGCAACTGCGCCACCATCTCTCACCTTTGACAGCCTCCTCTCCTGTCGCCCCAGCTCCAGCCAGGCCCCCTCTGGTCCACATCTCCCCAGGGTGTCCGGGTGGCTTTTTGAAAATGCAAGTCGGGTCAGGTAACCCTTGCTGTTTAAAAACTTTTGGTGGTACCTCAAAGTATTCAAGGTTCCCCAAGCTGGGGCCCCTGCCTCTTCCCAGTGTTACACACACACACACACACACACACACACACACACACACACTGGCCATTCCCTTTTTTTTTTTTTTTTTTAAGATTTTATTTATTTATTTGACAGACAGAGACCACAAGTAGGCAGAGAGAGAGGAGGAAGCAGGATCCCCGCTGAGCAGAGAGCCCCATGCGGGGCTCGACCCCAGGACCCTGGGATCATGACCCAAGCTGAAGGCAGAGGCTTTAACCCACTGAGCCACGCAAGCAACCCAGACGCAGACCATTCTTTAAAAATGTCATGCTCCCTCTAAGCCTGGAACATTCTCTCTTCCTGGATGTGCCATCCCAACTTCTTTGCTTCATTACCATCTCTCTGTGGCTTAGAAAGCCTCTTAGGTGTCACCTCTTTCCAAAAACCTTCCCTTCCTGTCACCAGGGACCTGGGGGACCAGGGACCCCTACACGCGCCCTACCAAAGTGCTTGTCTGCTTGGCCACCTGTGGTCAGCCCCTCAGACGGGGGCATGTGTGGAGAGAAGCCCTGAGGATTGCAAAGTGTGCTGGGGCAAGGAAAGTGTGGGCCAGAGGAGGGCGTTTGGTATGAGCCCAAACTAGAAGGTAGGGGTGAGGTGGCTGTGGGCAGGACTGCCATGAGCCCCTGAGAGGGGTACTGCTGTGGCCCGCTTGTCACCAGAGCTTTCTCTGCTCGCCTTCTACTCCACAGATAAAACAGAGGCTGCTACAGGCACTTGTCTGGCTTAGGCAGTGGAGCCTGTGACCCTTGATCTCAGGGTTATGAATCTGAGTCCCATGTTGGATGTAGAGATTACTTAAAAATAAAATCTTTAGGGGCACCTGGGTGGCTCAGTCGGTTGAGCGTCTGCTTTTGGCTCAGGTCCTCATCCCAGGGTCCTGGGTTTGAGCCCTGGGAAGGGGGAGGGGGGTCCCGGGTCAGCGGGGGAGCCTGCTTCTCCTTCTCCCTCTCTCTCTGCTGCTCTTCCTGCTTATTCTCTCTCTCTCTCACTCTCCGTTAAATAAATAAACAAATAAATAAATAAATACTAAATAAATAAAATCTTTGAAAAACAAATGAACAAAAAACAGAGGCTACTAAACATGCCTCGGGAAGGTGCCCTCCCCAACCCTCCCTTTTTAGAGCTGGCTTGTCCCTCCGATTGTCTGTGTTCTGGACTTTTCGGCCTCTTTCATTTAATAACATATGCAGGTTCTCTTTCGACTATCAGAACATCTCGATCTATCATCATTCCCTTCTTCTTTAAGCCAGAAATAAACTTTAACAGTGTTAGAACATCAGGTGATATTTCTGAAATTATTTTTATTTATTTTCAAATATTTTATTTATTTGACAGAGAGAGAGAGAGACAGACAGCAAGAGAGGAAATAACAACCCTGGTACCCCGTGAAATATTTTTTAATTGTGGAAACAGACTCAGAACATAAAACTTACCTTCATCACCATTTTTTTTTTTTTGGAAGATTTTATTTATTTGCAAGAGATACAGCAAGAAAGGGAACACAAACAGGAAGAGTGGGAGAGGGAGAAGCAGGCTTCCCGCCGAGCAGGGCGCCCGAGGTGGGGCTCGATCCCAGGACCCTGGAATCATGACCTGAGCCGAAGGCAGATGCTTAATGACTGAGCCACCCAGGGGCCCCATTCTTAACCATTTTAAAATCTTTTTAAAAAAATCTTCTTATTTATTTAAGTCATCTCTACACCCAACATGGGGCTCAAACTCTCAATCCCAAGATCAAGAGTCCCGTGCTCTTCCCACTGAGCCGGCCAGGCATCCCTCTTCTTAACCATTTCTAAGTGCACATTCAGTGTCATTAAGTACATTCACATTGGGAAACCATCATCGCTGGCCATCCATGGAACCTTATCATCTTTCCCAACGGAAATTCTGTCCCAGTTAAGCACTAACTCCCCATTCTCGGCAATGGCCATTCTACTTCCCGTCTCTGGGAGTTTGTTGCAGGTAACTCGGATAAGCGGAATCCTACGATATTCGTCCTTCTGGGTTGGGCTTGCTTTACTTAGCATCGTCTCCTCCATGGTGTAGCATGTGTGAGAATTTCCTCACTTCAAAGGTGGAATGATATCTCGTACAAATACACCTTATTTTGTTTGACTCTTGGGTTGCTCTCACCTTTTGGTTATGGCAAATACTGCCTCTCTTCCAAGTCTTCGCTTTCAATTCTTTTGGATCTATACACCCAGAAGTGGAATTGCTGGACCCGATGGTAAGTCTATTTTTAATTTTTGAAGGGTGCCATTCTTTTTAATACCTCCATAATATTCCTTCATATGAAAAAATATTCCTTGAGTGTGATCCAACTGTCTATCTGCTGGTAAACATTTAGGTAATCTTGATTTTTTTTTCCCCCTATTATAACCCATACGCCAATTATCATCTTTAAGGTATGCCCATGTGCCCAGCTTTAGGCAAATACACATGGAGTTCTGTGGACAGATTCCTAGAAAAATAAGGCGGGTTGAAACCATGCATGCTAGAAAGGTGTTTTTTTCTTTTTTTAAGATTTTATTTATTTATTTGACAGAGATCACAAGTAGGCAGAGAGGCAGGCAGAGAGAGAGAGGAGGAAGCAGGCTCCCTGCCGAGCGTAGAGCCCGATTCGGGGCCCGATCCCAGGACTCTGGTATCACAACCTGAGCCGAAGGCAGAGGCTCTAACCCACTGAGCCACCCAGGCGCCCCCACACTAGAAAGTTTAAGAGTCACTGTCACATTACTTTCTGAGAAGTCTTCCCCAACCTTCAGTCTTAGCACCAGTGTATTTGAGTGTGTCTACCTACATCCTGGCCAACAGGCAATGCTTTCAGTCACTTAAACAGTGGTTACTGTGACAGTTGTAGTTTTGACTAGCATTTTTCCTTCCTACTAGTGAAGCAGAACCTCTTTCCAGTGTTCACCAACTGGTAGCATGTCTTCTGTGGGACTTGTCTTTTTCAATTCTTTGCCATTAAGCATTTCCAGTCCCACCTTATTTGACTGGCCAGTCGTTTATGCCACTGTTGCCAGCTATAGAATTTTAGGTTTGAAATGATTTTCCGTTGGAATTCTGCAGACAATGTTCCACGGCCATTTAGAACCCAGGTTGCTATTGAAAAGCCTGACGCCATGCTGATTCCCGATCCTTAGAAAGTATGTGACTTGCTTTTTTCTATCTGAAAGTGGTTAGGGTCTTCTCTTCCCCCCTGCTACTCTCGAATCTCATGACATGCCTTCCATGGGTGTCCTTGCATTCATCAAACGAGACCCCTTCTAATCAAGAGACGGTATCTCAGTCCTGGGAAATCTTCCTGTGTGGTTTCTCTTAAGGCATTTCTTCTCCTTGGTTCCTTCTGTTTTGAACCATTTTGTTTGGATGTTAGACTTCCCGGACGGGTTCTCTGAGTCTCTTTCTCTGGTCTTTCTTGCTTTCCTTCTCTCCTGCTCTCACTTCATTTCTCTTTGTTGGAGATTACATTTCTACCCTTGTAGTTTCCATTTCCCAGAGGGCTCCCGTGTTCTCTGTCTGGTTTTCATGGCATTCTCCGAAGGTTGTCAAGCGAGGAGGGTCAGAGGTGGATAAAGTGGCCTGGGCTTATTGTGCCTTCCCCTCTCCCCTGAGAGCCGCCTCTGAGGTCCCACATGGCTCCTCCAGTCTGGACTCTGGTGCTGCTGGCGGGGGCCGCCTGGGGCCGGGGCCACCTGCCTGCCCCTGTCCGGTAAGCTGGGCTCCGGGAGTGATCAGAGGTGGCTCTGAGGGAGGGCGAGGGGCAAAGCTGGAGGGCGTAAGCAGGGTAACCACGAAGGACACAGCCCTGGGGAGGAAGAGGATGATGAACTGGGATGGTGGCGGGAAACCCGCCGCCCGAGAACTTGGAACTGAGGGGTGTAAGCAGCTCAGCGGGAACAAGACAGAGCCCGGACTTGAGAGAGAGGGAGGGGGCACAGAGCTGGGGAGACAGACAGGAAAGAGGGGTGGGGCTCTCAGAAAATGGGCAAATTCAGCAGACAGGAGACTTCAGGTAGAGGCAGTGAGACCTGATGGATGGCTTGGTGTCCTGGAGCTTGTCTGGGGACGATCTGAGCAAACAGAACTTGAATGAGTAAAGGGGAGGGCTGTTTCGTGTGGCCCACGCCACCTGGGGAGGGACAGCCTGCCTCTCTGTGAGGTTCGGGGAGTTTACAGGGTTCAGAAGGGCCAGCCCTCTGTAACTCATCTATATGTTCAGTGGCCTATGGCTGAGGTAGGACCACTTGCCACCCACACGGCAGCAGGGGACTCACAAAGTCCCCACTTTGGGTCTGAAGGAAGGAGCTTCCCCAGGTTCAAACACTTAAGGACTGCTCCAGAAAGCAAGCCTCTACCACACAGGCCACCTCGGGCACAGAGGCGCTGAGGGGCCCTGTGGGGGTAGAAGGAGCTCGGAGGGGAGACGCTTTTTCTTTTTTTTAGGAGATAGATGAAAAAAATTTTTTTTTAAGATTTTATTTATTTATTTGACAGAGAGAGATCTCAAGTAGGCAGAGCAGCAGGCAGAGAGAGAGAGAGAGAAAGAGAAAAGCAGGCTCCCCACTGAGCGGAGAGCCCGATGCAGGACTCGATCCCAGGACCCTGGGACCATGACCTGAGCCAAAGGCAGAGGCTTAACCCTCTGAGCCACCCAGGCGCCCCAGATGAGAATTTTTTAAAAAAATATTTTATTTATTTGACAGAGAGAGAGATCACAAGTAGGCAGAGAGGCAGAGAGAGAGAGAAAGGGGGAAGCAGGCTCCCCACCAAGCAGAGAGCCCGATGTGGGGCTCAATCCCAGGACCCTGGGATCATGACCTGAGCCGAAGGCAGAGGCTTAACCCACTGAACCACCCAGGTGTGCCCCGACAGATGAGAATTTAACGTAAGGAGGCTGGATGGCCTTTTGAAAACCTTAAAGACGACAAGTAAATATACGTTCACTGCGCACACTTTGGTATGACATGGCGAACACAAAAGGAAACATCTTCCAAGAATGACCGCTCAGAAAGCTCGCGATCATCGACGCTTATGATTCTTGATAATGACAAATGTTCCTTCCACCCCGCCTTCTCTCTTTTTCCAAATCAACCCCAAGGAAAGAGAAGCCTCCGGACTGGAAGGCAGTTGCTCGCAACTCGAGGGATAACTGTAAGTTGGAAACCAGCACAGCTCAGATCTCTCTCCTTCCCTAAGACGGCCACCTCCAGTGCCCTCGGGGCTGAGTGATGGCACAGACATGTAGTGAATGTCAGAGGGTGGAGGAAACACGGAGGAGTAGAGACCAAGCCCTACGTGGAACAGTCTCGTTCGATAACAGCAAAATGTATGCGCCTGGACAAAGCCCCCGGCCCCTCAGCTTGCCACCCCTGTCCCAGAAGTCATTCTGCCCTGACCCCTGCCCCGAATCTCTCCTAAGAGATTCTTACTTCTCAGATTCTCTTTTAAGAAACTCTGCTCTGGACCCCAAATCTCCTAGTGGCTGCCTTCTCTACGCTTAGAAACCCGGCTAACCGCCAGCCCCCAGTGTGGCCCTGTCCCCCGTCCTGGCCTCAGAGCAGCCCTTTCTTCCCAGCCGTTCTCACCCAGTGTGACTTTGAGGATAACTCCAAACCCCTCTGTGACTGGACCCAAGCGTCCACAGATGACGGGGACTGGATTCGAGCCAGTGGGCCCTCCCCTACCGGCACCACTGGTCCCCCTGGGGGGTACCCCAATGGAGGTGAGGAAGCCTAAGCTTTAGGGAGACAGCTGGGAGGTGGGCTTGGGCAGACCTGGGCACAGGGAGAAGGGAGGCAGCTGGAAGTGGGCGCCTGGACTCTGGACGGGGGCGGCAGGGCCCCCTCGCCATCCTGGGCTCTGCCTTCCCCAGAGGGCCACTACCTGCACATGGAATCAAGCACCTTCCACCGGGGCGGGGTGGCCCGTCTACGCAGCCCCCCCATATGGGAGCAAGGCCCCCTCTGCGTGCACTTCGCCTACCACATGTTCGGGCTGTCGTGGGGCGCACAGCTCAGACTGCTACTGCTCAGGGACAGCAAGGAAAAGCACCCCAGCGTGCTCTGGAAGCACATTAACACCCAGAGCCCCTCCTGGATGCCCACTGCTGTCACCGTGCCTATGGGGCTTGTCCTCCCCAGCCAGGTGAGGCCAAGGGCAGAGGCTTGAGCCCCAGGGGGGAATCTGGGTGTGTGTGGGGGGTGGGGTGGGCAGGAGGGGCTGAAGCAAGGACGGGGCACGGGGCTGGGCCATCTGAATTCAGGCAGGAAAACTGGGAGCCCGAGGGTGAGTGGTCCCCTCCTGTCTCCCACAGGTGATGTTTGAAGGAGTGAGGGGCAGCACGGCTTACCTGGACATCTCTCTGGATGCCATCTCTATCCATCGGGGCTCCTGTAATCGCGGTAAGCCCCAGTCCCTCTTCCTCTCTCTCTGCCTCCACCACCTGCCCAGAGTGGCAGAAGTAGCTCAGGGACCATGACCCTGCTTTCTCTCGGAGTTGGGGCTCCTTGCTTTCCTCTGCCTCCGCATCTCACACCTTTGAATCCTGAAGCAGCCACGCCGAAAGAGAGGTTCTCTTTTAATAGGGTTGTAGTGATACCTTTTCTCGGGTGACCAACCATTCCAGTTTGCCCTAGGCTGCCCCCTTTTTTGCCCTGAAAGTCTGGCATCTCGGGGAAATCCTCCGTTCCCGGCCCCAACTGGATGTCTGGTCACCCTAGCTATTATCCCAGTTTCACCCACAACCAGCCCTCTCAGTTGACATTAGAGACTCCAGGGGAGCAAATTCAAGGGAAGGTAAATTCCAGAAGCTGAGTGCAAGGAATTAACACTCACCGAGGACAGCATTATGCTAGCGGCTCCTCACTCATGAACTAATCTATGACAGGCGGGTACTGCTGTTCCCAGTTACAAATGAAGAAACAGGCAGTTTAAGCAATCTGTCCCAGGAATTAAGGCCCCCCACGGTGGACAGCAGGCCACAGACCAACACTCGGAATTCTGACCCCAGGCTGCGGCGTCCTTTTTGGAGCTGCCTCCTCCTAGAAAAAGCTAAATCCTCCCTTCTCCCTCTTCTTCCCCTCAGTCTGCATGATGCAGACGTGCAGCTTCGACATTCCAAACGATCTCTGTGGCTGGAGCTGGATCCCAACAGCCTCTGGGGCCAAGTGGGTCCAGAAGAAGGGGCCTTCCGGGGTGCCGAACGTGGGGCCCGAGGATGATTTCTCTAGCCCTGGTAGTGAGTAACGGCCACGCTTCCGCCCTTGGCCTTTCTGGGCTTCTAGTGACCTCTGCAGAAGCTTGCGATGTTTGCCTGACTAACCGCGCAGTAATAACTGCCCTAGGACGGGGCGAGGTGAACCCCAGCGACCTCAAACCTCGGTCAGCAGAAGTTACTCAGCAGAAAGCAAACTACACACTCTCAGCTTCCCCCCCCACCCCCCACCCCGCTGCCATCCCACAAACTAACCCTAACCCTAACCCACGTTCCCTAGTTTTTTTCCCTAAATTCCCACCTCTTTGTTCTGTGTCCCTTTGCATTTCTCCGTCCACAATCCTCTCCCTTCGTTTTCCTGTTCTTTCCTCTACTCCTCCGTCTCCCCCCACCGCCCACACCCCCTCTGGCCCACTCCAACGACTTTCTCTCCTTCCTGGGCTCTTTCCCCGCTGCTCGAGATCGGCCTTTTTTTTTTTTTTTTTTAAGATTTATCTATTTATTTGTGAGAGAGAGAGAGAGAGAGAGAGATCACAAGTAGGCAGAGAGTCAGGAAGGGGTGGGGAGGGCAGCATGTTCCCCGCTGAGGAGAGCCCGATGTGGGGCTCGATCCTAGCACCCTGGGATCATGAGCCGAAGGCAGAGGCTTAACCCACGGAGCCACCCAGGCGCCCTGAGGTCAACCTTCTAGAAAGACCTGGACAGCCACCCCTCCCCTTCACTCAGACGCCCCGGAGAGCAGGGCAGGGCGGGGCCGGCCCGTCCCGGCCTTGCCGCCCCCCACCCCCGCCCCGCCGCCTGAGTATTAGCACCCCAGGCCGAGCCCTGCGGCATCAGTAAACGCTGGGTGTTGTTTTAATTTTCTCTCTCGCTTGTTCCCTCTTGCTTCCTATTTTTCCATCTTTCCTTCCTTTTCTCCCACTTACCCCACTCCCTCCGCTCCACCCCTTTCCGCCCTTCCCGGAGCCCGCCTTTCCCGGCAGGGTGCGAGCGCGCTCACCTGACGGCACTGAGAAGGAGTCAGGAACGAGCACGCCTGCGCAGCCTTAGGCCCCTCCTCCGGCTACCAGTTGCGTCACGGAGAGAGCTCTAAGATGATTGGCTGCCTGAGCTGCTAGGCGGTCCAATGGGTTGGGAAAAGGAAGAGGGCAGGACTCAGCGGGCTCCGAAAGCTTCCGAATCCAAAGTCCAGGGTTCTGCCTGCTTCTACTGAGAGGATGCTGCGTTTCTTACGGCGGTGCCTGCGTCCTTATCATTCTTGCCAAGCATTTCTGGAAGGCTCGAAGGCCATGGCCAGATGTGGGTCCCCCTCAGCGCTGGCTGATCCTAGGCAGCTGTTGGGGCTTTCCAGGCCCAGGACCCCTGCAGTCCCAGAGTCCTGTCGCTGTGCCCAACTCCCTCAATTTCAGCCACCTCACCTTACTGGCCCTTTCTTTTGTAGGTGGCTTCTACATGCTCCTGGACCCCAAGAATGCAAAACCGAGGCAGAAATCTGTCCTCCTGAGCCCGCGGAGCCATTCCTCTGGCTGTCTAAGCCTGTCCTTCCACTATATCCTCCGCGGACAGTCACCTGGTGCAGCCCTCACTGTCTCTGCTTCCGTCTTGGGTGAGCCTGGCAGTCGCTGGCTTTCCAGGACCTGAGGCTCATCTGCGAGGGTTAGGTTGACAGGAAACTATGTGGCATCCCTTAGGGTCTAGGGAAATCTAGGATATATGCAAGGTTACTCCATGGAGTGGACTCAGGCTTCTGGAAAAAACAGATACAAGTGCCAGGAGAGGGAGAGAGAAGGACCTGCTCCCATTTGGGAGAGAGGAATACGCTCCCAAGTATTCCCCTTTCATTGCAGGCAGCATCCGGAAACACACACTCTTCTCAGGACAACCTGGACCCAACTGGCAGCCTGTTTCTGTCAATTATACAGCCCAGGGACAAATTCAGGTACAGAGGAGTGAGAGGTCAGGATCCCTTGCACATGGTAGGCACCTCTGATATCTGAAGCGGATTGAGGGTTTGGGCACTGGGAGCAGCGTGCCTGGGTTCCTGAATATAATAAAATTAGATGGGGGGAGGGCTGGGGCAATTGGGCTGGTTTTTCACTCCCAGCCCCCTTTCTCTGTCTGTTCAGTTTACCCTGGTGGGTGTGTTTGGAGAGACCCCAGAGCCAGCTGTGGCAGTGGATGCGATCAGCACTGCTCCCTGTGGGGGTGAGAACCAGGCCCCGGAAGGACCAGATCGCTCAGAAAGGGGAGGGGGCAGGGAGGGTCAGGGGGGAATAGAAAGCATGGCCCACATTGCTCACATCTCCTATTTGACTCCTAGAGAGCTTTCCTCAGTGTGACTTCGAAGATGATGCCCATCCCTTCTGTGACTGGGCCCAGGCATCAGGGGATGGCGGACACTGGACCCGTGCAAATAAAACTATGCACATCCAGGGTACAGGTGCTTCTGGAGGTGAGGATTGAGGATCCCTCAAGCCAACAAATTACTGAATCTTCTCCCAGCTGGGGCGGGGTGGGGGTTGACTGGTGTGATTGATGGAAGAAGATATTGGAGATGGTGAAGACCAGCCAGCAGGTGTTTCCTGGGAAGCTGCCTTGGTGCCCAAGCTGTGGCAAGAGGACAGAAGTAGAGTGAGTTGAAAACGTTCATAGCTGTGGGGTCACTGAACTCCCCGGAAAATGCAGGCATCTCACTTCGCAGAGCCCAAGGCTTCAAAATCCACAATCTCATTTTCAGTCAAGACATTTTCTGGTGCAGCCCATGATTTGGTTTTCCTTTTCTTTGGGCTCCTGCCTTCTTCAGTTAGAAGTCCAAAACCAGCAGGGTGGGGGGGAACCTGCTACAGTGTGGGGAGTTTGCGTGCTCGCGTCAGACCCGCTTTGGAAAGCACCGTGTTGTGAGAGAAAACCATGCTGGGCTGTTCCTGTGGCGGTTTGTCATCTTGTCCTTCTTCTGACTGCCTTCTTTTTTGCCCAGAAGGTCGCTATATTTACATCGAGGCTGACAAGTTCTCTGAGGCGGGCCAGTCTTCCAGACTGGTGAGCCGGCCCTTCTGTGCCCCGGGTGCCATCTGTGTGGAGTTTGCCTACCACATGTATGGCCTCGGAGAGGGCGCTAAGCTCAATCTCCTGCTGGAGAGCCCTGCGGGCAGTTCCCCATCTACTATCTGGCAACGTGTTGGGTCTCAGAGTCCTGACTGGCTGAACGCCTCTGTCACCATCCCTTTGGGGCATCAACAGCCCATGCAGGTGAGAGACAGAGAGGGCGCCCCCCCCCCCCGCCGTCAGCATCTGTGGGGAACATGGTGTTGGGGGCCATAATGCCTGGGTATAATTGGAGCCGAGAAGAGGGGCCCCTGGAAAGGGAGCAGAGCAGAAGTGAACTTGGTGTCCCCGAGAGGGATACTTGGTTCCTGAAATGGAGTGGGGGCAGCGTTGGATTGTTGAGACTAGAACAAGGTGGCCTTGTGGCAGAGGACAGACTAACCAGGAGAGTCCCTGAGCTACCGGGGATTCATTTGCATTTCTGTCTTGTCTGTCCCTCGTTACCTTCAGCTGATCTTAGAGGCCATCAGGGGTACCAACACTGCCTTTGTTGTTGCTGTGGATTTTATCTTGATCAATCATGAGACTTGTCGAGGTAAGACGAAATCCAGGGCCCCAAAAGGGGGGCCCTGATCTGAGATGACCGTCTCTGGAACTGGTGAAAATCAAGTTCTCTCTCATGCTTGAGTTTTCACACAGCTTTGTGTTCCATGTTCTGCCCACCTCGACCTTCCCGGTCTTACCAGGATGCTTGCTTGAGTGAATGTGGCTTTGATGCGGTGAATTTCTGTGGCTGGATCTGCAACCCCTTATCTAGTGGACGGGCAGTCTTGAAGGGAGGACTGACATCCTTGTTCATGTTGTGTTTCCTATATCTGGCACAATGTCTGACATATATTGGGAGGAGTGTTTGTTGAGAGTTTGTTAAGTGAGTGAATATTGGCGTTGGAAGTGGGAGAGGTGTGAGTTACTCTTTGAGCTGCCCCCTCGAAGCGACTGAAGAAGGTGACAGTATGATTTTGACTAAACTCCAGGGCTTGTTTGTTTGTTTGTTTTTCTTTGCAGGAACAGTGCCAACAGAGCTTCCTTCCAAATCTCCAGTTCCCCCTCCTGGCCCTTCTGAAACTCCTGTCTCCACAGGAAAACCTATGACTCCCACAGAGAAAACTATGGCCACCACAGAAGAACCCATGCACTCCCTAGAAAATTACACTAGCCCCAGTGAAATAGCCACTGTCCCCACAGAAAGACCCATGCCCCCCCCAGAAAAACACACTGTGCCCAATGAAATAACCACTGTCCCCACAGAAAATACCATGGCCCCCACAGAAAAACCCACTGTCCTCAGTGAAATAGCCACTATCTCCACAAAAAATCCCATGGTGCCCTCAGAAATGTCCACTGTCTCCCCAGAAAGATCTACCTTTCCCCCAGAACAATCTACCTTTCCCACAGAAAAACTCACCATCCCCACTCAAAAGCCCACCATCCCCACAGAAGAGCCCACTATTCCCACTGAAAAACCCATTGTCCCTTCTGAGGAGACCACTGTCCCTCCCGGAGAGCCCACTGTCTTCACTGGAGAGTCTACCACCCCCACTGAAGAATCCACTATCTCTACTGAAGAGTCTGATGTCCCCATTGAAGAGACTTCTCTAAGCCTTGAAGAGCCCACTATCTCCACAGAGGAGTCCACTGTCCCCATTGAGGAGTCCACAGCCCCTCCTGAAGAGCCCACTGTCTCCACAGAAAAGCCCACTGTCCACACTGAAAGGACCACCATCTCCACTGAAAGGACCACCATCCCCACGGAAGAACCTACTATCCCTGCAGAAAAACCCACAGTCCACACTGCAAGGACCACCATCCACACAACCATCCCCATAGAAAAACCCACCATGCCCACAGAAAAGCCTATTGTCCACACTGAAAAGCCCATGGTCCCCATGGAAGGGACTACTGTTACCACAGAAAGACCTACAGTCCCCACGGAAAAACCCACCATCGCTACCGAAGAGACCACTATTCCCACAGAAAAACCCACCATGCCCACAGAAAAGCCTGTTGTCCACACTGAAAAGCCCATGGTCCCTGTGGAAGGGACTACTGTTACCACAGAAAGACCTACAGTCCCCACAGAAAAACCTACCATCACTACCGAAGAGACCACTATTCCCACAGAAAAACCCACCATGCCCACAGAAAAACTCATCATGTCTACAGAAAAACCCACTATCCTCACAGCAAAACTCATCATCCCCACTGAAAGGTCCACTGTCCCTACAGAAAAACTCACTGTCTCCACAGCTAAACCTACCATCCTTACTGAAGAACCCACCATCCCTACAGAAAAGCTTACTGTCCCAACAGCAAGACCCACCATCCCCACTAAAAGGTCCACAGAAAAAACTACCATCCCCACAGAAAAACCCACTATCTCCACTGAAAAGACCACTGTCCCCACAGAAAAGCCCACTGCCCCCACTAAAAAGACCACAATCCCCACAGAAAAACCCACTGTCCTCACTAAAGAGACCACCATGCCCACAGAAAAGCCCATCGTCCCTATAGAAAAAACTACCATCCCTGCAGAAAGACCCACTATCCCCACCGAAGAGACCACTGAGTCCACAGAAATATGCACCATCCCCACTGAAGAGACCACCGAGTCCACAGGAACATGCACCATCCCCACTTTAGAGCCTACTATCCCTACTGAGAAGACCACTATGCCCACAGAAAACTCTTCTGTCCCCACTAAAAGGCCTACCATCCCCACAGAAAAACCCACTGTCCCTACTGAAAATACCACCAACCCCACAGAAAAACCTATCATCCCCACTGAAAAGCCCACCATCCCCACAGAAACACCCACTGTCCCCACTGAAAAGACTACCATCCCCACAGAAAATCCCACTGTCCCTACAGAAAAGCCTACTCCCCCGACTAAAAAGACTACTATCCCCACTGAAAAGACTACCATCCCCACAGAAAAGCCCACTGTCCGCACTGAAAAGACTACCATCCCCACAGAAAAACCCACTGTCCCTACAGAAAAGCCCACTGTCCGCACTGAAAAGACTACCATCCCCACAGAAAAACCCACTGTCCCTACAGAAAAGCCCACTGCCCCCACTAAAAAGACTACTATCCCCACTGAAAAGACTACCATCCCCACAGAAAAACCCACCATCCCCACTGAAAAGACTACCATCCCCACAGAAAAACCCACCATCCCCAGTGAAAAGACTACCATCCCCACAGAAAAGCCCACTGCCCCCACTAAAAAGACCACAGAAAAACCCACCATCCCCACTGAAAAGACTACCATCCCCACAGAAAAACCCACCGTCCCTACAGAAAAGCCTACTGCCCCCACTAAAAAGACCACCATCCCCATTGAAAAACCCACCATCCCCACAGAAGCACCCACTGTCCCTACAGAAAAGCCCACTGCCTCCACTAAAAAGACCACCATCCCCACTGAAAAATCTACTGTCCCCACTAAAAAGCCCACAACTCCTACGACACCCCAGCCCAGACCAACACTTGTACCAATTAGGCCAACAGTCTTGGTGATGCCTCCTACGACTACCCCAAGTACCTCCATGACCTCTACAACTCCTGGACATACTCCAGGTATGTGATGGAACGCTGGACAAACAGCAGAAAGTAAGAGACCGTGGGTAGGAAAGAGACTTAGATAAATGGATGCCTCTAATGGAAAAGTACAGTCCTAGAGGAAAGATGAATGGAACATGGTAGCTTTAGAAAAAATAAGGACCACCGTGACCAAGAGGGAAGCAGGAGGTGGGGGTGGAGGTCATTGGGAGCCAAACACTAGGCTTATAACATTCTTTTTTTTTTAAATAAGGATATAATTCATCTACCATATAGTTCATTCTTCTAAAGTGTACAATTGAGTGTTTTTTTTTTTAAGATTTTATTTACTTATTTGACAGACAGAGATCAGAAGTAGGCAGAGAGGCAGAGAGAGAGAGGAGGAAGCAGGCCCCTAGCGGAGCAAAGAGCCCAATGTGGGGCTCGATCCCAGGACCCTGGAGCCAAAGGCAGAGGCTTAACCCACTGAGCCACCCAGGCACCCCCAATTGAGTGGTTTTAGTATATCCACAAGATTGTGCAAACATCAGTTTCTAAATCCAGGACATTTTTTAAAATATATTTTTTTAAGATTTTATTTATTTATTGGACAGACAGAGATCACAAGAAGGCGGAGAGGCAGGCAGAGAGAGTTTGGTGGTGGGGGGAGCAGGCTCCCTGCTAAACAGAGAGCCTGATACGAGGCTCGATCCCAGGACCCTGAGATCATGACCCGAGCCAAAGGCAGAGGCTTAACCCACTGAGCCACCCAGGTGCCCTTCAATCCAGAACATTTTTATCAGCCCCAAAGAAACCCCCTACCCATTAGCGCTCACTCCACATTCTCCCCAACCCCCACCGTGCCCCATCTCCTGGCAACCCCTAACCTACGTTCGGTCTCTGTCCATTTTGGACATTGCACCCACATAGAATGATGTAATACGTGGTCCTTTGTAACTAGCTCCTCGCACTCGACACCGTATTTTATTTTATTTTATTTTTTATTATTTTTTAAAGATTTTGTTTATTTATTTGACATAGAGAGTTCACAAGTAGGCAGAGAGGCAGGCAGAGAGAGAGGAAGGGAAGCAGGCTCCCTGCTGAGCAGAGAGCCCGACATGGGGCTCGATCCCAGGACCCTGAGATCATGACCTGAGCCGAAGGCAGAGGCTTTAACCCACTGAGCCACCCAGGCGCCCCATGACACCGTATTTTAAAGGTTCATCTGTGCGCTAGAATGTCAAGTTCATCCACATGTCAGATCGCCCCTCCCTTTTATGGCTGAATCATAGGGACCTCCGTCTTAGAGAACTCGAGGGTGGGAAGAGAGGAGACAGGACATCTCCTTGAGAAAAGCAGTGGAGTGAAGGACTGACACAGGCTGTTCTCCCCATAGCAAGGTGTCCGCCAAATGCCCACTACGAGCCCTGCGCCTGCCCAGCATCCTGCGAGAGACCCAAGCCCATCTGTGGGCCCCTTTGCAAACCCGGCTGTGTCTGCAGTTCTGGCTTCTTGTTTCATGAGTCCCGCTGCATCAACGCCTCTTCCTGCAATTGCTTCTACAACAACAATTACTATAAGGTAAGACCACTGGGATGCCAGAGCCCCTAAGGGAGATGCCAAGTGGGTTCTAGTTCCATCTGCTCCCAAGGGGAGATGACTTTGGATCCATGGGACTGTCCCAAGGGGCCAGCTCACAAGCTGGTAGAATTACACAACGGTGGAGTGATTCTTTCCAAATGTGGCTTTTCATCCTCCTCTCTGTTCGTGCGGTAAATATCGGCTACATACCCACTTTGGCCCAGCTAGTACCCACTGGGCCAGCCAGTGGTCCAAGGCCTTCCTCATCTCCTCCTTGAGGAAAGCTGGGGGTCCTGGCATACGCAGAGAGCCCTGAATGCTGAGTAGAGCTTCGGGCATGTTTAGGGCAGAACACAGCGTTCCAGAATTTTCTTCCAATGGGACTTGCAAATCCTGTCAAAACACAGGAGTTGGGGCGCCTGGGTAGATCAGTGGTTAAGCATCTGCCTTCGGCTCAGGACATGATCTCAGTGTCCTGGGATCAAGACCCGCATCGGGCTCCCTGCTCAGCGGGAAGCCTGCTTCTCCCTCTCTCATTCCCCCTGCTTGTGTTCCCTCTCTCACTGTGTTTCTTCCTGTCAAATAAATAAATTATTTTAAAAAGGAAAAAACAGGGGCGCCTGGGTGGCTCAGTGGGTTAAAGCCTCTGCCTTCGGCTCAGATCATGATCTCGGGGTCCTGGGATCGAGCCCTGCATCGGGCTCTCTGCTCAGCAGGGAGCCTGCTCCCCCACCCCGCCCTGCCGCTTGCCTCTCTGCCTACTTGTGATCTCTGTCAAATAAATAAATAAAATCCTTTAATAAAAAAAGAAAAAGAATAAAACACAGGAGTTACTGTCTCCCCGAATGGATAGCCCCTCCACACTGCCCACCCCTCCGAGAAGATTCGACACAAGCCAAGGCTGTAAAGGAGTGCAGGCTTTAGGCTATTGTTGTCCAAAAGGGATCGCATGCAAGCCTCACCCATTATTTTAGGTTTCCTGACAGCCACGTTTTTTTTTTAAAAGATTGTATTTATTTATTTGACAGACAGAGATCACAAGTAGGCAGAGAGACACGGGGAGAAGCAGGCTCCATGCTGAGCAGAGAGCCCGATGTGGGGCTCGATCCCAGGACCCCGGGATCATGACCTGAGCAGAAGGCAGAGGCTTTAACCCACTGAGCCACCCAGGCGCCCCAACAGCCACATTTTTAAAAAGTAAAAGGAAACAGGTTAAATGAATTCCAATAATGTACTCAATTTCTAGTCTCATTTCAACATGTAATGAAGTTATTAATGAGATGGATTACATCCCTTCCCCGCTCCCAATACTAATTCTTTGAAATCTAGTGTGTATTTTTACACTTTGGGTATATCTCAGTTTGGACCCACGTTTCATGAGCTCGATAGCCACAAGAGGCTGGTGGCCACTCTATGGGACGGTGCCACCCAGAATCAAGCCAGTCGGACCTTTAAGCCTGGGCTCTAGCATTCACTTGGTGGGTGACCTCGAGCAAGATTCTTTCCCTCTTCCGTGTCTACAAAATGTGCCCATAATTTCTACTTACCTCATAAGATTGTTGTGAAGTTGAAATTAGATCCCGACACAGACCTAGTACTTACTAAATGTTGCTATTATTAGCTAATTATGATAAATATCATATGTAAGTTATTAAAAGCGTATTAAGCTATTCACTCCCGCCCCATGGCTTTTCTCAGAACTGGTGTTCTTCCCGTCTGTCATCTGAGTTCCTTTTTGTCTCTTTGGGGACTACTTTTTTCCCCACTTCCCTTTAAACGCTTCCTGGGTGTCCCTTTGTCAGGATTAGGATAAAGCTTCAGCCTCAGAAAGATCTACCACAACCATCAGAATTCAGCATCTCTTGCCTGCCCTAGGAGACATCTTTGTATGTCTTATAAAGATTTGTTTATGCCTCCAATGAATGTTTTTTTTTATGATTTTATTTATTTATTTGACAGATAGAGATCACAAGTAGGCAGAGAGGCAGGCAGAGAGAGAGGAAGGGAAGCAGGCTCCCTGCTTAGCAGAGAGCCCAGTGCGGGGCTCGATCCCAGGACCCTAGGATCATGACCTGAGCCGAAGGCAGAGGCTTTAACCCACTGAGCCACCCAGGTGCTCCTCAATGAATGTTTCTTGAGTCTGTTCAACCCTCCTGGAACTGGGACCACCACGAATAGGGCATGGTCCTTGCTCTCCTAATGCTCTCAGATCCTGGGGGACATGCTGGGTCTTGGGTCACTCTGATACAGCAAGTGTTTCTAGAATGAGAGCTTCTGCCAAGCATTGTGCTATGTGTTGAGGTTATGATAGTGAATAAAGAGACATGGTCCCTCACAGAGTGCTTGCAATTAGTCACAGAAATTACCATGAAGGTGCAATCCTAGTAAGTCCTGGGAAAGAAAGGTACCCAGAACTGTGAGGCTGACCTAGTGGGGGAGGGGGTGCTCTGAGAAGTCTTCCCTAGAAAGCTGTGGCCCTTGAACTGAACTCTGTTTGCTGGTCGCATAAGAATAATGTAGAAAGGAACAGAAGAGCATTCCGAGGTGAGAGAGCAGCATGTGTTAATGTCCTGTGGTAGACAGGAATATCTGGTAGGGGATAGGATGAGGGAGAGTATGAGCAAGGTTAGGTCTGCAGGTGTGGTGGGGAAGGAGGGAGGGCCCCAGGAGCTATGGCGCTGTGACTCTGGATCCCTTGCTCCCAGCCTGGGGCGGAGTGGTTCAGCTCCAACTGCACAGAACGTTGCCGCTGCAGGCCTGGCAAGCGCATGGAGTGTAACTTCTCCCAGTGCGGGCCGCACACAGTGTGTCAGCTGAAGAATGGCCAGTACGGATGCCAACCCTATGGTGAGACCCTCCCACCTGTCAGAGTGGGTGGGACGCCAGCGTCCCAATCCCTCCCTTGGCCAGAGGAACCGGGGCATGCCTCTGGGTGCGCGAGGGTGGCCTCAGGGCCTAGTGTGTCCGTTCATGCGCTGCCCACTGGCTCCCCTCCGCAGGCACTGCCACCTGCACTGTGTACGGGGACCCTCACCAAATCACCTTTGATGGGAGACACTTCAGCTTCATGGGCAAATGCACCTACATCTTGGCCCAACCCTGCGGCAACTCGACAGGTAGGGCCCTAGAGGTGCCTGGGCCAGGGGTATAAGGTCAGAACAGCTGGGCAGGAGAGCACAGTGGGTGGCAGGCAAGGGCTGGGAGTGGGGGCAGAGCGAGGAGACACAAGATGGGAACAAGACCTTCTGCAGAGTGAGGCTTGATAGGTCCACACCTGAAGCAGGACCTTCGCAGGACCAGACTGGGGGGGGGACAGCGCACGGTAAGACACTTCTCTTTATCAGCTGTTTCCTGGGCCTGCGTTTATCTAGCACCTGCCCAGAATATTGGCAATAGAGGGAGGAGAGAATCCTTTACAAAATCCTTGCCCTGGAGGGTGTCCCAGTCCCTTAGAGGAGACAAAGTCTCAAGAGAGTTTACAGGTGATTCTAGAAGCAGGTAGACAGTCACATCTGGGTCCCGCCTCCCCTCTCAAACTGCTGACCCGGGGTCTGGGGGGACCCCTCCATCCCTGCAGTGCCAGGTTCAGAGGACACTCAGAAATGCTTGTTGAGGGACGTCTGAGTGGCTCCCGTTGTTAAGCATCTGCCTTCAGCTCGGGTCGTGATCCCAGGGTTCTGGAATCAAGTCCTGCATCGGGCTCCCTGCTCAGCTGGGGGTCTGCTTCTCGCTCTCCCTCTGCCCACCTGCCCCCTGCCCCCGCCACTAGTGCTGGCACAGTGTGAGCGCTCTCTCTCTGAAATGGATAAATAAAATCTTAAGGAAGTCAGGCAGGCAGGCAGGCTTGCTGAATGAACCCCTGGGTGCTTTCCATCCCGCTGCCCACCCAGAGCCGTTCTTCAGGGTGGTGGCGAAGAATGAGGGCCGGGGACAAGAAAGCATGTCCATCCTGAGCAAAATCTACGTGACGCTGCCCAAGGTCACCATCACGCTGCTTGGGGGCAGGCGCGTGCTGGTGAGTGTCCTTTTTTTTTTTCCCCTTCAGTCCTGCCGGTGCCTCCAGGGACAGACAGCCTCCAGAGCATTCCTCGTGTTACCAAGGATTGCCAGGGAGGGCTGTCGTGCCTTCCAGCGCGGACGCGGGTGTCTGCGGGGGGGTTTCTCCTTGACCGCCCCCGTCTGGGTGTGTCTCTTCCCTTGACCCCCGCCTTCCAGGTTGGGAGTCGGCAAGTCACCCTCCCCGCCATAGCTTCGAAAGGCGTCTTCTTGGCTTTAAGCGGGCGGTTTGTGGAGCTGCAGACGGTGTTCGGTTTGCGGGTGAGATGGGACGGTGACCAGCAGCTGTATTTGAGTGTGCCCAGGTGAGGGGGGCACAGGCTGCCGCCATGCCTTCCTGCTCTGTTCTCCTTCCCTCTCCCAGGACCCTCCCCCACCCCCCACTCCCCTTCCCTTCCGGGCACTAGCTCTTAATGGGGGAGGGTAGGAAACACCTCACCTAGGATGAGGAGACAGTGTGATAATAGCAGGCTATACATACAATGCTTTGGGAATGTGCTAGAAGGAGTCGCCCTTTCGGAAGAGTGGCCTCTGAGCCCACCAGATGTGAGCAGAAGGGGACCAGGCGGGCCGTAAGGATGGCTCCCGGGTGAGGGGCGGGAGGTCCTTGTGCACTTGGCAGCTGGTTCGCACCCTGGCTCGCAGCCTGCACCTGTTAAGCCTCTGCTCTGCCCTTCTCTGCCCTGGTCCCTTGGGCGACGGGAGCCCCTTCTCTCCGTCAACGCCGCCTCCCCTCTCCATGGCCCCAGCACCTACTCCAGGAAACTCTGTGGCTTCTGTGGCAACTACGACGGGGACAGTAGCAATGACAACCGGAAGCCAGATGGCAGCCCGGCGCAGGACATGGAGGAGCTGGGCAACAGCTGGCAGACAGAGGACAAGGACAAGGAGTGAGGACATCCCCACCCCCACCCCCACTGTCTGCTCTCCTGCTCCTTTGCCCTTCTGAGAAGCACGCACCCTGACCCGCATCGCCCCTTTTCTTCTTTCTCCTCTCCTGCATCCCCCCCGCCCCCGCCTCCGTGTCTGTCATTCTTCTCCCTGTCCCATTCCGGCCAAGTTCACGAGCTTCTCGCCACCATGCTCGCCCCCACCTCTGCGGCGCTCCGGTGATACAGGGCAGCCTCCCGGACTGGCTTAGCCTCAAGCCTCCTTTCGGGCTCGGGGGTTCCGACGCCGTCCGCTAGGGGCTGCTGTGAGCCGCGACACTGCTGGGGTTGGGGCCCTGGGCGGGGATGGAGGCGAGCCTTGAGGGCACGTGGGGTGGGTCCGTTCTAGGTGCCAGAAGAACCCGGCAAATCCTCCGTCTTGCAACCAGAACTTTCTGAACAGCCTGTCGGCATTACAGTTCTGCGGACGGCTCATGGATGCCCGCGGAACCTTCGAGTATGCAGGGGGATGGACGGTAGGGCTGTGAGAGGGGGTCACTTGGCACCAGGGCTCCTTCCCTCTGACTTGGCCTCTCTCCTCAAGGGCGTGTCTGCCTCACCTCAAGGCCTCTCTGTTCTTCAAGAACTGCGTGTCCGACATGTGCAAATTCCAGCGGCTGGAATCAGGGCTGTGTACCCACATGGCAGCCTTGACCGAGATCTGCCAGGACGCTGGCTACACGGTGAAGCCTTGGAGGCGACCCCAGTTCTGCCGTGAGTTGTGCGGAGCGGCGGGGGCCCTTCCTTCACAGGCTGAGGGGGACCCCTGGTGGAACCCCTTTGCTTCCACATGCACGCAGGGAAAGCTGCGGTCAGAAACATGCACTGAGAAAAACCACACTCCCTGGCAAACTCGGAGCCCTCTCCCAGCCTCTCCAGGCTATACGGAGCAACGCACATCTGTGTAGACGCGTGCCCAGGTTGTCCTCTGCACACAGAACACGCGGACTCCCGGCGTGAGTGGGAGCGCCGTGACTGCCTCATGGCCCCCTCACAGCCTCGTGGAGCTGGCTGTAGGGCAAGACCATGCCCTTGATCGAGGCCCCGTGGGTGTTCTCGCCCTGCTCTCCATCACCCTGACTGCTCACTGTGGGCATGTCTATACAGCAGCTGAGATGCTCGCATCTGTCTGCGCCCTGGGGCCTGCCTCTTGGTCGCTCCCTGCAGGTCACTCTCTGCTTCTCGGGATGGGGCAGAAGCCTCTAGCAGGGGGCCCTCCGAATGGTGGCCTCCCAACAGACTTCGTTTCCTTGTCTCTGTCCTGCCCTCGGCTCTTCTCATGTCTGCTTCTCCCTCCCCCAGCTCTGACCTGCCCACCCAACAGCAGGTACCGTCTGTGCGCCCCGCGGTGCCCCGCCACCTGCTTTCCCAGCTTCCTGGGCATGTCCTGTAAGAACCGCTGCGTGGAGGGCTGCGAGTGCAACCCGGGCTTCGTGCTCAGCGGTCTCCAGTGCATCCCCCAGTCCCAGTGCGGGTGTCTCGAGCCCACGGTGGGCTACTTCAAGGTGAGCCTCTGGCACTGGGTCGCTCCGCTGTGCCGCCTCTCGTTCTGGAGTCTGGGTGAGCCTGGGTGCGGGACAGAAGGCGGGGAAGACACTCCGTGTAGACAGCTTGGGGGAGGGACGTTCGGGGCCAGATCTGCTTCCCCATTTCTTTCTCCAGCTCTGCAAGGGAGCCCTAGCAACTTTTTCCCCACGCTGCCTGCCCGCAGAGCTGAGACCCCTGGCTCTCTCCTCTCCATGCCCCGGAGTCATTTTCCCAGGGTTTCTCATCCTCTGAGGGCCTAGGCGCTTCTGTGTCATCTGCACAAGCACAAACATTTTTCCAAACACCATGGATGCCTTTCTCTGCAGAAGGACTTTGGCACTGACCTGGGCCCCTGTCCACACACTCCCTTAGAGGCAGCATTTGGAGCCAGACCCTCGTCTGCCGTGCTTCTCTCTTCCTTCTTTGCTTCTCCCTCACCTTGTCCCTGGGAATGGCGTCTGTCACAGCCCTCAGCCCGGCTCCGGGCTGGCCCGCTGAACCCTCTCTCCGAGCCTTGCTCTCATGTCAGCGTCACCTTCTCCGCAACCCCTTTGTCTCTGCTCTGCCTCCCAGCCACCATGCCTGTCGGGAGTCCTTCACCTGCTCTGAAGCTCCGTTCAAATGCCGCCTCCTCCTTGAAGCCCCCCTGATAAGCAAAGTCAGAAGGCTTCCCTCTACACTTCTGTAGCAAGTCCTTATTTTCTGTGCCAACGGCAGGAAACTCTCGTTGGGTCCCCTGTTGTCTTCTCCGGGTGCATATCGTGGGGGGCACCCGATGTATTAATTTATTTGTTTACTGCCTCCCCTCCCCGCCACACACACACACACACACACACACACACACACCGGTCTGGGTTGTGAACTGTTGGGGGCAGGGACATTGTTCATCTAGTTCATTCCTGAATCCCTAACATCTATCTAGTGCAGAGAGAGAACCATCTGTTGAGATAGCAGAGGAGCAAACAAGTAAATGACTGAAGACAAGGGCAAAGGCCAGACTTTGCAGCTAAGCCTGGAGCTTCAGGATGATGGGGATGGCTCCGTGGTGAGGAAGCCAGGGATCTGAGTTGCCGTGCGCCAGTAGTCAGACCTGGAAACGATCTCTTTCCCTCCCTCCCTTCGCCCAGATAGGGGAGCAGTGGTTCAAGCCCGGCTGCCAGCAGCACTGCACCTGTGAGAGCAACAATAGGGTTCGCTGTGTGCAGTGGAGGTGCCAGGCCCAAGAGGTCTGTCGCCAGCAGGACGGCATCTATAGCTGTCATGCCCGCGGTGAGAGCCAGGTGGAAGTTGATGGTGGGGAGAGCGGGGCTGGGGGGGGGGGGACTCTCCACGTGGCCTCAAGCGGGGGCACGGCTCTACCCCAAAGCAGGCACCCCAGAGAGCTGGGACCTGAACCGGGGGGGCGGAGCGCTGAAAGGCATCGGCCCAAGCCACAGCAGCCTCTTCCCAGAGCTGGTGAGGTTTGGGCAGTCCTCGCACTTGGCCTTTCCAGACCAAGCCGACCACACGGAGGAGCTGCGGGTCCCTTTCCATTCCAACGTGGACTGGCCGGGATGGCAGCTCAGGGCTCGGGGGGTCCGCGAATTCCATCTCCTCCACCCCAGGGGCCGCCACCTGCAGTGTCTCAGGGGACCCCCACTACCTGACCTTCGACGGAGCCCTGACCCACGTCACGGGCACCTGCACCTACGTCCTGACCCAACTTTGCCAGTCGAGGTCGCTAGAGAGCCACTTTGTCGTGAGCACCACCCATGAGTTTCGCGGAGGGAACCTGGAGGCCGCCTACGTCAGAGCCGTCCACGTGCAGGTGTTCAACCTGAGAATCTCACTGATCAAAGGCCACAAGGTCGTGGTGCGTGCCTCCGCCCACCTCCCCGGGCCCCGCATCCCCAGTCGGCTCCGCGGTTCTTCTCTGCCTGTCCTCGCGGGAGCGGGTCCGGCTTCTAGATCCCCTGGCGGTAGCTCCCAGCGGACCCAGCCCCGATTTCAGAGATGCGTGGCCATCCCTGTCTGATCCCTGGCCCTGGGCCCCGTTGTCCTTGTCCCAAGCGCCTTTCCCCCACCGTCCTCCCTGCCTCTGTAGCTGAATGGCCGCCGGGTGGCCCTACCTCTGTGGCCTGCGCAAGGCCGGGTGAGCATAAGGCCCAGTGGCTCCTTTATCCTTCTCTACACGGACTTCGGGCTTCAAGTTCGCTATGATGGGAGCCACCTGGTCGAAGTGACGGTGCCGTCTTCCTACTCCGGCCGCCTCTGCGGGTTGTGTGGTGAGCTCCCCGGGCATCTGCGGGCGAAGCGGGGACAATGGGCGGGAGTCTGTCTCGGTCTCGCTCATCTCTACATTTAATTAGGTGAAGAAGAGATGAACCTTGGTCTGTTGAAGGAAGAGTGGACGTAGACTCTTCCGGGAGGCAGGGGAGTGGTCCCGGGTTGGGTCTGCTGGTAGGGTGCCTCAGGGAACCCTCCCTGGCCCCTCCTCCAGGCAACTACAACAACAATAGCCTGGATGACAGTCTGCTCCCCAACAAAACGCTTGTGGCCGGCTCTGACCATCTGGGGGTCGCCTGGAAGTTACCAGAGTACTCTGAACCGGGGTGAGCCAGGAATGCGGGGAGCTGGACCTGGGGAGAGCCCTCAGTGGGCAGCCTGGGGGGAGAGTCTCCATGCATCCTGCATCTCTCTGAGCCTGGAATGGACCTCCCTTGCTCCCATTTGCTCCCGTGTGTACTGATCTCCAAAGAGAGCCCTCTTGGGAAGTCCATCCTGAGAGCCAACCTGGTTCCTTCCTGCTGCATCTTCTGACCTTCCTCCTTCCTACTTCCTACCTTCTCCTGTCCTTATCCCCCTCCCGTTTCCCCCCTCCACGTCTGCGTCAGCGTTTGGGAAGTGTCCCCCAATTCCAAATTCCCGTCCATTCCCTTTTCCTCGTTTAGCTGCTTTGTTGAGGGGGCCAAGCCCTCCCGATGCCTGGGGGACAAAGAAGCAAACATCTGGAAAAAGAATTGTGATATCTTAACGAACCCTCTGGGTAAGCATCCCTTGCTAGGCCACTTTTTGCTCCCCTAGTGGGAAGTCGAGGAGGAAGACTGGCCAGGAAGGGAGGAAGGATGAGACACGAAAGGGAGGCAGAGCCGGGAATAAGGCAAGCAAAGGGAAAGCAGAGGTGGTGTTCTCGGGCGTGCTGACGGATCAGTCTTTGTTTTTTGTTTTTTTGTTTTTTTGGGTTTTTTTGCATTTCAGATGGTGAGTTCTTAATAATTACGGTTTTTTTTTTAATTTTTTATCTATTTATTTTGAGAGAGAAAGTGTGAGCAAGGGCGGAGCAGAGGCGTGGGAGAGGGAGAGGAAAGAATCTCCTGGAGCCTCCGCGTTGAGCACAGAGCCTGACACGGGGCTCGATCGCACAACCCTGGTCTCAGCCCAGACCAATAGTTGGGTGCTTAACGGACTCAGCCCCCCCCAAACACCCCAATAATTACTGGGTTTTGCTTGAAATGGGTGTGGAATTCGCCCCAACGTGGCGACGTGGTTCTTTTCCCTTCCGAGTCGACTCTCCGTACGTTGTTTCATTCCCCAGGACCCTTCTCCCGGTGCCATGGGGTGGTGCCCCCCCAGTCCAGCTTCGCCAGCTGTGTGTATGGTCAGTGTGGGACCAAAGGGGACACCCTGGCCCTGTGCCGGTCCCTGCAGGCCTACGCATCCCTGTGCTCGCACGCCGGCCAGGCCCTCACCTGGCGAAACAGCACCTTCTGCCGTGAGTGACCCGACCACCTGCTCCCGAAGCCTCCAGATACCTTTCTGTCTTCCTCTCCTTCATGTCTGAGTCTCTGCTCTCCCTTCAGAGCCTGGCCCTCAGCCCGACAGGGAACCCTCCTCCCTTGCCCTCTTTCCAGTCTCTCTCCAAGCCGAACCCCCCTTCTCAGCTTGTCTGCCTGCCCTGGGAGCCGCCTCCATCTGACTCCCCCTCCTCACCCCACACCACGTTCCTCATTTGCTTCTGCGTCTTTCCCGTCTGACCTGGGCCGGCTCCGTTCCCTTTCTTCCTTATTCTCTTTTCCAGGAACTCTTCTTTCTTTTTAAATTGTGGTAAAATATGCATAACATAAAACTTCCCATTTCAATGATTTTTTAAAAAGATTTTATTTGACAGAGATCTCAAGTAGGCGGAGAGACAGGTAGAGAGAGAGGGGAAGCAGGCTGCCCGCTGAGCAGAGAGCCCGATGCGGGGCTCGATCCCAGGACCCCAGGATCATGACCTGAGCTGAAGGCAGAGGCTCAACTCACTGAGCCACCCAGGCACTCCTAATGATTTTTTTCTTTTTTTAAAGATTTTATTTATTTATTTGACAGAGAGAAATCACAAGTAGACGGAGAGGCAGGCAGAGAGAGGAGGAAGCAGGCTCCCCGCTGAGCAGAGAGCCCGATGCGGAACTCGATCCCAGGACCCTGAGATCATGACCCAAGCCAAAGACAGCGGCCCAACCCAATGAGCCACCCAGGCGCCCCCTAATGATTTTTAATACCCAGTTCTGCGGTTTCCAGTACATTCACAGGGCTGTGCCCCCGTGACCACTCTCGGTTTCCAGAACTTTGTCATCTTCCCAAACTGAAACTCTGCACCCATGAAACACAGACCCCATCTTCTCCCCGTCCCGGCCCCGGGCAACCACTGTTCTGCTGTGTGTCCATGACTTTGACAACTCCGTGGACCTCATATAAGTGAGATCACACAGTATTTCTCTTTTGGTGAGCAGCTGATTTCACCTGGCATGTCTTCAAGGTTCAACCGCATCAGAGCGTGGGCCAGAGTGCCTTTTTTTTTTTTCTTTAAGATTTTTATTTATTTATTTATTTGAGAGAGAGAGAACATGAGAGGAGAGAGGTCAGCGGGAGAAGCAGACTCACTCCTGACCAGGGATCCTAGTGTGGGACTCGATCCCAGGACTCCAGGATCACGACCTGAGCCGAAGGCAGTCGCCTAATCAACTGAGCCACCCAGGCGCCCCCCGAGAGTGTCTTTTTAAGGCTGAAAAATATCGCACCTTATGCATAGACCTCGCTGTGTGTATCCATTGGTCTGAGGAACGTTCTCGGGCACTCTCGGCCCCGAGGTCAGGCAGCTAGAAATCACCGCCCTTCCTCACAGGGCTTTCTTCTGCTTTCTTTCTGGTTTCCTCTTAGCGCTGAAGTGTTCCCCCGGCAGCAGCTACCACCCCTGTGCCAACCCCTGCCCGGCCACCTGCCTCAGCCGGAACACCGCAAGAGACTGCCCCATGGAGCTGCCCTGCACGGAGGGCTGTGAGTGCCGGCAAGGCCACGTCCTGAGCAGAACCTCCTGTGTGCCCTTCAGCCAGTGTGGCTGCGTCCACCAGGACGGTTCCTACCACCCGGTGAGGGGCTAGACCACGACGCCCCATGTTAGGGAGGCAGGAGGGCTCAGAGCCTGTGAAGGGGTAGCGGTGGGTGGGGCAGGGGGCCAGTCTAGGAGGCTGAGCAGCAAGTCCAGAAGCCAAAAAGGTTGAGGAAGGCTAGGGATGGAGAGAAGCAGTCAAGGGCAGCAAGCCTCGGGGGCGGGGGGTGCTGGTGGGTTGCGGGGCGAGTTCAGTCCGACGCCGGCTTCCAGTCTTCCATTGGCTCTGCTGATGCCCACGTCCCACAGGTCGGGGAGAGCTGGTACCCAGACAACACGTGTTCCAGGCTCTGCACCTGTTCCACGCACAGCAACATCTCGTGCCGCCAGAGTACCTGCAAGCCAGGCCAGCTGTGCCGGCCCCTGGACGGCCTGCTGCGCTGCCGAACCTCAGGTAGGAGACCCTGGAGTGCAGCGGGGGGCCACCGGTGAAGTCCCGGACGCCTCCTCTCTCGGGATCCCTCCCTCTCCCCCTCTCCCACCACCTACCTGTAGCCCCCTGCTCCCCTCCCTGCCTTCCTGAAGACCTTTTGTGGGGGGGCTGGGGCGGGGGATGCTGGCCCTGTACCGTCAGGAATGGCCCCTCGCGTTCCCTCGTGGTTCTCTCGGCCACGAGCTTTGACAGGACAACACCCCCCACCGGCCGCCAAGCCGCCTCCTCGTGGAGGCTGGACCGCTCCTCAGCCCTCCCCCTTCGCCAGGCGTGGGAGTGTGTCGCACCTCGGACCGCTCCCCGTACGTGACGTTCGATGGCATTCTCCATACCATCCAAAACACCTGCACTTACGTCCTGCTGAAAGTGTGCCACTCCACCTTGGACCTGCCTTTCTTCAAGATCAGCGGCAAGCACGGGAAGCGGAGAGGCCGCTCGGCTGCCTTCTACCTCTACCGGCTCCATATCGACATCTCTGACACCCGGGTCACCTTGGGAGAGGGCCACCGCGTGCTGGTGAGCTGGGCAGCGCGTTGGGGAGGGGAAGGACAACGTGTCTTTCTTCCCACTCACCTGCCCTGCCGGCTTCTCTAGATCAACGGTACGCAGGCCACCCTTCCCTTAACCCGCCAGATCCGGGGGGTCAAAATCACGGCCAGTGGCGTCTACACCGTGCTCAGTGTCAACATCGGGCTGCAGGTCAAGTTTGATGGCAAGGGCTTCTTGGAGGTCCAGCTCCCTGCAGCCTACTACCAAAAGGTGGGGGCAACCCCTCGCTCTTCTCCCCGGGAGCCCACCTCCAGAGGGCGCTGAGCCCTCTCCAGACCCAAGTGGTCATTCCCCACAAAGGAGGAGGGCTGGAAAAAGGGTGCCTTTTTCTTAGGAGTGAAAATGCAGGTGCCCACGAGAAAGGAAGGCTCTTCTACCTGCCCCTGGCCGGCCACTGAGAACCCCTCTGCCCCCTGCCAGGTCTGTGGCTTGTGCGGGAACTTCAATGACGAGGACGAAGATGAGCTCATGATGCCCAGCGATGAACTAGCCCAGAATGACACCGAACTGGTGGACAGTTGGCAAGATAGGGAGTCTGACCCCAAGTAATTGTCCCCAAAGCCTTTCCATCTTTACAGGAATGCAAGCTTGGGTCCCAGACTATCCGGCAGGGCCTAGGAGGACCGGAGCCTTCCTGTCTGTCTGTACCTTGACAGAGGATGGCTTCTGGGTCCTGGGAACCTCTCAGGGGAGACATGAAAGTCTTCCCTGTTTGGGGGTTTCAGAACGCGGGAGGGGACGGAGGCTGCAGCGAACGTGGCCAGCGCTCATTCCAGCTTCCTGGTGAAGACCAGGGGGTCTTCCGAGTTACTGGGGAGCGCCAAGTCATTTTCACAGGTGCGGGCAGTGGCTGTCCCTCTGATGATCTCTTTCTCCTCTGCAGATGCCAACCAGATGACCAGACGGTCCAAGCAGAGATGAAGGAGAAGTCAGATACAAACTGCAGGTTGGCTGACCTGGTCAGAGCCCAGGAGCGGTGCCAGACAGCCTTGCGGGCTCCAGCCTGGGCGAAGTGTGCCAGCCACGTCGTCCTCGGGCCCTTCCTGCTCAACTGTACCAACAGCCTCTGTCAGGGGGGTGGAAGGCTGAGCCGCGCCCTCTGTGAATCTTTGGAAACCTTCGGGGCCGCCTGCCGGGCCAAAGGCCTCAACCCCCCGATCTGGAGAAACAGCAGCTTCTGCCGTGAGTGTCCCCTACGGTCACTGCAGACCCTCCCACACCTCGTTTCTGTCTCTGTACCCCTTAAAGTGCCTGTCTTCCTTTCCCCTTGTTCCTGACCTGGGCCTGACCTCGTTGTTCCGATGTGGCTCATTCACAATTCCCTCGCAGCCGGCACCCCTACTACAGGGACAGCACAGGCAACTTCTCTTCGCCCGTTTTTTTCCAAAGGAAATGGGACGGTTACTCCTCTGCATGGCTCCTGCCTCCAAGGTTAACTCCAAGCTCCTTTCGGAGATATCCGAGACCCTGCCGTCTGTCCTAGCTGGTCCTCTCTTGCCCCTTTCGCTGTGAGCCTGCCCCACCCCCGGCACCAGACCACCACCCCATTCCCCCACCACCGTACAGAGCTTGCTTTTCCTCACCCCTCCCTGCCTCTATCCGCATTGCTTCCTGCGCCTGGAAAGTTCTTTCTTCTTGTCACCTGGCAGGCTCCTGGGCATCCTTCTGCAGCTCTTAAAAATTCTTTTTCAAGTTAGAATTCATATACTGTGATATTCACCAATTTAAAAAGTATATACAGTTTGCTGTTTTTGTAGGATTTTTTTTAAGACTTTATTTATTTGACAGACAGAGATCACAAGTAGGCAGAGAAATAGGCTGAGAGAGGGACCCTGAGATCATGACCTGAGCCAAAGGCAGAGGCTTTAACCCACTAAGCCACCCAGGCGCCCCTTGTAGGATTTTTTTTAAAGATTTTATTTATTTGACAGAAAGAGATCACAAGTGGGCAGAGAGGCAGGCAGAGAGAGAGGGGGAAGCAGGCTCCCCGCCGAGCAGAGGCACTGATGTGGGGCTCCATCCCACGACCCTGGGATCATGACCTGAGCCGAAGGCAGAGGCTTTAATCTACCGAGCTGTCCAGGTGCCCCGTGTTTTTGTAGGATTTTTACAAAGTTCTGCAAACATCACATTATGTAATTCCAGAATCTTTTAAACTTTAAGACAGTGGGGGGCGCCTGGGTGGCTCAGTGGGTTAAAGCCTCTGCCTTCGGCTCAGGTCATGATCCCAGAGTCCTGGGATCGAGCCCCACATCGGGCTCTCTGCTCAGCAGGGAGCCTGCTTCCTCCTCTCTCTCTCTGCCTGCCTCTCTGCCTACTTGTGATCTCTGTCTGTCAAATAAATAAAATAAAAATCTTTAAAAAAAAAAAAAAAAACAACTTTAAGACAGTGGTTAATGTGTTTTTATTTTATTTTAAAGATTTTATTTATTTATTTGACAGAGAGATCACAAGTAGGCAGAGAGACAGGCAGAGAGGGGGTGGGAAGCAGGCTCCAAACCGAGCAGAGAGCTCGATGCGGGGGCTCCATCCCAGGACCCTGGATCACGACCTGAGCCGAAGGCAGAGGCTTTAACCCACTGAGCCACCCAGGCGTCCCAGGAACTTTTTTTTTAAGATTTTATTTATTTATTTGAGAGAGACAGAATGCCCAAGAGAAGGGGTGGGGAAGGGAAATGGGAGAGGGAGAAGCAGGCTTCCTGGTGAGCAGGGAGTCTGATGTGGGGCTCGATCCCAGGACCCTGGGATCACGACCCCAGCTGAAGTAGATGCTTAACTGACTGAGCCACCCAGGTGCCCCTCTTTATTTATAACTTAATTAATTAACTAATTTTTAATTGGTTAAATTATTAATTTGGCTTCACTCCCGTGGGACTTGAACTCATGACTATGAGGTCAAGACCTGAGCTGAGATCCAGAGCGAGATGCTAAACCGACTGAGCCACCAGGTGCCCCAAGAGTAACCCTGTATTAGTGTTAGAGCTACACACGTCTTTACAGTTCTCATTTTTTCATCTTTGACTTTTTTTGTCAGGTATATATGTATATACATGTGGGATAGCGTATGTTAGTCTTTGTTCTGTGGCTTCTGCATTTCGAACCATAGTGACAAATACACATTTTTTAAAGTTAAAGAATTTGCTTGTGTTTTGCTCCAGCATTTTTATGGTCTGTCTTCCTTCCTTCCTCTCTTCCTTTCTTTCTCTCTCTCTAAGTAAGCTCTACACCCAGTGTGGGGCTACCAACTGAGCCAGCCGGGCATCCCACATTATAGTTTCTTTCCTTTTTTTTAATATTTAAATGTTTTATCCACAAGGATTTTTATCCTGCTGCACAATATAAGATACGAGTTACCTTTTTGTTGTTGTTGTTTGTTTGTTTTTCTTTTAAAGATTTTATTTATTGGGATGCCTGGATGGCTCAGTCAGTTAAGCCGCTGCCTTTGGCTCAGGTCATGATCCCAGGGTCCTGGGATCGAGTCCCGCATTGGGCTCTTTGTCCAGCAGGGAACCTGCTTTTCTCTCTGCCTCTGCCTGCCAGTCCGACTGCTTGAGAGCTCTCTCTCTGACAAACAAATAAAATCTTAAAAAAAAAAAAAATTATTTATTTTAGAGATGGGGGGAGGAGCAGAGGGAGAGGGAGAAGCAGACTCCCCGCTGAGTGCATAGCGCATAGCACCGCACCCCCTCCCAGACCACGACCCTGAGATCACAACCCCAGCCAAAATCAGGAGTCGGAGGCTTAATGGACTGAGCTAACTGGGCCCCCCCTTTATTGAGCACTTTATTTATTTATTTGACAGAGAGAGGCACAGCGAGAGAGGGGATACAAGCAGGGGGAGTGGGAGAGGGAGAAGCAGGCCTCCTGTCAAGCGAGGACCCCGAGGCGGGGCTCCATCCCAGGACCCTGAGATCATGACCTGAGCCGAAGGCAGACACTTAACGGCGGAGCCCCCCAGGCGCCCCCCTCCCTCCAGCATTCTTAAATCACCAGTCTCTTCTCCCACTGACCAAGATGACATGATTTATTGTATACTAAGTTCCCCTGCATATTTGGGTCCCTGTCTGGGCTTCCTCCCCCTTCCATAGCTCCGTCTGTCTCCACTTAGCAGTGACCCAGTATTGTGACTGTTGAGAGTTTCAACTGTGTTTTCAATTCCGATAGGGACATTCACTCCTCACCGCTCTTTTCTTGTCTTTCCTTTCTAGTTTTGCCGTTGTTGTTTTAACGTTTTCCTGGCTTCTCTGGTTTGTTCCTACCTTCCTCTCCGCTTTACTATCTTCTCGCCCTTCTAAAAACCCGAACAAAATCCTGCTGGTGTATTATACTGGGATCATCTGCATCGTATCCGTTCACTTAGAGACCGACTTCTCTATTATGTTGCAGACTCTCGCTCTCTGTCCGCATTTCCATGTGATCACAGGTACCTCCCGGAAAGGGTTCTATGGAGCTCCTCCAACAGGGTGAATGCTGCCGTGCTCTGTGCACCTGTTACACACGCACGCCTGTCCCACGCTCGCTGACCATACACATCAGTGTCACCGTGGCTGCTGGCTGACCTCTGTCTCCCACACTGCACTGGGAGGGCCGTTCTTACTCCTTTCTTTCCCTGGGGCCTGGCATGGAGCCCGATCTCAGTAAATGTTTACCCCCCCTCTCCCCCAGCTCTGGAATGTCCTGCCCACAGCAGCTACTCTACCTGCCTTCCCTCCTGCCCACCTTCCTGCTTGGACCTGACGGGCCAGTGCAGTGGCCCCAAAGTCCCCTCCACCTGCAAGGAAGGCTGCCTTTGCTTGCCCGGCTACGTGCTCAGTGGGCAGCGGTGTGTGACCAGGAGTCAGTGTGGTTGCATCAACGACTACGGCAGCTCCTTCCCCGTGAGTGGGGATGGGAGGTAGGGGTGGGGACCCCTCGCGGTTGGTGTTTTCTGCTTTCCTATTTTTCTGTCAGCCTGGGCACCCGTGTCTCTGTGGCTGGCCCCGGGGGATGCAGGCTGGTGACCGGGCAGTGTGCTATCCGGCCAGGCCTGGGCTGGGGGGTACATGGCAGTTTGAGGTTTGGGATCCGATGAATCCAAACAACTGGGATGGAGTCTGGTATAGCAGAAGGAGCGGGGGCCTTGGCTCAAATCCCATGGGTACCACCCACGAGTGTGTTACCTCAGTTTTGTCACCTATAAGTTGGGTACTTTCCTGAACAATGTATGTAAGACACCAAACGTGATGCCTCTAAAAGGTGTACAGGGACAGCAGGCTGCAGGTGGCCTGTGGCTGCCTCCAGCCTGGGCCAGCAAATCCATTCAGACCGTGGGCCTCGGCTGACCAGGCGGGAGAAAGGGGAACTGGCCCTTCGCTCCTCACCCCCTGATTCTCCCCGTGCCTTCTCTAGGAGGGTAAGACCTGGATATCCATTCGCTGCACCAGGAGCTGTGTCTGCACCTTGGGGACCATCCACTGCCAGCCCTTCAGTTGCCCCCCTGGCTCCCACTGCGAGCCCAAGGCCGGGGGCACTGGCAGCTGTGAAATTAACAGTAAGAGGGACCACCAGGGAGGCGGAGCAAGAGGCAGGAGCCGAGGGGCTCAGGCTGGGTAGGTCTGGAGACCAAAGGGGCCACAGCACAGGGTGTGGGGCAGGCCTGTGACCTAGTTTGGCCTAGTTGGGGCTCTTACCAACTCTGTGGCTGACTCCAGGACTCACTCTCTTAAGTGCAGAAACAGGAGATGGGGCCAGGTTTATCATTGGGGCTGGCAAAGAGAGAAGGCTGAAGGTCAGGTAGCCAGGGAGTCCTGACCAGAGTCATCAGGGCCGTAGAGGGATGGGTGTGTGTGTGTGTGTGTGTGTGTGTGTGTGTGTGTGTTTGTGTGTGTGTGTGTGTGTGTTTTATATCTGGACAGGGTCCCTTCTCAGGGCTGGCCCTTGTTGGCAGAGTCGGACCAATGCTCCATTTACGGGGACCCCCATTACCGTACCTTTGATGGCCTCAGCTACCTCTTCCGCGGCCGCATGACCTACACGCTGATAAAGGCCATCGGCGTGCTCCCTGCTGGGGTGGTGCCTTTGGTCGTGGAAGGGCGCAACAAAGTGTATTCATCCTGGAGCCCTATCTACCTGCACGAGATCATCGTAATGGTCTACGGCTACACAGTCCAGCTCAAGGCTCATCTGGAGCTGGTGGTAAGAGCCAGGCCAGGTCAGGAGGGGCTGGGGAGGGAGGCCAGGCCGTGGGAAGCCCCTGAACACAGGTGAAGCCAGGACTCCTTGTTCCCCGGAAAGGTCCTGGCCTGAGCTGCCTCGCTATCGAGTTCAGAATCGGTGCCCACACTCAGAGGCAGAGGAGGGTGGTGGGATGGAGCCAAAGGTTGGAGAGAGACGGGGAGAGAGAGAGGGAAGAAGAGAACAGGGGGTTCAAAGGAGAAGCTGGGCTGAGTAGTACGGGCGGCATCCGCTCGGTCAAGAGTTTTTGCAAGGAAGAGGTTGCGGCTGCAAAGGGAGGCGACCATGGGGAGGTCTTTGCCGCATGGGGTAGCAAAGCCTACTGGGGAACCTCAGAATGATGGCACCCAGATACCGAGCCGTGCAGAGAGGCAGCGGAATTCAGGCTTACTGCAGACTCTCGGCGGCTCCCGCCCGCCTTCTCCAGGTCAACAACCAGAGGACGGCCATCCCCTACAAGCCCAGCGACCGGCTGCAGGTCGCCCTGCGGGGCCATCGCCTGTATCTGATCACCGACTTTGAGATGGTTGTCACCTTCGATGGAGGCAAAAACGCAGGTACCTGCGAGTGGGGAGGGGAGAGCAGAGGTGATGTTCCTGCGCTGGGTCCGGGAAAGCCACATCGTCGGCGGTCCCGCCACGGTGAGGCGCCCCGAGTGGGTCCAGGGCCCCCAGTGCCAGGGGAGCAGCCAGGAGCGGCGGGGAGGAGTGGGAGAGCCTCACTTCTGGACACCCTTCCTCCTGCAGTGATCACGCTGCCCAACAAGTATAAGGGGCTCGTGCGTGGCCTGTGCGGGAACTTCGACGGGAACAAGAGTAATGACTTTATCCTGCCCAATGGCACCATCACCCAGAACCTGGTCACCTTCGGCAACAGCTGGGAGGTGCAGAGGATCATGGGAGTTGACCTCGCCCGCGTCTCAAGGTGAGAGGGCTAGGGCTCAGAGCACAGAGGCCTGGCCCCTGGGGAGGTAAGCATCAGCCCAGTGCCTGCCCACGCCCACTCACCCCGTATCCTTAGCAGAGGACCCCTAAGGGCCTGATTTTCTCATCCTGCCATTGCCCCTCAGACCCACTGCGGAGGCACCGGCCCTATGGGCCCCAGGCTGTGCCCTGTGCCTCCCCATTCCTCCTCCTGCCACTTCCTCCCAAGGTCATGGTCCTCAGGGGCCTCACCTGGCCCCCTCTTGGTCCCTGCTCCAGGGCCATACGAGAGGAGGAAGAGGAGGAGAAGAAGGAGTCAGGCTTCCATGTGTCAGAATGCAGCGCAGAGCAGCTGGAGCTCATCAACAGCACCCAGGCGTGCAGGGTGCTGGGGGACCCCCAGGGCCCCTTTGCTGCCTGTCACCAGACTGTGGCTCCTGAGCCCTTCCAGGAGTGAGTCAAGGCCCCAGGCCACATGGAAGTGGCCTTTCTCTGGGTCCTGCTGCCCATTCTGTGATCCAAGCCCCATTTGGCTCACTTCTTTCTCTTGGTGGCTTCCATTCCTGGTGATTCCCCTCCCCGCACGCCACACTCATGCACGTGCGCGCGCACACACACACACACACACACACACACACGGGCACACACCCTGCCCGCTGTCTTTCTGCTGGGTCTCCTTGCCTCCCCACCTCTGCAGCCCCCTAACCGCCCTGCTGCCCCCAGGCACTGTGTGTTTGATCTGTGTGCCGCCCGGAACCCCAGAGAGCAGGAGGAACTGCGATGCCAGGTCCTCAGCGGGTACGCCATCATCTGCCAGGAGGCGGGCGCCGCCCTGGCCAGCTGGCGGGACCACACCCGCTGCGGTGAGGCACTGACCTTCCCCAGCAGCTGCTCCCCGACCCTCGAGGCGGTTTCTGCCCCCTGCTCAGCTCTGAGCCACCACCCTTGCCCACCTTGAGCCTCCCGCCTTGTCCTCCACTTCCGACTCCCCGAGGACCCCGTCCTCCCCAGCCAGCCTCCCTCTCAGCCCCGGCCTGGCCCAGGAAGCCTCACCCCAGCCCCGCCCTCCCATCCCGTTCTGGTTCTTGCCCGGGCCCAGCCTTGCTCTGCCACTTCCTTAGCACACTTTAATGTCAGACCAAAAGACACCCGAAGTCGGTCCCCTCTTCTGGCCTCCTGGCCTATACCAAGCTCTGTGTTCTGGGGGGTGACCGCGTCCCCCCTACAGCTGCCCGACCCCGTGGTCCGCATACCTGTAGGCTCCATCCCTGCCCAGCCACCTGCTCACTCCGACTTTCCCGTCAGCCTTGGCGTGTCCGGCCAACACTGTCTATCGGAGCTGTATGACCCCCTGCCCAGCCTCCTGTGCCCACCTGGCGGCCCCTAAGGACTGCAAGGGCCCCTGCGTGGAGGGCTGTGCCAGCCTCCCGGGCTACGTCTACAGCGGTGCCCAGAGCCTCCCCCTGGCCCACTGTGGCTGCACCAGCAACGGAGTCTACTACCAGGTCCGCATGGGGAGGGGGAGGCCCTGCGGGGACAGGAGAGTCCGAGGAGGGAGGAAAGCCAGACTGCCTCCTCCGGGCCCTTTTCCCCTCTGCAGCGGGGTGACAGCTTTGTGACTGAGGATTGCTCTCAGCGCTGCACCTGTGCCCGTTCTGGGGCGCTGCTGTGTGAGCCCCTCAGCTGCCGTGCTGGGGAGATCTGCACCCTGGCGAACCTCACTCGTGGTTGCTTCCGAGGTGAGCCTAGACCTCTCTGGTGCTGCCCCCGTATGTGGGCGGGGGGGCGGTGGTGGATGCTATGTCCTGTGCCCGAGACCCCTGCCGTCACTGTCAGGAAGTTGGACCACTTAATCCCGCTCTTTCCTCCTTTCTCAGGAGGGTCCGAGGGAGTGAACAGCTGCTTCTTGTGAGGCACGGGGCTGGGCCTTTTCCTGGCATTAGCTCCCTATGCCCTCCCCTCTCCCCGGCTGCGGGTATCCTTCTAGAACCTTCCATAACCCCGTTTATCCGCACAGAAAGCCCGTGTCTGCAGAACCCGTGTCAGAATGATGGGCGGTGCTGGGAGCAGGGAACCCATTTCACCTGTGAGTGCGAACTTGGTTATGGGGGACACCTCTGCACAGAGCCTTGGGATGGGCCAGCCCCTGGAAAGCCAGGTGAGAACTTTATCCCAAGTTCCCAGGTGGCTGAGGAAAGGGATTCCAAGGCTGGTCTTTGAGGAGCACTGGCCAAGATGGCACCCCGGACTCTAGGGGACCAGCAGATGAATGGGGCCCCTTAACAAGGCTGATGGGAGTTGTGTGTCCAGAAACTCAAAGGGATCCTAGGGGTACGGTGTGAAGGCCTTGGAGCAACAGCCTTCTGGAGGGAGACCTAGCCACACCCCATGAGTTAGGGGTCACCATCCTTCCTGGATGGCCACTTAGGATCCAATGAGAGTGTCTCCTCCCCAATGCCTTCCTGACCTGTATCCCTACGTTCCGTTGCCCGCACCCCAGAGGCATCCAACTTTGTGGCCATCCTGTTGGGGATGCTTGTGCCTGTGGTGGTCCTGGTGCCCGCAGTGACCAGAGGATGTCTTTCCAGGAAGGGGAGGAGGAGGAGGTGAGTTCTGGGAAAAGGGACGAGCAGGGGTGGGTGGCGATGAGTCAGCAGGGGAGCGGGCACTACCCTCTGTTCCCCACAACCCCCAGGGAGAAAATGCGGAGCCAGAACAGAGCCAGGCTGGCAGACGCTGGTGAGAACCATTCCTGCCCCAGCACCCTGGCGACCGGGAGCCGAGTCTGCCTCTGACACAGGTTTTCTCACTTTTCTCCTCAGATTTTGTTCCAGACCGTGTCGTTCAAGTTCCTCAGTTTTGAGTTGTCCTCAAAAAAGGAGAGAGAAAATAAAATTTATTTTTTGAAATGTGAATTTCCACGTGATTGTGGGAGAGGAAGGGTCTGTGGGGTGGGCCCTGGGGCAGGAGAGTGGGGTGGGAGGGAGGGACACAGGGGTGCGGGCGGTGGGGGGAGGCTAGGGCTGGGTGCCCTGCAAAACGTCTGGACGGGAGGGGGACCGAGGTCTGCCTGTGCTTCGGACAGTCGTTTGGGGTCGGGGCGTCCAGCCCTCTGGCTTCTGGGCAACAGGAGAAAAGACTGCATTGTCCATCTTCCCGGGAACCTGGGGCCATGGAAGGTGATCCTGAGGATTCTGACATTTCCGACAATGAGATTCATCACCGGGTACAGGCTGGGGATGGGGAATGTGGCTTTTTCCAAAGGGCCGACGGCCTGTGACCCTCTGGAGGCCTCCCCTTCCTGCATCAGTCCATTTCCCAAAAGGGCATAGGGGTTACTATGGCAACTGAGGGTGGGGTCCGGGAGCCCAGGAGTTCGGAGCCCCATCCTAGCAGGAGTGGCCGGCTAACCTCAGCCTGAGGCCAAAAGGCATCTGTTCTGACCCCTCCTGACCCCTCCCCCCGGGTCCCTTGAGTCCCATCAGCCAGGTCCCCGCTTCGGGGTAGGGGCTGGGACATCCTGCTTGGGCCCCAAGAAGGAAAGGAAGGCCACCAGCTGGGGTTGGGGTGGTCAGGATGGAAGACCCCAAGGGACGGGGAGGGGGGTGCCAAAGCAGGCAGGACACTGGGTCCTGTGCTTGCTCTCTGAGATGACCCTTGAAGCCCCCTATGTTTAAGGATTTGAGTTCCTAGCTGGGTGGGGAGGGGTCCGCGGAGGAATGTATGGCCCCTGACCAGGCTGGCTGCGGGGAGCCCTCTGGAGCTGGGCATGGCAGGAGCACTCAGGGGGGTCTACGAGCTGGCAGGTGCTTTAGCCTGGGCATGGGGTCTCCCTGCTGCACAACTGCCCCCATGTCAGCTCCCTTCACCTCCTATTTGCCGGTTTACCTGTTACTCATTTGCGCCCTGTCATCTTGACCTCTGTTTCTCGCCTCAAGAACTTGAGGTCACCTTATCTAGCCCAGATATCTGGTTGGCAGGGGAAGAGGCTGGCCTGGGCCGGCATCCTCCAGAGAGACCTCCTCCTCTGGGACCCAGGCCCCCTCCATCTTTGGCAGGAGAGAGTCCCTCCCAGACCCCTTGGGTGTACAAAACACGGGTGATGGTTCATTGAGGGAGGGGACAGAGGATTCCAGAGTATTCGGGACTCCAGAAGAGGTTGCTACAGGTAGGAAACTACAGACAGGATCACCACCCGGGGTTCCCTAGACTGGGAAGGGCAGCTGTGATTTGGGGTCCTGCACGGACCCCAACACAACAGGGAGCAACTGAGGCAGAAACTGCACGGGCGCCCCAGCTAAACGTTGCTGGCCCCTGCAGGTGTCCCTGAAGGTGGGCAGACTGGGAGGGAAGAACAGAAGACGGCCACAGAGACTAGCAGGAGCTTGACCCCCCATTCCTGTCTTCCTGTTTGGGAGGGAGAAGTTGGGGGAAGACACTCAGGTGGTTTCCCCTCCCCTTCCCAAGAGGCTGGGAGAACCTGCCTGGGCAGCATCTTGAAAGAGGGAATTGTCTTCCCAAGACTCAGCCCAGAGCGAGTGAGTGTGAGTGTGTGTGTGTGTGTGTACACCCGTGGGGGGTCCACATCCCTCATACCAGCTCTCTGCCCCTCCCCCACAGCCCATGCAGCCTTTCCCCCCCAATTGCCTCTACACCAACCCCAAGCTGTCCACATCTGGCCCACATCTGTCTCCATCTGAGAGGACCCCCACCCCAGCCAATGCCCCCCACTTCCCCATCGGGGGCTGTAGGGCAGGGCTATAAGCTCAAGGCTTCCCCTGGCCCCCTCCCAAACGCTGGGGAACTGGGCCGGGGAGAGAGGGGGCAGCCCCACCCCGGAGGTGCCCCAGGCTCTTGGCAGAGCCATCTGGAGCCGTTAGAAGCAGCTGCCAATGACTCATCTCCCACTGCCCCCACCCCACCACCTCAAACACACCCTGGGACTGGGAACCAAGCCCGCAGCCCCCCACAGCCCTGTCTCCAGACCTCCGACCCCTCCTCCATACCCAGGCCCCATTCTCCGCAGAAACCTAGTCCATCCCCCACTCCCAATCACCTCCAGGACTGCAACGCTTCCCATTTTCTTTTATTTATACAAAAAAAAAAAAAAGTTTTAAATATAATTTAAGAATCCCTCCAAGCACCGGTGTCTGTCTCTGGTTTCCACCACCACCTCAACCCCCCCACACACTCCCTCATGGACACAGCTTGGGGCTCCGTGGGGGCAGGAAGGTGTCTGGGAGTTGTGGTGGGACCAAGGCACTATTCCGGAAACAAACACGACAATGAGTCCGTTTCACCCCGGGGCAAAGGAGGCAATAATAAAACAGGCCCTCCCCACCCCAACACAGATAGTTAGGACAAGGACAGGAGAAAAACAAAACAAGGAACAATGACAAAAAACGGGTGTGGGGGGGAGGAGGAAAAATAAGACCAAAACAAAAAATTAAAACTCGAAAACCTTCAATATGAAGGCAGCAGATGGGGGAGGGGCATTTACAAGGGAAAACTGAGTTCGGGAAGACAGCAGCAAGGTCGGGGACATCCGCGTCCAATGATTTGGTCACTGGTCCACGACGCCCCTTCCCGCCTCCCGCCGAGACGCGGCGCGCTCCACTCCGAGCTCTCAGGCTAGTCACCCTCTTCTCTTTGGTCTGCAGGGCAGTGCACTGGCCCTTGGAGGTGAGGAGGGACACGGGGGGGCCCTAACTGGGGATCAGAGGGAGGCTGTGGGAATCGAGCCCAACCACCCCTGGGAAGCTGGCAGATTAGAGGCGCTTCCTTTTCCCTCTGGTCACACCCAATCCTGAGGGAAGGGCTTCCCGCCTGGGGGGCATGTGATGATTTCTACACTCCTATGGCAGAATCCTTAAATCCTGTCTCTCCAAATTGCCGGCTCCCCCCACAACCCCCCACCAACCCCCATGGGTTCAAAGTGCAATCCAGTGGGGCCCAGGTATGGTGACCTCTTGGGTCCTCTATCCGGCTCTGCCCAGGAAGAAGGGGAGCTGTGTCCCCAGCTGGGAAGTTCCTGCCGCTCCAGAGCCGTGGGGCAGATAAGCAGGTGCAGGTCAGTACTGGGGGGCTGGTGCTCCTGACCCGCCTGGGGTTCCAGGCTTGGCCTGGGACTTCATGTGCTGGACACTGGCCAGGATTTTCTTCTGGTGCCCCGCCAGAGTGACTCCAATTCGGAGCAGGTCCCTGGGGAAGGAGGGAGAGAGCTAGGTGAGGCCACAGGGCTCCCAGGGAGGTTGTCTTAGCGCTAGACACCACGCCCCGCCCCTGGAATGTCAGCCAATCAGGAAGGCCGGCAGGGGAGGGGTACGCGTCAGCAGTTGCCAAGAGCTGCGGGCAGTTTCCAGAGGGTTTTAGGAGCGGGAAGCAGTCCTGCTGCGCAGCTGCAGTGGAGGGGCGCAGCCGGGCTGGCCAGAGACGGGAGCTTGCCCGGCTGCAGCTTGGGGCTCCGGCAAGGATTAGGAAAAGGCAGAGAATCAGCGAAGGGGTTGGAATGAAAGAGAGAAAAGCGCACAAGATGACGGTGGGGGAAGAGGCTGCACAGATTTCTCTAGAGGAGAAAAGAAAAAGTCAGAAGGAAAAAGCCCAAAAGAGGAAGAGGGGGTGGGGAGGAAGGGGCGGGGCGGAACGAAAACGAGCTGCCCCCACCCCCGCCCCCCATCCTGAGGCCTGGAGCCCGAGATAAGGGAAAACAGCAGAGGTGGGAAATGGAGAGCAGGGACCTGGGTCAGGGCGTCGCTGGAACAAGTCAGGGCGGTGGGGGGGGGGGGGGCATGGTCTGCCCCACTGGGAGACTGCCTCCCGCCCTCCGGTTCCAGATCTCTCTTCCTTCCCTGTGTTATTCAAACCTGGGCTGCAAAGAGAGCCTGGGAGGGAAATGCGCAGGCCGAGAGGCAGAGAACCAGAGAGGCCAACTAGGGGGACCCAGGGCCGGGGAGGCGTTGGAACCATAAAACCATTTAACATTAAAGCTGGAAATGGTCTCCAAAACCCCGTCCAACCTTCTCCTTTTATGGGTGGGAAAGCAGCCAGAGCTGACACTCTGTTAATGTGAGAGCAGGGTCTGGAATGTAGATAGATGCACAAGGAGAGATACACAGGGCAGGAGAGGAGCAAGATGGCCAGGGGCTGAGGTGGCTCAAGGGGGTGAGGCGGGCCCCGGGCCCTCAGTCCCCAGAGCTGCTACTTCGGGGTACTCTGGATGACAGAGTTGGCGTCAGGAGTTGCCTGCAAAGGTCCCCACTAGACTGGCAGGCCCGATTCTGGTCCCCAGGGGCCTAGACTGCCTGGATCTCAGCCGCCACCTCCAGCCCCTGCCACGACTTACTCAGCAGAGATCTGGCTGACCAGTTCGAAGGAGCCAAAGCCAGCGGCTGCAAAACTTTCTTCGTATCGTCCCATCTTGATGGCTCGAAGCCACTCACCCACCGAGCTAAAAGCAGAGTAGTGAGGCTGCCGCTGGTCCAGGAGCGGGTGTGAGGCCCTGGAAGGCAAGGGTGGGGAGCGGTGTGCTGAGTTCTGGGGCTCCGTCAGGGTGGGGACTTTGAGCCACAGACGAGGACAATGGACAATCCCACATACCACCAGAGGGCTGGACACTTCTGAGGGGGAGGGTAGGGTGGTTCTCAGGTGGTGACAGAGTGTGGGAAGGAGGCCTACCCTCTGGGGTCCTCACCCGCTGTTCTCCCTGGCCACGATTTTGAGACTGGCCGGGTTCCGGATCATCTTGTCGAGGGCGCTGACCACCTGGGGGAAGCGGGGCCGTGCATTCCGGTCCTTCTGCCAACAGTCCAGCATGAGCTGGTGCAGGGATGTGGGGCAGTCTGGGGGCGGGGGCAGCCGGTAGTCCTGCTCAATGGCATTGATCACCTGGAATGACAGGCACACGCACTGGGTGAGGATCTGCCAGGAGAACAAGGATGCCAGACGACCCCCAGAAGGTGGTGACTCAGCAGATGCTGGGACAGGTGCCACAGACCCCGAGAATGGCAGATTCAAGGTCCTCCTCGCCGAGGTCGGAGCTGGCGAGTCACTGGTTTGATGCCCCAGTGGCTCCTGGACCAAGATCTAGATGAGTAACTTCCCAACCCTCCCCTCCTTCTCCGTGTCCTTCTGTGACCAGACGTGCTGTATCCAAGTCCTGGATACAAAGATCAACTCTACTTTGTGCCTCCCTCAATGACCCAACAGTGATGAGCTCTCTGGGGACCCCACTCCCCCCAACACCCCATACCCCCCCCCCCCCCCCGCCGTGAGAGAACATTCCAGGAAAGCTCCGTAGGACCACGGGACACTTACATCCTGATTGCTCATGTCCCAGTACGGTCGTTCCCCAAATGACATGACCTCCCACATCACAATTCCGTAGCTCCAGGCGTCACTAGCAGATGTGAACTTCCGGAAGGCAATGGCCTCGGGGGCTGTCCATCGGATGGGAATCTTTCCGCCCTAAAGATGCAAGAAGAAAAGGTGAGCTAAGGGACTCAATGGACCAAGGCATCCTGCCCCCACCTCTGCCTTTCCCCCAGGCTCCCTTTCTTGCTGGGACTCAGATACACAGCTCCTTAACTCTGTTCTTTTTTTTTTTTTTTTTTTAAAGATTTTATTTATTTATTTGACAGACAAGAGATCACAAGTAGGCAGAGGCAAGCAGAGAGAGAGAAAGGAAGAAGCAGCTCCCTGCCGAGCAGAGAGCCCGATGCGGGGCTTGATCCCAGGACCCTGAGATCGTGACCTGAGCCGAAGGCAGAGGCTTAACCACTGAGACACCCATGCGCCCCATTAACTCTGTTCTTTTCCTGGACACTGGAAGTTGGGTTCTCTAAGCTGACTGCCCGCCCCCTCCACAGTCTGTGCCTACATCCGGTCCCTGAACCAGAACTGTCAACCCCTCCACCTCCCCACCTTGCCCACCTGGCCCTAAGAACCAAGTTCAGACGCGGGACCCCTGGCCTCACCAGAGAGCTCGTGTAGGTGGGATCTGAAGAGTTCTCCTCCAGGAACCGGGAAAGCCCGAAGTCCGACACCTTGCAGACGAGGTTGCTGTTGACCAGGATGTTGCGGGCGGCCAGGTCCCGGTGGACGTAGCTCATCTCCGCAAGGTAGCGCATGCCCGAGGCGATGCCCCGCAGCATACCCACCAGCTGGATGACGGTGAACTGCCCATCGTTCAGCTGGAGATTGGACAAGGGAGAGGGCAAGGTCAGGACCGCTCACCCGCCCTCCGCCCTGCCCTCCGTGCTCTGAACCCGATCTGCCACTCGCAGACCCATCTCATTCGTGCTCCCGTGCACGGCAGGCCTGCTGACGTCCCAGGCAAGCCCTTTTCCCTTCTCTTGCCCTTCCTGAGCTCCCTCAGCTCTCGCTGCACTAACGGGACACGATGCTTAAGATTCTGACGAGGGGCGCCTGGGTGGCTCAGTTAGTTAGGGGTCCGACTCTTGATGTTAGCTCAGGCGATGATCTCAAGGTCGTGAGATCGAGCCCCTCGAGGGACTCCGGGCTCAACCCACACAGTCTGCTGAGTCTGCCTCTCTCTCCCTGCCTCTGCCCCTCCCCTCCAACTGCTCTCACTCATGCACACTCTCTCAAATAAATAAATAAATAAATCTTTTTTTCTTTGTCTTTTTTTTTTAAATTGTTGTAAAGAGATTACGTTGGGATAATTGGTGTAAAGAGATTACGGGTGGCTCAGTGGGTTAAAGCCTCTGCTTTCGGCTCAGGTCACGATTCCAGGGTCCCGGGATTGAGCCCCGCAGGAGCCTGCTTCCCTTCCTCTCTCTCTGCCTGCCTCTCTGCCTACTGGTGATCTCTGTCTCTCAAAGAAGTAAGTAAATTCTTAAAAAAAAAAAAAAAAAGAGTCACATGAGCACCTCGAAAATGTAAAAAAGAAAAAAAAGAGAGAGAGAGATTACGTTAACATTTTCTTCTATTTACTCTAGCACGGAGCTCTACATCCAGGGCGTACTCAACAAATGCTTATGAACTAGTATGTTCATTTTATGGGCTACAGGGCAGCAACAGTTTGGACAGTCGGAGTGTGCTCGGAGCTACCTGTCTACAGGAGCAGACACATCGGGGCCAACCCAGAGCAAACTTGCTCAGTCCTCCTGGACCAGCTGTGTGTAGCTTCCAAGAGCAGTGAAAGACGGAGTGTGATCAATGACCACAGCCCCAAAACCAAGACCGAAAGCTTGACCTTGACCTCGACAGAGTCTGCTCTCACCAGATAAGCTAGCCAGTCACAGTGAAAGAATCCCATAGTCTGGGTTCAGGAAGCACCCAGAGGACCCTTGGCGGCCAAGCAGGGTGAGGGACAGAGTCCAAAACCTGAATCCTGAATCCATCCTCCAAGCCTGCACCTACCCGAGGCCTTGAATCTCAGCTTATGGAAACCCCGCTGGCCAGATGCTCAGGGCAGACCCTGGAGTTTGTGATTCCTCTCCCCCTTACCAGTCACTTAAAAGCCAGCAGCAGGTTCTGCCTCCAAAACATGTTCCGAATGCAGTCACTTCTCCACATGCCTCTACAACCCTCACACCCCGAAGGACTGCAAGTCTTCCCACTGGCTCCTGGCTCTTGGTCCCCAGCACCACCAAACAGAGCTCCTGAAATCACCCCTCTCCAGCTGAAATCCCTTGGCAACCCCTTGAACTTCTAATCAAATCCAAATTCCTTAAGGGCACAAGACTCATGGGGTCTGACCACTATGTACAACGAAATGTACCACTGTTCCTCTGCTCAGGCCAGTTTTACTGGCCTTTCTTCCTTCCTTTATTTATTTGACAGAGAGAGAGAGATCACAAGTAGGCAGAGAGGCAGGCAGAGAGAGAGGGGGAAGCAGACTCCCTGCTGAGCAGAGAACCTGATGTGGGGCTGGATCCCAGGACCCCTGGATCATGACCCGAGCCGAAGGCAGAGGCTTTAACCCACTGAGCCACCTGGGGGTCCCATTTACTGGCCTTTCTGCCTTTTGTTTTGCTTTTTCTGCCTTTTGTTTTACTTATATATTAGAGAGTGTACAAGTGCGCATGAGCACAGGGAGGCACAGAGGCAGAAGGAGAATCAGACTCCCTGCTAAGTGGAGAGCCCGATGCGGGGCTCGATCCCAGGACCCGGGGATCATGATCTGCGCCAAAGGCGTACACTTTGCCAACTGAGCCATCCAGGTGCCCTTGACCTTTCTGCTGTTCAACCTGTCCACTCTGGTTCCCCCAACATGCTTCTCTCCTCCACCTGTTCGTGGTTGGCTCTTTCCCAGCCACACAAAGGTCGGTTCTTCTATCATAAATCCCCTCCCCCTCCAGGCAACCGGGCCTTTTTCTGGTACCAATGGAACAGACTGTTGTGTCGACGGTGGAGGGTCCGCTGTCATCACACTACCGGGGCCTGCCTTGGCACCTCTCCTGACAGCCAGGAAGCCTGCCTCCGATGGGGTGCTGTGCGAGGCACACAGCACCCCGATGTAGGCTGGCCACGGATATTGATTTTTGGACTTCTCAAAACATTAGATCTATCTTCTCCTACCTAGAGAAACACGCTAACCACCCCACAGCGAAAAAGCCAATCGATCTAGAAGGCGACCCATTCAAGGGATGCAGAGGCCCAGCTTTTCAGCAGGTCAGTGTCCTAACAAGGGACTGTTCCTGGATGTCGAAGAGGCTCAAAGAAATGACCACTGGGTCTCATGCTTGATCTGGAACTGGATCCTGGTTTGCAGAAACCGGGAGGAAGAGACACATGGAGGGACAACCAAGGAAATGTGAGTAGCGACTGGGGACTGAATGATCCCACGGAAAAGTCGTACTTCTGTTAAATGCAATGCCATTTTGCTCTGCAGGACAACGTTTTTGATTTTTTTAAAAAAGGATGTATAGTAATGTGGAAAAATAAAATAATACCCAGGAAAACCTGTTCAAGTGACAAAATACGCTCCTGCCCAGCATCTCAAGCCACTTCCCCAAACTGTTTGTTAAAAGATTGTTTGGGGGCGCCTGGGTGGCTCAGTGGGTTAAAGCCTCTGCTTTCGGCTCAAGTCATGATCTCAGGGTCCTGGGATCGAGCCCCACATCAGGCTCTCTGGTCAGCAGGGAGCCTGCTTCTCCCTTTCTGTCTACCTGCCTCTCTACCTACTTGTGATCTCTGTCTGTCAAATGAATAAATAAAATCTTAAAAAAACACAAATCAATAAAAATCAAAGCTTGTTTGGTGACTTGTCTCCTCTGTTACACTGTCAAGAGCAGAGATGTCCATGGCTTGATTCCCAGGATGTAAGGACAGTGGCTGAAGCACCAGAGGGTGCTCAGGAAGTACTTGTCAAGGGGACAAATGACCACCCCTCCAAATCCCGGGTCCTCCAGCCCCACAGATGGGCCATTTCCACTCACGGCCGCAGGAATGGCCGGTGCCAGAAACTCCAGCTGTCCTAGAGGGAGGACGAGGAGCACAGGGGGTGCGACGTGCGCCCCAGCATCCGTCCTGGTTCTGAGCTCCTTGGCTGTGCCGGGGGAGGCGGGGGGCTCACCCGCAGGAAGGAGTCCAGGGCGCCGTTCTCCATGAACTCGGTGAGGATCATGACGGGCACGCTGTTGGTGACCACGCCCTCCAGACGGATGATGTTGGGGTGCTCGAACTGGCCCATGATGGAGGCCTCACTTAGGAACTCCCGCCGCTGCCGCTCCGTGTAGCCGCCTTTCAGGGTCTTGATGGCCACACAGCTCTCCTTCTTCCCCGGGGCCTTGAGCCGCCCCCGGCACACCTCGCCAAACTCGCCTTCGGGAAGGATGCTGAGGGTCAGCCCTCCTCTGCCCGCCGGCCTGCACCCCACTTCCCCGTACTCCCCGCGCGCCCACCTCCCTCTCACCTGCGCCGATCACCTCCTCGATCTTGACGTAGGAGACATCAATCTCCTTCGCAAATTCCCGTACAGCCTCATTGGGGTCTTCGTAAGTGAAGGGGTCAATGTAGACCTTAGTACCTGAGGAACCACACGCGGGGTCCCGTTAACCGAGAGACAACCTCCCCTGCACTCCGAGGCCCGACTCTGGGCCCTGCCCCAGCCCTGTGTCCCTCGGCAGAGGCCTACCCACCGTGCCCGATGAGATACTGCCCATGTTTGTCCGAGTACTCGGCTTCCCTTCCGCTGCTCTGCTTCCTGAGGCCGATGGGAAAGAAACGGTAAATGGCATCACCCATCTCTGTGTTTCCAGAGGGACAGGGCAAGGGGGGCGGGGGAGGAGGAGCGGGGATCAGAGAAGCTTCCAAGAGAAAACAACTATCCTGGGGCACGGAGGGAGGCTCGCCGGCAGCAAGAGGGCAGGGGGCGGTCTACACCCGCCCTCCTCCCAAGGGCCTCCGGGTGCCCCAGAGTGCTCACCTGAGGCAGAGAACAGCAATGACAATGACCACCAGGACCAGCACCACACCCACGACGGCCGTGCCTGCGATCAGGGCCAGCTGCTCCCGCCAGCTCTCGTTCTCTGGGGAGAAAAGCTGCGATCAGAAGAAGCCGACGGGCCCCAGGGACCCCACACCAGCCTCAAGGCACGAGTCGTGTTCCCCTGAGAACAGGCCCCCGGCAGTGGGGCAGGTGCGGGAAAGCACCACGGCTTCCAAATTGCTTTCCGCCGGAGCGGGCTCCTGCAAAGTCCCTCCGGGAAAAGGAGGAAGTTTCCCAACCTCGTTATGGCGACAGCGGGATTCACTGCGTTCAGTTATAAATACTGGTGGCCACAGGAGGCCCCAGGGGCTAAAAACGACAATGTCTGCAGTCAAAATGTGGAAATAACCCAGATGTCCGTCAACAGATGAATGGGTAAAGAGAACACACTAGAGCCAACAATGGACAACTTCTAGCCGTGAACGGTGTGGACTACACACCCCAACACGGACAGACCATGTGGCCCCTGCGCCGAGTGGAGAAGAACCCGGTCACAAGAGGCTCCCATTTGTGTGATGTCCAGAATGGGCAAAGCCACGGAGACAAAAGGCAGGCAGTATTTGCCGGGGGCTGGGGGTGATTGAAGGGGTGTCTCTTTTTGGAAGCCAAAATGTTCTACAATTAATTGCAGCGATGGCTGCTCAGCTCGGGACAGGCCAAAAGCCACTGAACGGTACTCTCTTTAAAGGGGGAGTCGTACGGTGTGTGACCCATGTCTCAAACTGCAAAAAGGTTTAGAAAGCCACTGGGCCAACAAGCGTACCACAGCCAGCGGGTGTTGGGGCGCCTGGGTGGCTCAGGGAGTTAAGCGTCTGCCTTTGGCTCAGGTCATGATCTCAGTGTCCTGGGATCAGTGGGCTTCCTGCTCAGCAGGGGCTCTGTTCCTCCCTCTGCTTATGCTCGCTCCCCCTCCCTCTCGAGTAAGTAAGATTTTTTAAAAAATCTTCACCAAAAAAAAAAAAAAAATGAACAGGTGTCACCTCAGTTAGTCCTTGGAGCCCTTGGGAGAGAGACCTCGTGGTATCTCCAACTGGGGAGGAGAGAAGGGGCTGTAGGGTTGGGCTTCTGCTGAGAGCCACACAGCTGGAACGCCACTGGGCAGGCTTTCCCTCCCAGCTGTTGGTTTTGGCTTCTGCAGCCCATGCTCCCCTTACTAGGCCAAAAGGCCCCGTGGTTGACAGAGGGGAGTGTGGGAATGTGACTTTAGGGGTCCTCCAAGGGCAGAGGAAAGGCCTCCGCGCGACGGAGGGGCAGCGTCCCTACCCATGCCCTGCCCCCCGCCAGGCTCACCGTCCAGCTGCGTCTGGCTGTGGTGCTCCTGGCCGAAGGGCCCGTAGCCGGCCTCAGAGCGTGCTCGCACCTGGACCAGGTAGCTGGCCCCCCGTTTCAGCCCCCGCAGCTCAGCCCGGTTTTCCGACGTCTTCAGGAACCGCACGCTGCTGGGGCCCTCGGTGCCCTGTCCAGGGGGAGGAGGGGCCAGCCGTAAGCCAGGGTCCCCCGGTTTCCACTACTCTTCCCACCTCTCCCGGCCTACCCCCACCCCGACCCTGTGCCTCCAAGACTTGCATCCTGGTGCCACCGTGTGGTAGGTGAGGCCCGCTGGGTGTTGGGCTTTCATTATAGCACTGAATCCTTTCCGCAGGTCTGTGGGACTGGTACCATTACTGTCACCATTTTAATACTGGGGATGTTGAACTCTGAGAAGCCAAGGGGCTGCCCCAAGGTCACACAGCTAGTACTCAGCCCAGGTGGACTTCAAACACCTCTCAGAGGGGCGCCTGGGTGGCTCAGTGAGTTAAAGCCTCTGTCTTTGGCTCAGGTCATGATCCCAGGGTCCTGGGATCGAGACCCGCATTGGGCTCTCTGCTCAGCGGGGAGCCTACTGCTTCCCCCTCAGCACTTCCCACTGCATACCTCTCTGCCTACTTGTGATTTGTCTGTCAAATAAATAAATAAAATCTTAAACAAACAAACACAAAAAACCACCTCACAGGGGCCCAGAATTTAGCCAGCCCACGGAACTTGTCCCACTGTCAATCCCAAACCCCGAGGGTGCCGCCCTAGCCTCACCTTCTCGTGGTACTTGACCTCGTAGTCCAGCACGGCCCCACTGGGGGCCCGGGGAACGGCCCACGCCAGGCTCAAGCTGCTGGGTGACGACCGCGTCACCCGGATGTCTGACACGGGGGGCGGTACTGTGAGGGAGAGGGTATTTGCACATGGCACGTCTGGCCCTGATCTTTCCCAGCTCTGCCTCTGCTGGCTACAATTGTCTCAGCTGTTTCAAGAGCTCCCTCTGGCCCTCTCTGCCCCATCCTGAAGTCTGCACCTCTTTTCACTCTTCTGTCTGCCTCTCAGCCTGACCTTCCGTGCTTCCCAGCGACCCCAGGGCCCCCCGCCACTGTCTTTCCCCCCTCAGCCCTGTAGGCGGCCCGCCTCCCTCCTGGCAGGCCACTGGCTCCCCATCTCACCCTCACGGTCAGTGGTGACATTCACAGCCTCAAACGGAACCGGCCCGGTGGCTAAGGAGGACACCCCGTTCAAGGCAGTGACCTCGAAGGTATAGGTGAAATCTGGACGCAGCCCGCGCACCGCCACCCAGGGCTCCACAAGGTCCCGGGGGCCAGGGTCGAAGGTCAGGTCTCCTCCGCAGGGGGTACAGGACCCCCCAGGGCGGCACTCCCGGCAGCGCAGCGCGTAGGTGAGATCCTCTCGGCCCCCAGACTCGAGGGGGGCACTCCACTCCAGGCGCAGGGAGGAGCCGTTCAGACGGGGAACCACGCTTCTTGGAGCAGAGGGTGGCGCTGCGGGACAGCAGGGCGTCAGAGGCTGACCCGATCAGCAGGGAGGGACAGCGGGGCACCCAGGAGTCCTCACCGGACGTCCACCCACCACCACCTGAGGGGTCACCCATCACTCACTGGTACAGGGGGCACCCCGGAAGTCTGTGCGGGCCCGGAAGTACCCATTGCGGCACTGGCAGGTGGAGGAGCCAATGGTGTTGGAGTGGCTGTTGGCTGGACACGGCTGGCAGGACCCCTCGCCAGACAAGGGCTTGAAGGTGCCTTGGGTACAGGCTGGAAAACACCACGGGCATCAAGAACAGTCAGCATCAAGAACATTCAGCATCAGGAACATTCAGCTGCTCCCACGGTTGCACGGGATGCAAAGTGGGGTGCAGGGAGGGAAGAGGTCAGAACCCAAACGTCTAAGAGAAGAAAGAGACCCTTCGTTCAGATCAGGGATTCTAAGCTTTGTTAACCTCAACCCCCCCCCACCACCACCACAGGACACCCTGTGGCGGTCTGGTGGAGCCCACAGACCCCTGCTCAGAAGTATGTTTTTATTTTATTTTACTTTTTAAGATTTTATTTATTTCTTTGACACAAAGAGAGAGAGCGAGCGGTGGCGAGAGAAAGAACACAAGCAGAGGGAGTGGGAGAGGAAGAAGCAGGCTTCCTGCTGAGCAGAGAGCCCGATGCGGGGCTCGATCCCAGGACTCCAAGATCTTGACCTGAGCCCAAGGCAGAGGCTTAACCCACGGAGCCACCCAGGTGCCCCTGCATTTCTTTATTGATAAGCCAAGAGAGGCAGGTCTAAGCGGCCACCGTAATACTGAAGACGTGATAGGCCGAAAAGAGCATCTTGACACCATCTCGGAACGGGCTAGGAAAATAGCCACGATCTGAAGGATGTGCATGTCTCAGGTCCTGCTGTGACGGCTGGGATCTGTCACTGTCATTCAATTTCAGGTGGAAATGAGCGACAATAAGGTCATTTTTTTCTCTCTATAAAAGTTCACAGACCTCTTACGTTCTAGCTACAAAACCCAGGTTTTGAACGCCTGCTCTAGAGAAACAGCTGAGTGAGTATTCAGAACTAGGGAGTTAGGGGAAACCCACAATGAACAAGAGATAGAGACCATGGTGCCTTGGTCCCCAGAGCCCGGCAAAGCGCCCCCAAACTGAGAACAGCCCTGGTGTCCAGAAAGCGGTTGCACAGTTAGGAGAAAGACGGCACAAGAGCTCGGATCGACGCTGGGGCTCTGAAAACAGGCCCTCCGCGTGCCCCTGAGGACCTAGAATGTTCCAAATAGCAATGTAAGTGGGTCCAAGAGCAGGAGTATAGGACGCTCCCTGCGTGGACGGACAAGCTTTCCAGGAAAGACGCCAGCCCTCACCTCTGCACCGGGTGTTCCCCTCGACGGCCTCGAACCCCGCAGCACAGCTGCACCCCGTGACTGGCTGCTCGGCCCACTGGCCATCCTCCCGGCAGTACAGGCTGGGGCTGGGGCCAGGGGTGGGGACGGCGTCAGCCACGCAGCTCCCTGCCACGGGCACCACGAGCTCCCGAGGCACGGTCTCCGGGAAGTGGGTGAGGTTCACGGTCAGCTGGGCGCACTTCTTGTAGAAGAGATGCAGGGACAGCAGGGCCATGCAGGCTCCCTGGTCCTGGAAGGCCAGGTAGAAGCCAGCCTTGGTGAGTGGGCCCAGACGCAGCGTCTTGACGTTGACCTTGCCGGTTGCCTCGGCCCCAGGGCGCTTCCGGGTCAGGTGCTCGGCGGCCACTGTGTCCACCTGCCCGGTGAGAGAAGAGACTTGTTGCCGCGGTCCTCCGCTCCCCACGGACCGGAGAGGAGGACTGTTTTCCTCTTCCCAGCTCACCCTCTCCCTGAGCGCCTTAGCTCCTGTTCCAGAACCTTCTCTCTACCTTTCCCAGGGTGCCCTTTCCTGCAGACCCCAACGTCACCCATTAAGGCTTGCTCAGCTCCTACACTGCGTCCAGCCTCTGTCCCGCACCCCCTTTTTGTTGAGTCACTCATCCCACACCTACTCTGGGCCAGGCCCTGCACTTGGAGCCAAGGGAACCGAAATGAAAGAAACGGGTATGGGATTTTTTTTTAATCTTTTTTTTTTTTCTTAAAGATTTTATTTATTTATTTTGGGACGCCTGGGTGGCTCAGTTGGTTAAGCGGCTGTCTTCGGCTTGGGTCATGATCCCGGTGTCCTGGGATCGAGTCCCACATCGGGCTCCTTGCTTGGCGGGGAGCCTGCTTCTCCCTCTGCCTCTGCCTGCCACTCTGTCTGTCTGTGCTTGCTCTCGCTTCTCTCTCTATGACAAATGAATAAATAAAATCTTTAAAAAAAAAAATATTTTATTTATTTATTTGATAGACAAAGATCACAGATAGGTAGGCAGAGAGAGGGGAAGGGAAGCAGGCTCCCCGCTGAGCAGAGAGCGCGATGCAGGGCTCGATCCCAGGACCCCGGGATCATGACCCGAGCCGAAGGCAGAGGCTTTAACCCACTGAGCCACCCAGGCGCCCCAAGAAACAGGTACGTTAAAGGCATGATGGGACCTATGACAGTGGAGACCCCAGGGCGGGCGCCATAGCAGGAACGTCCTGCGGGAGTTGAAGCTTTCAAGACAAGTAGGAATTAGGTAGAAGACCTGGGGAGAAGGCGTTCTGGGGTGAGGCATCAGTTCACACTAAGGAGAGGTGTCTGAAGGACAAGGTGTACTCAGATCAGAGAAAGGCAGAGTGTGGCCCAGACGACCGCCCCCGAGGGGGGGCCCTGCCCAAGACTCGTGACTGCTCCACGCAGCAGACCACCTTCTTCCCTCCCCAGACTGCAGCCTCCTGCTTCCAGACCCCAGTGCCCCTGCGTAGGGCCTTGGAAACGCATCCACTGCTCCCAGACCAGGCGGACTAGCCTGGGGGCGGGGGGGGGGAGGGGGCGCACCCCGGGCGCCGGGGTACCTTGATGTACGGGTTCTCCATCCAGGCTGGCGTGAAGGCTGTGGCTGTGTCAGCATCACTCTCAAAGTAGAAGACAGTGAAGGTCTCCTTGCAAGAGCGCCCGGCCCGCGACAGGGAGAGGCACTCGAGCATGGTGAAGCGGAGCGTGGCGTACACGTGGACGGCGCCTCGGCGTGGGACCCAGCCGGTGCGCAGCCAGTGGGCCAGGCCCGGCGCCCGCTGCACGTCGCACACCTCGTACGTCCGCACACTGTGCTGTTCCTCATCCAGGCCGCTCAGCTCCTCCCACTGTGGGGAGAAGGGGGTCAGCTCGGGGGTGGGGGAGAGTCGGGGGGAGGCTGTCTGTCATAGATCCAGGAGGGGCTAGAGGAAGGGGACCTCTGAGAGCAAGGGCTCAGAGGACATCTGTCCCCGCTGCTGGGATGTGGGGGGCTGGTGGCGTGCCCAGCAAGCCGGCGCCCACACACCCTCGTCCTTCCTCCTCATTGGGGGTCCCTCCAAGCCCTGGCTTCTGGGCTCAGCTCTTACCTGCCCCTCCACCTGAGGGAATGTGACCCACTTCAGATCGGCAGTTTCCAGTTTTGTGTTCAATAGGGTCTCTAAGACAGACAGACAGACGGACAGACAGTCAGCACAGGAAGACCAGATCCCTGGGAACTGACTGAGGCAGGTGCATCCTCCAAGCTGGTGGAACTGAGCCGAGAGATGAAGGGCGGGAGGGGGGCAAGCGCTGCCCTCTGCTGCCCCCTTTCCCATCGCTGTTTCTTTAGTGCCCACCCCACCCCTCCCAGTGGGCAGGCACCGGGCTGCCCCCGCTCAGGTCTCCCAGATCTAAGCGTCTGAGAACCGCTGTGCCCTGAGGAGAGGGGAAGAAGGCCAAACAGCTCAGACAGGGTTAAACCAGAGCCACGACCTGGCCTGACCCAAGGAGGGCAAAGAACTGTAGGCACCGCAGGGTGGGGGGCGGGGGTAATTCCCTCCTCCAGGGCCTGCCTCCTCGCCACTCCGCGGTCCCTGCCCCCAACCCAAATCCTCCGCTTCCCACTCCCCTCTTCCAGGCCCACACCCCCTTTTCAGACCAAACCCTCCAGTCCTTCAGATCCCCAAGGGTGGTACTCAGCTCCCCATGCCCAGCCCCCCCGCCAAGAGCTCTCGCTGCTGTCAGAGGAGGAAGTGCTGGAGGCCAGGACGCTTGGGTTCCCGCCCTGGCCCCTGCCTGCAGAGGCCTCACATCTGGATTTGGTTACGGGAAGGAAAAGGGGAGGAGATTTTAGGGGTGTGTGTAAGGAGGGGTTGAACACACCTGGCTCTGCTCTGGTCTCAGGGGAGGGGCCTCGAGGGAGGGGCGGGGCTCTGGCGGAAGGGGGGATTAGGAGAAACATCACAGCCCCTGGCAGTGGAGCGTGGAGGGAGGGCAGGGGAATCCCCCGGGGAGGACAGTGCCGTGTGGGGGGCCCCCCAGGAGAGCCAGCAGCACACCTGGGACCAGGTTCCCCCAGCCTCGCTCCCCGCTCCCCCCCGCTGCTCCGTGGGGGCTGCGGGAGAAAAGGGAAGGGAAGGTGGGTGGGTGGGGCAGCCTCCTCCCAAGGACTAAGTAATGTTCTAAGGATCAGGAGGGACCCCGGCCAGGCTGAGGTGAGGCCTGGGCCCCCCGGGGGTGGCAGGAGCCAGCCCGGCACGCTGGGGACAGGATGCCCGGGTTCTGGGAAGGGGGTGGATGGAGGCTCCCGTCTCCACCCTCCATTGTTCCCGGCTGGATAGTGTTTTCCTGTCTCCAGTTCACACACTGTCTGTTTCGGGGCTGTCCTCCGCACACTCGGAGCAACTCACTTTCTCTCCTCCTATCTCTCGGGCTCAGAGAGCCTCCAGCTGTCAGTTCTTCTGCCTCTCACCTCCCCCCTGCCCTCTGGCCACCTCCTTTTCTAACCGTGGCCGTCCCTCCCGTTTTCCACCTCCCGCCTTTCACGTTCACAGGGACACGCAGCCACGGGCAGGTTACTTAACACCTCTTTAAGGCTCAGTTTCCCCATCTGTAAAATGGGGGCAACGATCCGTCCCACCTTAGGGCTGCTGGGAAGGTGAACATGTAAAGTGCTCGGCGCAGGCCTCGGGCTTGCAAAGCACTTAGGTAGCAGCCTGGAAGCCTGACCCCCTTTCTCCTTTGCCATATTTTGCCCTGGGGTGGTGGTGGGGGGACTCTCCCCACTTTGCGGGCCTTCCTCCCAGTAATTGTCCCTTCTGTCTCCGAGCCGGGCAAGGGTCTCCTCACCCCATGCCCAGCCTTTGATCCCCGGCCCAGAGCAGCACTGCCCAGTCTGGGGAAGCGGGGTTTCTAACTGCCTTTGATCCCACCTCCTCAGCAGCCCCCCCAGAGACCCTTTTGATTCCAGGCAGTGAAAGAGGGTAAGGAGGCAGCTCATTGAGAGGAGATTAGGGCTGTAGGAGGAGGGTTTATAGGGCTCTTGGCTCCCCCTCTAGGGGGTGAAAGGAGGGAAAAGACTCATGGATGAAGAAACATGTTGGGGGGGGCCAGAAAAATCAGAAATTTAAAGAGATCTGTAGTTAGGCTAAGTTCAGGTGCCACGGGGACTTTGAAGGTCAGTTTCTGCTGGCCCATAGGGCTGGAGAAAGGGACTCAGGCCGGACTCTGGCAGGGCTGGGGGTCTAGACAGCATTTAAAGGGCTGGGGTGCAGCCTGGGGAAACCAGGGAGGGGGCCTCACTGCGGCAGAGGCAGTGGCTTTGGGGGAGATCTGGGCGACGGGAGAGTTAGCACAGATGGTGGCCGGCCTGCCAGGGGCCCAGGGAGCTGCAGCATCAAGGTGTGAACGCGGAGGCATGGGGGTTGGGGGCAGTTTTCTGGCCTAGCACAAAGTTCTGCCTTGTCTGCAGTTCCTCCAGAAACGTTTCCTCATGTTTGGCAGTGGTGGGAAGAAGGATAGAAACTTCCCAGAGACTGAAGTAAGGAGAAAAGGCGAGGCTGCCAAGGGCGTACAGAATCAGGGCTAAGAGTCTGGGAAGCCGGGGCAGGGGCACATCCCCGGACCGAGCTCCACTCCTTCTCTTTCCCAAACAAAAGAAAACTCCACTCCCCGCTGGGCCGCCTCCTCCCCGCCCCCCGCCCGGTCTAGCACTATTGGTCCGAAGTGTTCAGGGTTGGGGTGCCGGGCTACGGGCAGAGAGGCCGGCCCTTTCACTTCGAGGCCCAACTTTGGGGGCCCCTGGAGTGCCGGGGTGCCCCCTGGGAAACTCACCTTCTAAGGCGGCGGCGAGCGAAGCCCAGCAAAGCAGAGCCCGGAGTTCCATGGCGCCGCCTCTCTCGGGTTGGATCCGATCCGAGTTTGGGGGGCACTAGCCCCCCCAGGTCTGAACCTCCCCCGAGAGGACAGACGCCGACTCCCCGCGCGGGACTCTCGGTCGGGGCCCTCAGCGCGGGCCCATGCGGGCGCGCCCGGCACCGTCAAGGGGCGGCGGCACCCAGGTGTGGCCCCGCGTCCCCGCCGCGCGCGCGGGCGGGCGGGGGGCGTCTTCGCACTGGCTGCGCCCGGAGGGCGCAGAGCGAGACGTGGCTGGAGTCGGGGTCCCTCCGGGGCCTCGGGGTCCCGCCCCGGCTAGCTGGGGGGTGGGCCGGCCGCTCGCGGTCTCCCCCCCTCCCCGGAGCGGTGCTGCTCGCGCCGCCGGGCCGAGTGCGCTCCGCGCCGGCCGGGAGGGTGGGAGCAGAGCGGGAACAGAGCGGGAGGGAGGGAGACTGCGGCGCGGGGCCGGGCGGGCCGGGGCTGGGCCGGGTTGGGACTGGGCCGGGCGGCGCCTGGCCGGGGAGGGAGGGGCGCGCGGTGGGGGGGCGGGGAGCTCCCCCCTCCCCCAGCCCGGGCTCGGCGTGGGGGCCGGGGCGCGCTGATTGGAGCGCGCGCTGCTGAATAATTCATGAGGGAAGCCGAGCGGGGCGCCGAGCGGAGCAGGTCGGGAAGTTGGGAGAAAGTTTGGAGAAGGGGGAGGGGCGGCGGGCGCGGAGCCCGGGGACGGCCCAGACGTGCACGGTGGCCGGGTCTGCGCGTGTCGGGGCCGGGGCCCAACGACCCCCGGGGCAGGTCCCAACCCAGCACGCAGCAGGCCACGGAGAAGCACATCCAGCCGCACCGAGGGCCTCCCGGAGGTGCGCGTAGACTTACACCGCGCCCTCGAAGCCCGCTCCAACCTTCCCGCGGACTTCGGATTCTACTTCTGGATGCGCGCACCACCCCACTGTTCGGCGCAGTGGACCATGTTTGGGGGAAGCTTTTGAGGATGGAGGGTGGCGCGTTGTACCCCGAGGCAGCGACCCCAGCTTAGATGACCCTGGAGCGAACGTTCACACAGTCATTCAACAAACATTAGGTCCATAGCGCAGGAAAATGTGGGAAGTGGGGCAACTGGTTTGAGACGGGGAGGAGTAGAGAAAAAAGGGAAGCAGGAATAAATAAAAGGTAGGTGGGACCGAGAGAGTAAAGGGTCTGGATAGATTCCCAAATCACGGGCGCCTGGGTGGCTCAGTGGGTTGAGCCGCTGCCTTCGGCTCAGGTCATGATCTCAGGGTAGGGTCCTGGGATCAAGTCCCGCATCGGGCTCTCTGCTCAGCAGGGGTCCTGCTTCCCTTCCGCTCACTCTGCCTGCTTCTCTGCCTACTTGTGATCTCTGTCTGTCAAATAAATAAATAAAATCTTTATTAAAAAAAAAAAAAAGATTCCCAAATCACCATCTTCACTCTCACTGGGAGAGCTCCTGGCCGCCGAAGTCCTGACCCCTGGGGCTGGGCCGGGGCTGCCGCTGTCTTTCCCGAGGCTGTTTCCTGTCTGGCTCCTGGGGGCCCCCGGGATGTCTGGGAGGGCCCTTCCTCTCATTGCCGCCACCTCCCTCCCCCGCCCCCCACCCCATCAGTTAGAGGGGAGGGTCCAGGAAAGCAGTGCTCCTCCCACCAACCCCCTTCCAGGTCAGGGTACCTCTAGTGTGGGTAGCGGGATGGATGGAAAGCTCTGCCAGGAGTCGGCCAGGGAAGAGCCGAAGGAAGGGGTTTCGACTCAGAAATTTAAGGGAGACAGAGTCTGGAGTTCCTGAGTTGCCGAGAGAGGGAAGGAGGAATCCTCGATGCCCTGAGAGTTTGGGGCCGGGGCGGGGCGGGGGACTGGCAAGGGCCGCTCACCCTGCAGAGAGGACAGCCAAGACCCGCAGTGACCTCTTGTCCCAGCGAACTTATCTCCCTGCCACAAGTGCTGCTCCCCACACCCCTGCCCTTCCTCGCCGCCCTGCCTGGGTCCTGCTCCGGGGTGGGGGGTCACAGAGGGCAGGAAACAGCCGGCTTGGCTGGAGCCAGGCAGACCAGGCCAGGGCCGGGAATCCCCTCCTCCCTCCCCGATTCCAGCCCTGTCTATTCCAGCTCTGTCTCCCTTCTCTTATGCAGCTTCTCCTCCAGGTTATCTGCCCACCTCCTCAAGCAGAACACACACACACACACACACACACACACACACAGACTTTTCCTTGATTTCACTGTGCACTGCAATTCTTTCCTCTAAAAATTATGTCTCTATCTCCCCCTGGGCTCTGTGCTCAACCTCCCTCAGCCCTGGACTGAATTTTCTCATTTGGTGGGGGATGCAGTTCATACTTATGGGGTGCGTTAGAGGGGTGCATGACCTGGGTAGTAGAGAGAGACCCACCCAGATGCACAGAGAAATGAGGCTGGGGGGGGGGTGAGAGCTGGTGAGACAGAGGGGTGCAGAGGCATAATAGCTCACCTCAGATTAGAATGCTGTGTCTCTGAGAACCAGGCCCCTTTTGCTAGATGGAAGAGAGCAACTTAGGTAAGAAAATATCCAGTCGCTCTTCTGTCATAGGGTCCTTAGCACTCACCACCCAACATGTAATCCAGTCCCCAATACCCAGTGTATCTGCAGACCAATCAATAAAAGAATGAATAAATGGGGTGCATGACTGGCTCAGTCAGAAGAACCTGAGACTCTTGGTCTCGGAGTCTTGTGTTCAAATCCCATGTCCAGAGTAGAGATTACTTAAATAAACTTTAAAAAATTTTTAAGGGGTGCCTGGGTGGCTCAGTGAGTTAAAGCCTCTGCCTTCGGCTCAGGTCATGATCCCAGAGTCCTGGGATAGAGCCCCACATCCGGCTCTTCTGCTCTGCAGGGAACCTGCTTCCTCCCCTTTCTCTCTGCCTGCCTCTCGGCCTACTTGTGATCTCTCTCTGTCAAATAAATAAATAAAATCTTCAAAAGAAAATTTAAAGCTATAAAAATAATTTTTTAATATGTAGAAGAATAAATAAAACAAAACCTTTATTAAGCATCTACTATGTGCAAAGTGATCACTGTACTAGTTTGAAGATTTATAAAGATCTTATAAATGCGGCAGAAATCCCATTATTTCTTCTCTCCACGGAGATGATATCTGAGAGTTGGACTCCCCAATGCGCAGAGGTGTCTGTCTTGTGGGTATAAGGTCATTTCCTCTACCCTCCATCCACACAGAGCCATGTCCTAGAAAAGTTAATTCAGTACCCACTGTATTATGTTACATAGGTGAGCAGCGATGTCACTACCTGGACGGATGCTTGTCCCATAGACCCGAACAAAGCTCAGACCCTCCTTTCCTTATTATTAGAGCACTTTCTTCGTCCTCCAACCACAGTATTAGGTGATCACCCCGTTCCCTGCCCATGATCAGTATGCTGCGCTCTTCACCCCAGGAGTACCTGTCTGGTGTATCCACACCCCACCCCCAATAGCTGGTTGAGCTTTTTCTTTTCTTTTCTTTTTTAAAGATTTTAAAATGTTTATTTGAGAGAGAGAGTGAGCAAGCATAAGTGGGCAGAGGGGCAGAGGGAGAGGGATCAGGCTTCCCACTGAGCAGGGAGTCCAACACGGGGCTCCATCCCAGGACTCTGGGATCACAACCTAAGCTGAAGGCAGCTGCTTAAGTAACTGAGCCACTTAGGTGCCCAAGATTTTTTTATTTTATTTTATTTATTTATTTTTAAAGATTTTATTTATTTATTTGACAGAGAGAAATCACGAGTAGATGGAGAGGCAGGCAGAGAGAGAGAGAGAGGGAAGTGGGCTCCCCGCTGAGCAGAGAGCCCGATGCGGGACTCGATCCCAGGACCCTGAGATCAGGGCCTGAGCCGAAGGCAGCGGCTTAACCCACTGAGCCACCCAGGCGCCCCTTTATTTTATTTTTTTAAAGATTTTATTTATTTATTTGACAGAGATCACAAGTAGGCAGAGAGTCAGGCAGAGTGAGAAGCAGGGGGAAGCAGGCTCTCCACTGAGCAGAGAGCCGACTTGGGGCTCAATCGCAGGACCCTGGGATCATGACCTGAGCCTAAGGCAGAGGCCTTAACTCACTGAGCCACCCAGGCGCCTCTAAGATTTTTTATTTTTAAGTAATCTTTACACCCTGTATGAGGCTTAAATTTACAACCCCGAGATCAAGAGTCCCATGCTGTGCTGACCCAGCCCACCAGGGGTCCCGGGCTTTCTTTTTGGACTTTTCCTCTTTGTAGTAAACAACAAATCAGCCCTTTTCACCATAAATCACAGAAACTGTCATCCCTTTTCCCAGCCCCCCCCCCCCCGCCCCCGTCGTGGGTCCACCTCACCCTGTCCTGTCTAAAGTTTACTGGAGGCCCATGAAGGTTAAGCTTTTGCACCCCTCACCCACCTGTCTCCTCCCATAGCCCTGGTTAATGAATGCAATCAATTTAAACAGTTTTTAAAGGTGAATCCCAGCACAGGAATGTTTGCAGTGGCCTGAAATCTTCTGGCTCTTGCACAAATTTGGCAGAGCTTTCCACAATGCTGAGAATGAGTTGTAAAACTCAGTGAGATCTTCCTTCCTTCCTTCCTTTCTTTTTTTTTTTAAGATTTTATTTATTTATTTATTTATTTATTTATTTATTTTTAAAGATTTTATTTATTTATTTGACAGACAGAGATCACAAGTAGGCAGAGAGGCAGAGAGAGGGGAAGGGAAACAGGCTCCCCGCTGAGCAGAGAGCCCCACGCAGGGGCTCGATCCCAGGTCTCTGAGAACACGACCCGAACCGAAGGCAGAGACTTTAACCCACTGAGCCACTCAGGCGCCCCAAGATTTTATTTATTTATTTGACAGAGAGAGATCACAAGGAGGCGGAGAGGCAGGCAAAGAGAGAGGAGGAAGCAGGCTCCCTGCTGAGCAGAGAGACTGATGCAGCTAGATCCCAGGACCCTGGGATCAGGACCTGAGCCGAAGGCAGAGGCTTTAACCCACTGAGCCACCCAGGCGCCCCTCAGCGAGATCTTTCTAAATGTTCAATCATGAAAGAAAAAAATTTCAACCAGCCTTAATAGCTGGGAGACAAGAGACATAGGAAATATTACAAGCTGGGAGACAAGAGACATAGGAAATATTACAAAGTCATTACCATATGAAGAAATAGTCTGAGTACACATGTATGCGAGGTAGGATGTGAAAAGTATGATACAAGGATGTTAAGTAATTATTTACTATAGCTATCGTGTTGTTTTTCCAGATTCTGTACCATTTATAGTATTTGACACCTTAAATTTTACAACTGGTTGTGATATCCATATTTACATAAACATGAAGTTTTTATACCTAATTTCATATTTTTTAAAATAATTTTTAAATTTTTAAATAAACATATAATGTATTATTAGCCCCAGGGGTACAGGTCTGTGAATCGCCAGGTTTACACCCTTCATAGCACTCTCCATAGCACACACCCTCCCTAATGTCCATAATCCCACCCCCCCTACCCCCGTAATTTCACGTTCTTTAATTTTGTTTTTATTTTCTTAGGAAGGGTTCCCCAAATCATATAAACTTCAGGACTCATGAAATCTGAATCCATTCCTTATCTGACCATCACCAATCTTCCTGAACTCATCAGATACGAAGATGTAATAAATATTTAACATATGTCAAAGATTTCATTAATTCGTTACTGATTGTGCTTTGATTGTTCATGGCCCCAAGTTTCATGAAAGCAGGTACAACATATGTCATGCTCACTCATATGTCAGTGCAGGTCTGGCCCATAATAAATGCTCAGTAAATGTGTGTTAACTACTCATTCCTTTAAATCATTATTTTTAAATTCATTTGGCAATTTTAAAAAAAAGATTTTATTTATTTATTTGACACAGAGAGAGAGAGAGATCTCCAAGTAGGTAGAGAGGCAGGCAGACAGAGAGGGGGAAGCAGGCTCCCTGCTGAGCAGAGTCCGATGCAGGACTCGACCCACGATCCTGAGATCATGACCTGAGCTGAAGGCAGAGGCTTAACCCACTGAGCCACCCAGGTGTCCTGGCAATTATTTTTTTAAAGATTTATTTATTTTAGAGAGTGACTGGGGAGAGAGACAGAGGGAGAGGGAGAGAGAACTCTAAGCAGACTCCCTGCTAAACCCAGAGCCCTACACAGGGCTTGATCTCATGACCCACGAGATCATGACCTGAGCTGAAATCACAAGTCAGACACCCCTCACTCAGTAATTCTTTATTGAGGTTTTTCTATGGGCCAAGACTTCAGACTCAAAGTCATCCTTGACCGGTCAGGGGAAGAAGCAGGCATGAAACTTCCACAGAACACAGGAGGTTATGTGTGGAGTATTGGTGGTGTCCTACAGAGGGTCCTACGGGATCAACCTGCAGGTTCAAGGTGAGCTTTCTGAAGATGATGCTGTGAACCCTCTCTCTATTTAAAAAAAAAAAAAAAGGCAGAAGGAACAGCAAACACAAGAGTGTGGACATGGTGGTTGAGGTGCCTGGGTGGCTCAGTCATTAAGCGTCTGCTTTCGGCTCAGGTCATGATCCCAGGGTCCCAGAATTGAGCCCCACATTGGGCTCCCTGCTCAGCAGGAAGCCTGCTTCTCCCTCTCCCACTCCCTATGCTTGTGTTCCTTCATTTGCTGTCTCTCTCTCTGTCAAATAAATAAAATCTTTAGGGAAAAAAAAAAAAAAAGTGTGGACATGGTGAGATTGTCCCTGAGCTGCCAGAGTTTGGGACACCAGGGTGTAGATTGCTAGGAGAGTGACAGTGGACGAGCTGAAGAGGTAAGCAAGACAGCCTCTGTCATCATAGGACATTTCGGGAGTGCGGGCTTGTCCTGCACATCTTGGGAATGACTGAAGGGTTTTTAGGCAACCCCATCAGATTTGTACAGAAGGATCCCACTTGTATCACTTTAGAGAAAAGGCTGAAAGGGATCAAGACTGAAGGCAGAGAAACCAAAAGACAGTGAGAACTCGAAAGGACAGAAGTGTTCTCGAGCACCTAGAGCAGGAAGGTCTTTGAACCTAGTCATGGGAGTGGGGGAGACTGAAATCAAGCACGATGCCAGTTTCAGACCTGGGCGGCTAGGTAGGAGCAAGAGTACCAGGGGCCACAGGGGAAGAAGATATGCAGGCAACCGGAACTGAGCTTAACTGGTCCAGAGCTCAGAGGTAGCTTTCTGGCTGGAGATAAAGAAATTACTGGCGTATGTTGGTGATGGAGGCTGCCCCATGGGCGGGGGTTGGAGTAGACTATAGATTGGAAAGGCTGAGGAAAGTCTTACACTTTACCTTTTATTTATTTATGTATGCATTTGTTTTTAAAAGCGAACATTATCATATTTAATTCATCATAAGAACTTTGTTAGAAGGGCAACTGGTGGCTCAGTTGGTTAAGCGGCTGCCTTAGGCTCAGGTCATGATCTCAGGGTCCTGGGATCAAGCCCCGTATCCGGCTCCTTGATCAGTGGGGAGTCTGCTTCTCCTGCTCCCTCTGGCCCTCCTCCTGCTCATGCTCTCTCTTGCGCTCTAATACATAAAATAATTTTTTGTTTTTTAAGGATTTAAGTAGTCAGAGAGGCAGGCAGAGAGAGAGAGGGGGAAGCAGGCTCCCTGCTGAGCAGGGAGCCTGATGCTGGGCTCCATCTCAGGACCCTGAGATCATGACCTGAGCTGAAGGCAGAGGCTTTAACCCACTGAGTCACCCAGGTGCCCCAAAATAAAATCTTTAAAAAAAAAAAAAAGAGCTTTGTTAGGAAGGAAGGACGGGCATTATTCTGACATCCACTTTATTCATGTTTTAAAAGATTTGAGAGGGACGCCTGGGTGGCTCAGTGGGTTAAGCCGCTGCCTTCGGCTCAGGTCATGATCTCGGGGTTCTGGGATCGAGTCCCGCATTGGGCTCTCTGCTCAGCAGGGAGCCTGCTTCCCTCTCTCTCTCTCTCTGCCTGCCTCTCTGTCTACTTGTGAGCTCTGCCAAATAAATGAATAAAATCTTAAAAAAAAAAAAAAAAGATTTGAGAGAGCGAGTGTGCATGCGCGCGAGAGTGAGGAGGGACATAGGGAGGGAGTGAGAATCCTCAAGCAAAACTCCCTGTCCGGTGGCCCGTCCAGTGCACTCAGCCAGTCATCAGCCGGCTGGCTGACTTTACTGTGGCACTCAGGATACAGCCAGGCCTTTCAGCCCCACCCCCGAGGACCTGTAGGACACTGCACGCCCTTTTCCTCCCTCTCTCACCCAGGCCAGCCAAAGGGCATTTCCTTTCCTTGGCTTTGGCCCCTTTCTCTTGTGTAGTCCCTAACTTGAAAGCGGGGTGATTTACGTGCCCTAGAACTTGGCCCACCCAGCCCCAAATCTTGGGCTGAAAACAGAAGAGACGGAATTGCAGGGCACTGAAACAGCTAGGACTGGAAGCAAGCTTAATAGGGAGGTGGGAAGGGGACCAGCAGCGCTCACAGCAGAAGCCAAGGCTACCAGAGGGCAAGGAGAGAAGGGAGAGTGAGGGGTTGAAGACAGAGCTAAAGGGGAGGCGGTGGTGGAGTGGGAGTAGGGGAGAAGAGGTATCGGTGGCTCATTGTCCCAGCAGGGGGAAGTCTTTTGTTTCCTCTCTTCCCTTGGCAGCCTGACAGGATATGAGGCCAAGCCCCCCCCCCCCATGCCAGCATCCCCCCCCCCCAACTGGATGTGGCCCTTCCCTTACCATTGTGTCCTTGACAGGACTGGGGGCAGGGGCCTTGGCTCTAGGAGGGAACAGAAGGACTATTCCTGGCTGGGGTCTAGACTACCAGGGTCCAGAAGGGACCAGAAGACCCCGCAGGGCTGGTTCATGGAGTTGAAGCAGAAAAAGCTTTGTGCCTCAGGAGGAGCAGGAAGCCAGCCTGGGTGGGGCCAGCTCAGAGGGTAGCAGGTCGGGCCAGGGGGAGGTAGGCTGGGCCCCAGAGGAGATGACGCAGGGCTTCAGGCTTTTCCCAGCCCCCACTACTCCAGCCTATGGGCCTGAGAGCTCACCTGAACTCGTGTCCCCCCACCCCCTCCATTCCCAAAAGTTGACATCAACCCCACCAGCTTAGATGGGATCTGGCAGAGCCCAGCAAACTAGATGTCCTGCCTGGGGCCTCCACATCCAATCGGCTGGAATCCTTCCCTCCGTGGAATCCAGGAGTCTGGCCTCCTACTCTGGTCCTCCAGGAATCCTGGAATTTCATCCCTCCCCTCCGCTCCCTCCTGGACCATTTTGCTCCATCAGCTGTTCCTGCAGGAAGGGCGCCCAGCTCAGCCTCGCCTCTCTTCCCGAGCCTTTTGTTTGCTGGGTCTGCAGGAAATTGCAGGGGCGGTGGCCAAGGGCTCATCTGCCCCAGGGGCCTGGGGGAGGGGGTCCGGATTCACCAGACTTAATCCTGGGGAGCTCACAGCAGGGGTGGGGAGGGTGGATCCCCCGGGAATTCTCATTTCAGGCCAGAAATCGGGAGTGGGGCACCTGCGGGCTGGATTGGACGTCCTTGTGCCCAAGGGACAGTTCGGATGTGTTCGGGGGGGTGCCCAGAACTGGAGGCTGGACTGACACTTTGAGGTCATTTCACAGGTTGACCCAGGAGGCAGCATCAGGGGACAAAACCCCGTATCCTGAATCCCAGAACCTCGTCCTACACGCCTCGGATGCCGGGGATCGCAAGCGGCGGTGAAGCAGCAGGCAGGTCACATCAAACGACTCTGAGGATGAGCTAATTCCTTTCTCCATAAAAAAAATGGTGGGGAGGAGGACCCGCACGTAGCCCCAGAATTCGCGCCTTCCCAGCACGCAACCGCAGACCCAGGCGAGGCGCAGACGCTCTAGCGGGCAGGCGCCCTCTCGTTGGTTGCCCTCTCTCTCTGAGGCCACCCTGGGCTCAGCCATCTTCCCTTCCCAGCAGGAGGGTCGGGGTGGGGGTGGGGGTGGGCGCTGCAGTCACGTGAGGAGCACCCCCCCGCCCCTCCCGCCCCGCCGCCCGCCCTTCCCGCCCCGCCCCCGCCCGTGCCCGGGTCTGTATTGCGGCTGCGAAGCTTCTGGCAGAAGTTCCTGTTTCGTGGAGTTTAACTTTCAATTGCGACTAGGTAGTCAGGGAACCAGACAAGTGCACGACATAGGTGGTGGTAGTGCTATGGAGAAAAAAGAATAGGGAAGGGGCGTGGGGTGGAGGCTGTGGTTCAATTTAAATGGGACTGGTGGAGGAGATGTCGCAAAGAAGTCGGTACCTGCGCCCAGAAGACAAAGGAAGCTCAAGGCTTCTGGGCCATAGCGCGTTCTTGGAGGCTGGGGCAAGGAAATGGGGAGAGGTGAGGGTGCTTTGCCTATTGGGTAGAACTTGGGGGGTGGGTGGGTTGAGTGGCCATGTGACACAGAGAGCACCCTGGGTCACTTCTGAGCACAGGGGACCTTGTTAACATTGAACTCAGGCAACAGGCGTACTGTAGTGGGACCGTAGATGAGGAATCATGAGGTAAGTGTGGTTATCCTAATCATGAAGGCTTTTGGCTTTTACAGTGGGGAAAATGGGAAACTGCTTGGGGTTGGAGAGTTTTAAAAAGACAAGGATCATGAACTGATTCTTGCTTTAATAGCATCATTTTTTTAAAAAAAGATTTCATCTTAGGGGCGCCTGGGTGGTTCAGTCGTTAGGTGTCTGCCTCTGGCTCAGGTCATGATGCCAGGGTCCTAGGGCTGAGCCCTGCATCCAGCTCCCTTCTCCTTGGGAAGCTTGCTTCTCCCTCTCCCACTCTGCCTGCTTGTGTTCCCTCTCTCCTTGTGTCTGTCAAATAAATAAGTAAAAATCTTAAATAAATAAATTATTATTTCTTTTTATTACTTATTTTTTGGAGAGGGAGAAGTGGGGAGGGGCAGAGAGAACCCCAAGCAGGCTCCATACCCACTGTGGAGCCCCGATGCGGGGTTGATCCCCAATCCCGAGATCATGACCTGAGCTGAAATCAAGAGTTGATTGCTTGACCAACTGAGCCACATAGGTGCCCAAAGGTTTTATTTTTAAGTAATGTCGCACCTAACTTGGGGCTCAAACTTACAACCCTGAGATCACGAGTCACATGCTCTACAGACTGAGCCAGACAGGAACCCTTTAATAGCATCCTTCTAACTACTCTGTTGAGAAAAGACTCACAGACAACAGGGGCAAGAATAGAAGCAGGAAACCAGTTAGGGGGCTGTTGCCATAATGCAGGTAAGACATGATGGTGGCTTGGACTAAGGTGATAAGATGTGTTTGGATACCGGTTATATTTTATTTTATTTTATTTTATTTTTTTTAAAGATTTTATTTATTTATTTGACAGAGAGAAATTACAAGTACACTGAGAGGCAGGCAGAGAGAGAGAGAGAGAAGGAAGCAGGCTCCCCGCTGAGCAGAGAGCCCGATGTGGGACTCGATCCCAGGACCCTGAGATCATGACCTGAGCCGAAGGCAGGGGCTTAACCCACTGAGCCACCCCACCGGTTATATTTTAAAAGTAGGGGCGGGGCGCCTGGGTGGCTCAGTGGGTTAAGCCGCTGCCTTCGGCTCAGGTCATGATCTCGGGGTCCTGGGATCGAGTCCCACATCGGGCTCTCTGCTCAGCAGGGAGCCTGCTTCCTCCTCTCTCTCTGCCTGCCTCTCTCCCTACTTGTGATCTCTCTCTGTCAAATAAATAAATTTAAAAAAAAGTCTTTAAAAGTAGGGGCAAAAGGAATTGCTAATTGGTTTGGATGTGGATGTGAGAGAAGATAATATCAAGCATAACTCCAAGGTTTTTTATCTAAGGGAATGGAAAGGTGGGAAGACCACAAAAGTAGTAGGTTGTGGGAGTAAGTTTAGGCATTTGATTTTGGGCATACCAAGCTTGAGCTGCCTATTTGAAGTCCAAGCAGAGTTGTTCATATATTGTTGGACATACCGTGTGGAGCTCAGATCTGCGCTGGAGGTACCCCCTTGGGGCACCATCATAGAGATGGCGTTTAAGACCATGAGATTGGGGGCACTTGGGTGGCTCAGTGGGTAAAAGCCTCTGCCTTCAGCTCGGGTCATGCGAGCCCTGCATCGGGCTCTGTGCTCTGCAGGGAGCCTGCTTCCTCCTCTCTCTGTCTGCCTCTCTGCCTACTTGTGATCTTTGTCTGTCAAAATAAATAAATAAAAATCTTAAAAAAAAAAGACCATGAGATTGGAAGAGATCACCGAGGGAATGGGTGTAAATGGTGAAAAGAAATCTGAGGACTGAGCTCTCCGTCTTCCTTGGAGCCTCCAGTCCACAGTGGCATCTTGGCTGTTTCTCCAACATCTAGGGAGTGTTTCAGAGTTAAGATGAAAGATGAGGAAGCAAAAGAGAATGAGCAGGAGGAAATCCATGACTGTGGTCTAGAAGACACGTGAGGTAGGAATCAAGCAGAGGCATACCTCGAGGTATTATAGGTTTGGTTCCGGACCACCACAATGAAGTGAATATTGCAGTGATTCCTGTCAAGTCAATTTTTGGTTCCCAGTGCACATAATAGTCATGTGTATGTTCTACTGTAGTCTGTTAAGTCTATAATACCGTTTTGTTTAAAAACCGTGTGCATCTCTTCACCAAAAAATAGTTTTTTGTTTAAAAATGCTGGGGGGCTCAGCTGGTTAAGCATCTGACTTCAGCTCAGGTCATGATTTTGGGGTCCTGGGATCGAGCCCCGCTCAGCTGGGAATCTGTTCTCCCTCTTCTCCCCTCCCCCCGACTTGTAGTCTCTCTCGCTCACTCTCTCAAATAAATAAATAAATAAAATCTTAAAAAAGTTTTGCTAGAAAGAACTACAAAGAGGGGCGCCTGGGTGGCTCAGTGGGTTAAAGCCTCTGCCTTCGGCTCAGGTCATGATCTCAGGGTCCTGGGATCGAGCCCCACATCATCGGGCTCTCTGCTCAGCAGGGAGCCTGCTTCCCCTTCTCTCTCTCTGCCTCTCTGCCTACTTGTGATCTCTCTCTGTCAAATAAATCTTTACGAAAAAGAAATAAATGAGTCTTAAAAAAGTTTTGCTAGAAAGAACTACAAAGAGGGGTGCCTGGGTGGCTCAGTCGGTTAAGAATCCAACTCTTTGATTTCAGCTCAGGTTATGATCTCAGGATTGTGAGATCGAGCCCAGCAGCTCCACATGGAGCCCACATAAAGCCAGAGTAAGATTCATTCTATCTCTCTCTCTCCCCTTCCCCACCCCCCGGCTTGTACACATGCAGTGCTCTCAAAAACAAAGAAGTGAAGCAGTAGTATAGTGTATTCAAAAGATCTTTTTTTTTCTTTTTAAGATAAGGGGGGGGGGGAAGCATATTTATATACTAATGGTAATGACCAGCCAAAAAGAAAAGATGATGAAATGGGAAGTAGTGGCAGGTTGACCTTAGCCGGGAGCATGGTCAATTCAGCCCTAATACGAGGAAGGCACCGCAAAGCATGGTGGGAGGATAGGAGCTTTTAGTCTCCTCTGTTGGCGTCTCTTTTCTCACTGAATTGGGAAGTGAGATAGTGAGCTGAGAGTAAGAACAGGACAGGAAGCAGAAAGGATTGAACAGAGGGGTAAGGATAGTGAAGTACAGGAGTAAAGATTAAGGGTAAGGATAGTGAAGTACAGGAGAACAGATTCCCAGCTGAGCGGGGCTCGATCCCAGGACCCCAAAATCATGAAAAGTACAGGAGAGTGAACAGACCAGAGAAATCTTGTTGGAATGCTGGGCAGTTTCAGGGCCCACTTGAGGTTCATGGTTATGAATTTGAGAGGAGCTCCCATAGTTGGGTGTTTCCTTCAGCCATATTCAGCTGCTCTGGGCAGGCTCAGGGTAGACCAGGAGTTGCACCTAGCAGGGCTGTGGTTTTGCCAGGAGGTTAATAAAGAGAGAGAGGGACAAAGGAGTGCTTTTCACTGACCATGAACTTTAAGCTGGGTAGGATGGGAAGTGAGTGGAGGGCAAGATCTATGGATTGGACTCTGGTGAGGTGGAGGGTTGTTGGGGTCAAGGCACCTTTCCTTGACCAAACTTCAGTTGGGCTTCTCTGAGCCCTCTTTGGAGTTGGCCTTGACCTTGGCCCTCATCCTTGCTGGGCCTGCCTAGCCCAGATTAGGCAGAATCTTCTTGCCCTTGATATCTGATCACCCTGGCCTGCCTTCAGCAAGAATCCCAAGTTCTGTTTAGTTAGAATCCTCTTAGTCTTGGTGTTTCCTCCTGGTAATTACCCATCACCAACTCCCTCATTCTGCCTGTTGGCTATAAATCCCCAGCTGCCTTTGCTGTATTTGGAGAGGAATCCCATCTCTCTCCCCTATTGTGATAGTTTTAACACCAATCACAAAAGTCCTGAATAAAGTCTTCCTTACCATTTTAACCAGTGTCAGATTAATTTTTTCCTTGGCGGGCATACCAGAGAAGGGGAACAGAAAGGACGAGGGGCTGCGGTCATTTTCCAGCGAGGACAAAGTCTGGGCATAACCACTGGCTACTGCGGAGGGTGAGAACTGCACCGATCCGTGTCGATCTGTGGAGTTCAAGCAACTGCCACACCAGGGTGTTGGAAATCTCATCAGTATGGATATTGAAATCATCAAAAACTGTGACAGGATGGTGTGGGAAAGAGCCACGAACCAAACTCCGTCGTGGGCAGCCTTGATGACTTCTGAAAATGCCACAGTTCAGCTGTTCATGAGACCTCTCCCTGACAATGCCACATTTGGGCTGCTTTGAGCCCGTTCCTCTCCTAGGGGAATGTGTGCAGATAATTGACAGCCAAAGACTATGGCAGTAACAGCGGTGTTCATTTCCTGAGGCTCAAGTGACAGCGTAGCCACAAAGGACTATATCAAGATTAGAAACTGATTACGGAAGCTCTCCCAGCTTGTTTCTTAACGAAGCATCTACCTTACAGAGTGCTGATGCATTATATGACCTATGCAGATAACTTACTGTACGTTTAGGCACTGTTTTCAGGTGCCGGTTGGTTCATTGAACCCTCCCGTAGCAACCTTATGCAGGGTTCTGGTTAATCCCCATTTTACAGATGAGAAAACGTTGCCAGGTTGTGCTAATGTTGATGGTACCCGTGCAGAGTGAGGAGGCGGGGTGGGGAGGAGGCGGAAATCCCATCTCCCGGAGGTTCACAAGTCCTGTCATCTCTGCTGGAGGGGACAACACCGCAAAGGCCGGTAGGAAAGCAGCAGGAGGACGTTGTGGACAGACGGTGGCCTGTGCAGCCGGGGCTCACCGGGATCAGCGGCCGATGGCTCCCTCCGATGGCTGACGCGGAGAGCGCAGCCGGTGGGATGTACCGGCCGTGAGGGGCGGGCCTCCGCGGGGGTGAGGGCCGAGGCCGGTACCCCAGAGACATTCCCGGGATTCGAGAAGCTGGACGAATGGGACTCCGGAAGGCGCCGAGCGACGTGGCCCTGCGTTCCCGGCGACGCACCTGGGCCAGGTGTCACGGCTCCGCCCACCTGCAGTTACCTTCCGCGGTCACTGCACGCCCCTTTCAGTGGTGGCTCCTCTGGGCGCCTCCGTGAGCTCGGATTGGGGTCCGCCCGTAAAAGCAGGCGCTTGTTTGCTTAGGGGCGGATGGGCGCCTTTGGAGCCGTGGCCTACACCATGCCCTCAGGGACGACCTAGAGCAGCATCCCGGGCGCACGTGGAGTGGGAGCCGGAGCCGCGCGGGTCCCGGGAGCCCGAAAGGGGCGGGGCTTCCTGGGCGCGCCCACGGGGCGGGGCTGAGCCCGGGGACCAATGGGGCGCGTGGGCTGGGGGGGCGGGCTCCCGGCCTGGCATCCCGGTAGCCGCAGCTGGCTTTTCCGGCACCCGCGCCCCCTCGGCCGGTAGCAGACCCCCCTCCGGCTGTCGGGGATCGCCCCCGGCCGGCTGCGTCCTCCGGGTGGGTGAGTGAGCGCCCTGCCGCACCCGGGCTGTGGGAATGCGCCTGGCCGGAGAGAAGCGGATCTCGGCCCCCTCCAACCCGCCCGGGGAGAAAGTGGGCAGGAACCGGTGGGGGGAGGAGGACCCACCTTGTGTTGCTGGCCTGTGTCTTTGTTTTGGTAGTCGAGGGGTGTGTTTGGGTTGGTGGAGATTGGAAGGCGCCTTGTGTGGGTGGGAGGAATCTGGGGAGGCTGGGGGAAAGGAGCTGGTCTGATATGGGTTGGGAGGGAGGATTGATGGAGGGCGGGGCTTTGGAAGATTCGGAAATTCTTGTAGCCACGGATGAGGTGACTGCTTGGGGGAGTTGGGAGGGGGACAGCTCAGGACATCGGAGGAGGGGGCGAGGAGGGCTTCCTGCCCGGAACTCACTTCCCTTTTTGGGGGATTTGTTTCCTCTTGCGCTGCTAGTTGAAAAGGGAGAGTACCTTTGCCTCTTCCCAGAGCCATTGCCATCCTTAGTCTCAGGGATATGGGGGCGGGGGGGTCCCCAGGAGCTGGGAGGGGACTTGGTACCCAAATGCTAAGGGTGCAGTGTCTGCCATTGTCCCTGGAAGTGGCAAGGACCAGTCTGCCCCTCAGGAACTCTGAGTTGCTGGTGAGTTTTTGCAGTCTTCCCTTTTGGGGAAGTTTCCAGGTGTTTTTGAGGGGCTCTGTGGAGCTACTTTCCATTAAGCAAACTGTCTTTTGCAGGCCTCATAACGCACTCTGGCATGGCCAGCGAGAACTCTCCTCTGCTGGCCTACCGGCTCCTGGGAGATGAGGGGGTTGCCTTCTCTGCCAATGGGGCCGGGGGTCCTGGAGGGGCATCTGCCCGGAAGCTCTCCACCTTCCTTGGTGTGGTGGTGCCCACAGTCCTGTCCATGTTCAGTATAGTTGTTTTTTTGAGGATTGGTGAGTGGGGTGGTGGGGCTTCCTCAGGGGTGCAGTGGGGTGGGGGAGGGGTGAGACTGGGGTGAGGTGGGGGAAGGGTCCTGGGAGAAGCGGGTGGATGAAGGGCTTGGGGAGAGGGCTTCCTGTGGCCTTGTGTTCAGCTCTGCCCCAGCAGGTGACTGATGCTGAGGACCAGTGTGGTGTGGGAGTACATGAGCCACCCTCTGACCTGCTTTGCCACTCCCAACCCAGGGTTCGTGGTGGGCCATGCTGGGCTGCTACAGGCTTTGGCCATGCTCCTGGTCGCCTACTTTATCCTGGCGCTCACCGTCCTCTCTGTCTGTGCCATCGCCACCAACGGAGCTGTGCGGGGGGGCGGCGCCTACTGTATCCTCAAACATTGGTGGACTGGGGTCTGGGCTTTTCTGCCTGGTAGGGCAGAGGTGGGGCTGGGGCCAGGCAGGAGGGAGGCAGGTTCTAACTGAACGTTCAGCAGGCAAGCCCATATGGGAAAGGTGACCAACATGGCTTGACATGTCTGTCAGTGCTGGTCTCCTGTCCGCCAGGTGCTTCTCAGCTGTCATCTTGGTTCTCCCAACAGTCTCATCAATTCAATCGTTCATTTTACGAATGAGGAACTGGGAGCTCAAGAGTATTAGTGACTTGTGTAAAGCCACGTGGCTTGGGAGTGGCTGTGCCAGGCCAGCTTGACAACCGGGGATGGTTCTGGTGTGTGCAGGGAGACAAGGCTGCAGAGTGCTTTGTGCCCCGACCCTTTCTCCTGCTCCGTTTCACTCTCTTTTCCCTTAACGCTCACCTTCCACATTTAGTCATGATCAGCCGGACCCTGGGGCCTGAGGTTGGGGGCAGCATCGGCCTCATGTTCTACCTGGCTAACGTCTGTGGCTGTGCCGTCTCCCTGCTGGGGCTGGTGGAGGCCGTGCTCGATGTCTTCGGGGCTGGTCTGTGCTCCAGGCGGCTCTGCGGGTTTGCGGGGTTGGGGATTCTGGGGGCGACGTGCTCCATTAGCTTGGCTTTCTTGAGCACCTCCTGTGTTTCCCGCCTTCTGGGGTCATCTGAGAGATGGTCCTGGCCCACAGGCAGCTTACCCTCTAGTTGGGGAAGCCCAGACTCACACCCCTAGCAAGATAGCTGCTCCCCAGCAGGGAGGGGTAGGATACTAGAGGACAGTTGAGTAGGGGAATGAGAAAGATAGCCTTTGAGGACAGTGGGGGCAAAGAGGGGATTTGTTCCTGCTCTGATTCGTGGTTGGGATCCCTCCTAGGGGTCTGGTCCTCTAACTCTCTTTCTTCTTCTTTGTAGACTCCACGAAGCCCAGTGGGCTTCAGGTCTTGCCCCAGGGCTATGGCTGGAGCCTGCTCTATGGTTCCCTGCTGCTGGGCCTTGTGGGTGGGGTCTGTACCCTGGGGGCGGGCCTCTATGCCCGCGCCTCCTTTCTCACATTCCTGCTGGTGTCTGGATCCTTGGCCTCGGTGCTGGTCAGCTTTGTGGCTGTGGGGCCCAGGAGCATCCCCCTGACCCCTCGGCCCGGCCCCAATGGCTCCTCCCTGCCGCCCCAGGTCGGCCACTTCACTGGCTTCAACAGCAGCACCCTGAAGGCCAACTTGGGTGGTGAGCTGGGCACAGGGGTGACAGGGTTCTCCGGGCAAGGGGTAAGCCTGTGTGGGAGCCGGGCTTTTGGAATCCCTGGGAAAGAACAGACATCAGGGAGAATCAGGGGGCGGAGGTCAGATCTCTGAACAGTGCAGGTCATTTAAGATCTGGCTCGCGTGTCTGGCCCAGTGGGGCGCCAGCATGACCACGAGACAGTTCCTGCCTTAGAGGAACTTTATTTGGTTGGAGAGATAAAATGGACATTCAGGAAACAATTACATCGCACAGTAAGACCGAAAATGATGCAAGTGGATGAGAGTCAGGCGAGGAGTGGGAGGAGGGGAGCCTGAGTGGGGGTTGCGGTGGCGGGGGGCAGGTAGAGCTGGAGGTGGCCGGGGGTGGGTTGGGGATTTTGGGTAGGAGCCAGAGGGAAGGTGTCTCAGGAAGGAGCAAGGGTGAAGGCCTGGAGGGAGGAAGGAGAATGGGGTTGGGGGGAGGAGGTGAGGGGGCCCGCTGAGCCAGGGCCTGTGGCGGGTCAGGGCTGGGGTCTTGGGGAGGGTGGGGGGGGGAGGCACAGGGATTGCGGGCATGTGGGGAGAGGGTGGCAGGGCCAAAATGCCTGGATCCCTGTGAGGGGTACAGACGCTGTCTCCTCCCTCGGAACCATCCCTTAGCTGGCTACGCCAAGGACTACACCACGGGGGCCATGATGACCTTCGCCAGCGTCTTTGCTGTCCTTTTTAATGGCTGCACGGGCATCATGGCCGGAGCCAACATGTCAGGTGGGGGAGCCTCTGCCCCCTGCCCCCTGTGGGCAGCCACCCTGGGCCCCTGTGGGAGTGCTGAGGGCTCCGGGATGTAGGGCGTGGGGAGGGCTGACCTCTGTCTTTCTCCTCCTCTCCCAACAGGGGAGCTGAAGGACCCCAGCCGGGCCATTCCTCTGGGCACCATTGTCGCTGTCGCCTACACCTTCTTCATCTACACTCTGCTTTTCTTCCTCTCCGGCTTCACCTGTGACAGGTGCCTGGGGAGGGGGCCAGCCTGGCCTTTGAGGGGGTGGAGCGGGGTGGTGGCACAAGGCTGCCACACTTGGATCACCCAGGACGGCACAGGCTGGGGGGCAGGTACCCCCCATTGTCGGGGTGTAGGGAAAACCAAGACTGTTCCTCCCACCGGGAGAGAGAAGGCTCTGCTGCCGCCACGGATAGGGGGGACAGCTAGCTAAATGCCGGTTGCCAGCCTATAGCCGGCATTTGCTGTGTCCCTGGGACTCCTGTAGTGCTTGGTTTGGGGGTGGGGGATGGCTTTCTAATCAATTTGTATTTCCATAAATATTTGGGTTCTTGTACAGATACTGTTAGGAATGTCTACCATGTGATGAAACCCGAAGCAACCCAGATGATAACCGGAGAATGCCCTGTCTTTCCCCTCTGGGCACACATGATGCATTACAATGGGCTTTGAGTTTGGGGCTGGGAACCCCAGCTCCTCACCTCCTGCAGAGTCAGAGCGCTCATCTCCCCCAGGCCCTGGGGTGGGGGCCCCTGCGTGATCTGCCCTCTCCTCTCCCTCCCCCACCCAGGACCCTGCTGCAGGAGGACTACGGGTTCTTTCGGGCCATCAGCCTGTGGCCCCCACTGGTGCTGGTCGGTATCTACGCCACGTCGCTCTCAGCCTCCATGAGCTCGCTCATCGGGGCCTCCCGCATCCTGCACGCTCTGGCTCAGGATGACCTCTTTGGTGCGCCGTCCCCTGCTCCTTGCCTGGTTCTGTGTCTCCACTCCCCGCCCCGACCCCGCCACCCCACAACAGTCTTTCTCAGTTGCCACTTGGCCCAGGCTGATGTGTCTGTTGCATTTCTGGTTGCACAGGAGTCATCTTGGCGCCGGCCAAGGTTGTGTCCCGAACAGGGAACCCCTGGGGGGCTGTGCTCTATTCTTGGGGCCTAGTGCAGGTAAGCCTTCCTTTCAAGCTGTCCCTCCCCTTCCCCTAAGGCCCTCCTGGTTCTGCTTCCAGGACCAGGAGGGGCTTGGGCTTGGGCTGGAAGAGGGATCGACAGAGGCAGGACGGGTTGGCCTTTAGCCCGGTGGGGTGGGGTGGAGGGCCGGGGTGGGGGGTGGGGGGGTGGTCATGCACGACCGCCCAGCCTCTGGGTCCTTGTCTAGCTGGTGCTCTTGGCTGGGAAGCTGAATACACTGGCTGCTGTGGTCACTGTCTTCTACTTGGTGGCCTACGCTGCAGTGGACCTGTCCTGCCTGAGCTTGGAGTGGGCCTCGGCCCCCAACTTCCGGTGAGATTCCCGGGTGCCCAGAGTTGAAGAGGGAAGAGTGGGAGGGCTCAGTCCGGGGCGGGGGTGGGGGGTGCTGAGGTTGGAGATGGAGTGCAGCGGCAGGCCCCGAGCACCCTCTCTCTCTCCCCCGCCCCCAGCCCCACCTTCAGCCTGTTCTCCTGGCACACCTGCTTGCTGGGCGTGGCCTCCTGCCTGCTCATGATGTTCCTCATCAGCCCCGGGGCCGCCGGTGGCTCCCTGCTTCTCATGGGGCTGCTTTCTGCCCTGCTCACAGCTCGGGGAGGCCCCAGCAGCTGGGGCTACGTCAGCCAGGCCTTGCTTTTCCACCAGGTTGGTGGGGGCTCAGGGGAGGGTGGGGAGGGGAGGAGGCAGTCTGGGAAACGCCCCCCACCAAGTAAGCCCCCTTTGGCCGTGGCTGGAGTCGGGGTTCCTGTCCGAGAGGTGGTCAGTGGGGGCTGCCCGTTGGAGCCCTGCCTCTCTGCACCTTACCCCCGGCCCCAGGTGCGGAAGTACCTGCTCCGGCTGGACGTCCGGAAGGATCACGTGAAGTTCTGGCGGCCCCAGCTGCTGCTCCTGGTGGGGAACCCCCGGGGCGCCCTGCCTCTGCTGCGGCTGGCCAACCAGCTCAAGAAGGGGGGCCTCTATGTCCTGGGCCACGTCACCCTGGGAGACCTTGGTGAGTTGCCCGCCTCGTTCCCTCCCCAGCTTCCTTCTCCCTCTTGCCTCTTTGTGTTTTTTGGGTCCAGAGGCCTCATGCTTCTTCTCTGATGATGCTTCCAACCAGCCAGAGCCCTGCCAAGACCTTTCTCTTTGGCCCATTTGGTATTTGGATTCCTGGAGAAAAGTACGTGGGTTTGGCCCACATCTGCCTCCTCCCTTCTCTGCAGACTGCCTGCCCTCTGACCCTGTGCAGCCCCAGTATGGGGCATGGCTGAGCCTGGTGGACAGAGCCCAAGTGAAGGCCTTTGTGGACCTCACCCTCTCGCCCTCCGTGCGCCAGGGGGCTCAGCATCTGCTTCGGATCTCTGGCCTTGGTGAGCTACTCCTCCCTGGGTCCCCTCGACAACCCCTCTGCGGCCTCTTTCAATCTCTGTTACCGTCCGCCAGAGAGTAAACCACAAACTGCAAACTCTGAAAAGAACTCAGGGTCTAGTGCAGATAAGACACAGTGTTCAAGTTTAAAGATAACGGAGGACATGAAAGTCCCAAGGAAATGCTTAAGGACTGAAGATGAGTGCCACTGATCGTGTTTTGTTTTGTTTTTTCTTTGACCCCCAACATTAGGGCACAGGCTCTGAAGACCATGTTGTGTGTCTGGGGACAATGGGAGAATGATTTGAGGCTGGGGGGCTGCTCAAATCTAGGGCAGATGGTTTCTAGCTATCTGATTTCAAGATGGTATGCACTGATGTGGCTGGGGACAAGATGGTATCTCAGCTGGGGCTTGGAAGGGGCGGAGGAGGAAGGGGTGGTGTGACATTGGCCTCCAGAGACCGCAGAGGATGCAGAGGGTGTGGAAGATTCCCTCCTGCTTTGCTACCCTGCCTTGGTGCCGAGGCCTCCAGCCTTGCATCCTGGCTTCTTGCAAACCCGGGCTGAGCTGCCACCTCCTTTCTCAATGCCAGGCGGGTGTCAGTCCCTTCCCTGAGTGCGTACGCACTCCCTTCTCCATTGAGCTCTGGCTAAGGTTCAAGTGTTGGACAATATCCTGTTCAGGGTAAATCAGAGCTCTGGGCAATGCTCAGGAAGGGGTGACGGGTTCCACTTGCAAGATCGGCTGGAGTTCATGCCGGCACAGGTGCTTCTGGGCTGTCGTCAAGCGTTATTAGAGAGCCTGGTGTCCCCTCAGCCCCACCCTTTGTGGGGGGAAACCGTGCCGGGAGATCACTGCTTTCTACCACATGGATGCTGTGGAAAACGATTCAAATGAAGGGAAAGGATTAACTCTGAACTGGAAAAACTCCTCCTGGAGTGCAGACCTGGATTTATGGGTGGATTTTCAGCAACCTGGTTCACGAGAAAGAAGCCTTAGACAAGATCTGAGAGTCTTTCTGTAAAATCAGCCCCGTTAAAGTGGGCGGTGGTGGTGGGGGGGAGGGGTATCCAGTTTCGCCATGGTTCTTCAAAAATTTAAAAACCAGGACACACACACACACACACACACACACTCACTCACACACACACACAGGTCAGAGGCTCAGAGATTAGGCTCTGGTGCTGGGTACCTTGTGATCACCTGCGGACCCCGGAGATCAGTCAGGAGATCTCCTGACTGTGAGCCTTGGGGCAAGTGACTTCACTTCTCTGTGCCTCGGGTTGCTTGTCTGTGAAAGGGGTGAGTAAGGAGTCCCTACTTCATAGTGTTGCTTCAAGCACGAGAGGAGTTAAAACACAAAGTGTTTTTAGCAGGACTAGCTCTGAGTAAGTGTGCAGAGGGTACCTGTTTCTTCCCCGGAGAGCAGGTGGGGCCTCGCCATCATGAGTGGTCGGTAGATCAGGCCAGTTCCCTTCCTCCCCCAGCAGAGGCTGGGGTGCTGTCTCCCTGGGGACCGAGGCCACGACCTTGACTGTTGCCTACTCAGGGGGTCTGGTCGGCCCCATGAAGTCAGACCCTCCTCTCCCATCACGAGCTTGGAGCGGAGGCATCCGAATTGCCGTGGACCGGAAGTGCTCATTAGTTCAGAAGAATCACTCCTGAGGCGAACTTCGCCTTGGATTTACGTGGGGGGGGGGAGATGAGTCATGCAGATGCAACAAATAAACGCATGCAAAAGCATTTGGGAAAACGAAAAGTCATTATGCAAACGTGCATAATGTCGTGGGGAAAGCCTGAGCGCAGAGCCAACGCCATACCTGATGGCTGACGTGTGTCGCTGACGGGTGCGTGTTAGCGTGGGGTGAACTCAGCCGCGAGTGTGACTCCTATCCGTTCCCTCCCAACCTCCCCCTCTCTCCCCCCAGGTGGCATGAAGCCCAACACGTTGGTCCTGGGTTTCTACGATGATGCTGCACCCCAGGACCACTTCCTGACTGACCCGGCTTTCTCTGAGGCTGCTGATGGCACCCTGGAGGGCGGGTCCCCAGCCCTGAGCACCCTGTTTCCTCCACCCCGGGCTCCCGGGAGCCCCCGGGCTCTGAGTCCCCAGGACTACGTGGCCACGGTGGCAGACGCCCTCAAGATGAACAAGAATGTGGTTCTGGCCCGGGCCTGCGGGGCGCTGCCCCCCGAGCGGCTGAGCCGGGGGTCGGGGGGCACCTCGCCGCCGCATCACGTGGACGTGTGGCCCCTCAACCTGCTGCGGCCCCGGGGGGGGCCCGGCTACGTGGACGTGTGTGGCCTTTTCTTGCTGCAGATGGCGACCATCTTGGGCATGGTGCCTGCTTGGCATAGCGCCCGGCTCCGGATCTTCTTGTGCCTGGGGCCCCGAGAGGCCCCCGGGGCGGCGGAGGGGCGGCTCCGGGCACTGCTGAGCCAGCTGAGGATCAGGGCCGAAGTGCAGGAGGTGGTGTGGGGCGAGGGGGCTGGGTCTGGGGAGCCTGAGGAGGAGGAGGAGGGGGATTTTGTGAACGGCAGGCGGGGGGACGCCGAGGCAGAGGCCCTGGCGTGCAGTGCCAACGCCCTGGTTCGGGCCCAGCAGGGGCGCAGCCGGGGAGGAGGGCCCGGGGGCCCCGAGGGTGGGGATGGCGAGGGTGGGCCTGCCACGGCCCTCACTTTCCTGTACCTGCCTCGGCCGCCGGCCGATCCTGCCCGCTACCCTCGCTACCTGGCGCTGCTGGAGACTCTGACCCGGGATCTGGGCCCCACGCTGCTCATTCATGGCGTCACCCCCGTCACTTGCACTGATCTCTGACGCCCGGGGCCTGAAGCAGAGGGTGCCCGGCTCTAGGGACCCACTTTGATTCGTGGATGTGGAAGGGAAGGGCCGGCAGCCTCCCGCCCGTTCCACATGCGGGGCGTGGAGCCCGGTGGAAGGACTAGGGGATCCTGGGCTGGGCATCCTTCTGTCCCTGGGAGAGGGGCTCTCGTGCACTAATGCAGGCAGCTGTCCCGTCCCCACCACGCTGGGGGTGGAAGCCAGCAGCCCTCCCCACTGGCCTCCCTTCCTTCACCGGTGCCTTGATGGAGGCTGGGTCTCTGCTTTGACTCTTGGCTACCTCAGTCTCCCCTAGCCCAACAGACTCGCAGACCCCTTGAGGTTGTGATGTTTTTGTTCTGTTTTATTTTTCTAACCGCTGATCGTGAATAAAAGACCAAAACACTACAGGCTGGCGGAGCACTGCTGTGGGTGGGTGGGGGCGGTGAAGGTAGGGCGGGGAGAGGGAGAGATCTATATGGGGGAGTGTGGGAAAGAGCCGCACTGGAGCGTCCCAGCGGCGAGGTGGCCTTGTGCAGGACTTGGGGCGCCAGTCTGGGGGGGACGGGTGGAAACGGAGGCGGCCGTGGAAGGCCCTCCCTGCTCGGCAGGAGGGGGCTGACTGGGGGAGGGACGGCGGTTTAGGGCCTAGGGGCCACGTGACCCTCCCCCAGGAATGCGGTGACGTCACCGGGGGCGTGGCTGTCCCCAAAATTGGGGAGGAAGGGGGGAAAAAAAAGGCCAGAAAAAGTTTCTTTCCTGGAGTTCCAAACGAGGTGTGGGACGGAAGAAGCGGTCAAGACCAGAGGCACGGGGCCTGACTGCTATCTGGAGTCCCCTGTTCCAGGCCATGTCGGGGCCCACCTGGCTGCCCCCAAGGCAGCTGGAGCCTGCAAGAACCCCTCAGGGGAGAGCACTCCCCCGAGGCGCCCCGGGGCCGCCGCCAGCCCATGGAGCAGGTAAGACAGCGCCGGTGCCGCCGAGGAGGCCACTGGCCATTCCGCGCTCACCTCTGTCTTCTGCCTCCTGCCTCCCGCCTGTCCCTGCCGCCCCCTCCCTGAAGCCCTTCCGGCTTCCTGCTCCTCCTGCTATGTTCTCGGACCCCAGGTGTGTGGGGGAGGGAGGAAGAGGGACCCAAGAGGGCAGCCTCCACACGTGTCACCCTTCTCTCCTTCTCTGTCTCCACCTTGGCTCTCTCTTCCCTCACCCCAGCACTTCAGCCCCACCCCAGGGTCAATTTTTGCCCCCTCCCATCTGAGCAGTGTTACCAGGCCCCCGGGGGACCGGATGATCGGGGGCTCGCCTGGGTGGGGTGCCATGGAGCACCCCAGCGCTCACAGGTGAGAACTGGAATGGGGGGGTGGAAGGTGGGGGCACTGGGGCAAGTGATTTGAATTCTCCCTGCTTTTGCTTCATCCCCAGGGGCTCCCCCCGGATAGGGGGGCCTTGCGTCCAGGGAGTCTGGATGCCGAGATAGATTCGCTGACCAGCATGCTGGCTGAGCTGGATGGAGGTCGTGGTCATGTTCCACGACGGCCAGACCGGCAGGTGACCCCCCCCATCCCGCCCCTGCTCCTTGTCTCCTGCCCTCCTCCACATTCCCCAGCCTGGTCCCTTCTCTAGATTTTCAGCCTAGCCCCCCTCAACCTCCTCCCCCTCCAAGTGTGAGTGATGCATACGGGAGCATGGAAGAAGCTGGGCCACCAAGGCTTCTTGCTCATCAGCCTCTTGAACGTGGGCCCTTGTCAAAGCCCAGCTCTTGCCTTGGGGTCACACCCACACGGGGTGGGGGGTTCCTACAGATGTGTGTCCTGGAACGGGTCTGCTCACTCCTGGTCTGTGTTTCTCCCCAGGCTTATGAGCCTCCTCAGGCCCATGCCTACCGCACGGGCTCAGGCTCCCTGAAGCCGAATGGAGGGGGTGTTCCTATTCCTCCCCAAGAGCTCTCAGCGTCTCCCTACGGGGGCCCCACTCCGGCCTCCTATGCCACAGCCAGCACCCCCGCTGGCCCTGCCTTCCCTGTGCAAGTGAAGGTGGCACAACCAGTGAGAGGCTGTGGCCCTCCCAGGCGGGGGGCCTCTCAGGCCTCTGGGGCCCTCCCGGGCCCCCACTTTCCTCTCCCAGGCCGAGGTGAAGTCTGGGGGGCTGGCTATAGGAGCCACCGGGAGCCAGGGCCGGGAGTTAAAGAGGAGGCTACAGGAGGAGCAAGAGGAGGCGGGTACGGGCCCCAGGTAAGCCCTGGGTACTGGGATTTGGGGGTCCTCACAGACACTGATTGGGTGCAGTGGGGGTGGTGTTTCATGTCCTGGTGGTCGGAGGCCAGGGGTGTTGGTGCTCTGGATCCCCCAGGGGTGTGGTGCTGGTCAGGAGACACAAGAGGGAGGAGCGGGAGCTGTACCTTGGCTCCTAGGGGTGCGCCCCTGGGGCCCTGGGCTGAGACCTCTTCAGATGAGCTTTTGGGTGTTATTGCCTGGTCCCCTCAGTGAGTCTGACAGCATAGGGAGCTCGAGGGAGGGCTGAACCCCTGGTACCCCCCTCACAGGTCCCCCTGAGCCAGCCTCCTGAGGAGGAGCTCGAGAGGCTGACCAAGAAGCTGGTGCACGACATGAACCACCCTCCCACTGGGGAGTACTTCGGTGAGTGGGCGGACCGGAGCTGGGAAGAGCGGGGGACAGGGGACTGGAGAGTCAGAAGGACCGCCAGTCCACCTTTCTGATCTACGCTGAGGGACCCTGTCCCTCCTTGTCCCCAGGGCGCTGTGGCGGCTGCGGAGAAGACGTGGTTGGGGACGGGGCTGGCGTTGTGGCCCTGGACCGCGTCTTTCACGTTGGCTGCTTTGTGTGCTCCACGTGCCGGGCCCAGCTTCGGGGCCAGCATTTCTATGCTGTGGAGAGGAGGGCATACTGTGAGAGCTGTTACGTGGTGAGTAGGTGTGCTGGGGGCTGGGGGTTGGGGGCTGGAGTCAGCAGCAGCAGGACGTGGGGGGCTTCCATCTAAGGTGGGGACTAGATGTCCAAGCCCCGAAGAGGAACGGAGCTCAAAGCCGGGGGACGAAACCGATAGGAAAGGGAGGAAAGTAGCAAAATCACTGGCTGCTGGAGGGAAAGGACAAGACTCCTTTACAAACGTGAGACGTTTATTTTAGAGTTAAGGGGGTGTATGTTAAATTCCCACACCACTACCCCCCGACGGAGCAGCCATTCCTACGGAAGGAAACCGAAGCTCAAAGACAAAAATCACTTCTCCAGGAAGCCGCGGTGCTGGGACTTACACTCAGATCTGTTCAAGGCCGCTTTTCCCTGAATCCCTTGCAGGGAGCTACGAAAACAGATGGGTGGCCCGGCAAGGTGCCTGCCTGGCCTGGGCGGCCTCAGCCCCGAACTTCCCACCCTTCTTTCTAACAGGCCACCCTGGAGAAGTGCTCCACGTGCTCCCAACCCATCTTGGACCGGATCCTGCGGGCTATGGGGAAGGCCTACCATCCCAGCTGCTTCACCTGTGTGGTGTGCCACCGTGGCCTTGATGGCATCCCTTTCACCGTGGATGCCACCAGCCAGATCCATTGCATCGAGGACTTCCACAGGTCAGGCCGCATCTCCCATCTTTGTCTCGGGATGGTTGACCCTCCCCATCTTCATTCCTCCTTCATGCCCCAGTCCCAGCCTCTCCAGTTTCCCACCCCTGGCTTTGTTTCTTTCTTGTTACCCGTCTCTCTCTCTTCTAAGATCCAATACCATACCTCGGACCTCTTCTGTTCCCTCGAGTATCCGACCCTCTCTGGTTTCTGTGGTTAGTCCCCTCCAGCTCAGGGACTTAACAACCTTGTTGGTTCCCTTCCCCCCTCCCCGCAGGAAGTTTGCCCCACGATGCTCGGTGTGTGGTGGGGCCATCATGCCGGAGCCAGGTCAGGAGGAGACCGTACGAATCGTTGCTCTGGATCGCAGTTTTCACATTGGCTGTTACAAGTGCGAGGTCAGGGGGCCTGGGCAAGGGGAAGGGGAGGTTCTTGGGGGTCCTGGGTGCTGGGTGTGTGGAACCCAGAGCTCCGGGCCTGGTAGAAAGCTGTTCCTTCTCTCTTCACAGGAGTGTGGGCTGCTGCTGTCCTCCGAGGGCGAGTGTCAGGGCTGCTACCCATTGGACGGGCACATCTTGTGCAAGGCGTGCAGTGCCTGGCGCATCCAGGAGCTCTCGGCCACCGTCACCACTGACTGCTGAGTCTTTCCAGAAGCATTATAACACTCCCCCTTCCCATCAGCCACCCTCCCTGACATCGGCCTTTACAACTTTGTCACCAAACGCTGTCTCCTCTTCCTCCGATCGTGAAATAATAATTCCTCAAGAGTTTCCAAAATCACTTTGAAGTGTATTGTCTCATCTGATTCTCACAGCAGCCTAATGCAAGCACACCTGCTGCGAGTGTCTGCCTTTTTGTAGGAGAAGCCATCAGATTGCACGTTCCCCGATGGCCAAGATCAGAACCTGGCTGGGTCTTCTTAGACCTAGTTTTTTGCAACGCCACTAGGCACTCTCGCAGACGTAGTTACTTGATGTAAAGACACCCCACGTCTCCGTACTTGGAGTGAGGCTGCAGCATGCCCTATGAAGCCTTTCCACTCCGCTCCCCGGACAGGCACTTGGCGTTATCTGCGGGGTTGGTGGTGCATTTAGACGGCGTCTGTCGATCAAGACCTCAACCTATAACCAGGCCAAGTACTGGTTGGGGAGAAGACAGGTCTGCCGGCTTTGCCTACAAGTTGGGGGGCCTCTGTGGCAGAACAGCAGTAGTAGGGGTTTGCAGGTGGTAAATTCCGAGCCGGCAATAAAGCCGGGCTCTCTGGCGCAGCACAAAATGGTGGGAGATGCTTTAAAATGGTGCTAAAGGCCTGCACTCCCCAACTCCGCGCCTTGCGCCAGAATAAGGGGAAACAGCCCCGCATGAGGGCAGGAGGCTCCCCGAGCAGAGTCGGGGGGTCAACAACTGGACACGAACTGGTTCAGGCCCCGGACACATCCGAGGTAGGGCAACCTTAGACCTCGGCCAGAAGAAGGTCTCCTTCAAGCCCAGAAACCCCAACCGCCCTCCCGAGGCCTCGTTTGGACCACCTCGGCTCCCGTAACTCCGGCCGTCCGCGCAGTTCTCGCTCCGGAAAGCGCGCGAGACTTCCGGATCCCCGCCCCTTCCCATCATCCCCGGGCGCTCCCAGCGTCTCGCTGTGTGTTTTAAGTTCCAGCTCAGGCCGCGGGGGTGTAGTTTGTGGCTGGGGCTCCGTTCCGTTGGTGACGCGGGCCCAGCGGGAGCGGCGCGCGCCGACCGCCCATTCCCGGCTGTCCCACTTTCTCTTCGTCTCCTTGGCCCTCTCGTTAAGAGCCCCGCGTCTCCCTCTCATCGTCCGCGCCATCCTCGTCGCGCGCCCGAAGCAGGAGGCGGGCCCAGGTCTCCCGGAAAACTCGCCCGCGGGAACGCGAGGCTAACGGCCGCGACCGCTCCCAGGTGGGGGAGGGGCGGGGCCTGAGGAGCCGGGGATGCCGCGGGCGGGAACGGGTTCGGGCGGCCGGCGGGCGTGGGCAGGGAGACTCGCCCCCACCCCCACCCCGGGGCCCGTAGAGTGTTGGAGCAGTCCACCTGCGCGGGGAGAGGGCGTAGGATGGAGCGGACAGCGGAAGGCCGGCTTTTGTGGAGGGAGGCGAGCGTGCAGCTCCGGAGCGGCTCTGGAGCCTTTCCTCTCCTCGTCATTGTTCTGCACCCTGACCCCCCCTGTCTGGGCTCCAGGCCCCCTCAGACCGCGCCATGGGTGACAGCGATGACGAGTATGACCGAAGGCGCAGGGACAAGTTCAGAAGAGAGCGCAGCGACTATGACCGTTCCCGGGAAAGAGATGAAAGACGTCGAGGGGACGATTGGAATGACCGGTAAGACCTCTTTGCCCCAGCTTTGTCCCCCTGCCTCATTCTGTGGCCCTCCGCCCTCATTGCATTGCCTTTATTACTATTTTATAGGGCGAACCCCATGAAGTCGCTTATACTCGACCGTTTCGGGTCGGTCAACCCATTCGAGGTTGGCCAGAGATTTTTTTTTTCCCCCGCTCGATTTTTGAAACGTCCACTAGTTTGAGTAGGAGGAAGTAACATTTATGCATGTACTTTAAGATGCGTGAGTCTCATTGTTTGTAAGTTACCCCTGAAACAGGTGGATTCAAAGAAAGTGATGTTTTAGAGTTGACTGGACTGGAGGGCTTGTCAGACCAGACCTGTTCCCTGGCAGAATGTGGTTCAGTTTCTTCCCTAAAATCAGAAAGAGTTCTCTGGGGCAGTGAGGGTTAGGCTAACTCAGCTAGTCATTCGCGTTCTGGGATGCCCTTGAGTTAAATATTTTTAAGGTTTTTTCATTGAGGGAAATCTGACATCGTTTCTGATAAACTAATTAAGAGAAACGATTTTTTTTTTTAAAGATTTTATTTATTTATTTGACAGAGAGAGATCACAAGTAGACAGAGAGGCAGGCAGAGAGAGAGAGGGGGAAGCAGGTTCCCTGCTGAGCAGAGAGCCTGATGCGGGACTTGATCCGACATCTGAGATCATGACCTGAGCCGAAGGCAGCGGCTTAACCCACTGAGCCACCCAGGTGCCTGATTTTTTTTTTTTAATGTAAAGGATATCACAAAACCTGGGGGGGGGCGGGCTTTGAGGTGACTTACTGGCGTAGCATTTATTCATTCAGTGGTATTTTGAAAAACGAGGTCAGGGAAGCTTCCAGTCTGTAGTCAGTGTATTTCTTCAGTGGGGAGACCATGTGGTGCTTTTTCTCCCCTTCTGTTTTGTAAGGAAGAAGAAAGTCAGAGGTGTTCCGAATTCTGAGAAGGGCCAAGAAGTAGTTACTGTGATTAAATAATCTATAGTCTGGGGCCCAGAGTGGAGGGCAAAATGGCCTTGGGTGTGCTGCAGTTGAGTATGTACGAGGGATCGTCATCAAGATGGTAAAGAGTTGAAGGAGCAGATCTCAAGTAGGGGAGTCGTGTTGGAGGTGATCATGTCGGAGAGAGCCCAGGAAAGTGACACTTAGCAAGACTTGGAGAGATGAATGGGAATTCCCCAGGCACAGGTGGGGTCAACAGTTTGGACTTGGGGACATAAAATTGTGTGCAGAAAAGAGCCCATGTTCTAGTTCTTGTTTGTTTGTTTGTTTGTTTTTAAGTAGTTCTTGGGGCGCCTAGGTGGCTCAGTGGTTAAGCTTGTGCCTTTGGCTCAGGTCATGATCCCAGTGTCCTGGGATTGAGCCCCATGTGGGCTCCCTGCTCGCCAGGGAGCCTGCTTCTCCCTCTCCAGCTCCCCTGTGCTTGTGTTCCTTCTCTCACTATCTCTCTCTCTCTCATAAATAAATAAAATCATTTTCTTTCTTTTTTAATAAAATCTTAAAAAAAATAAAGTTGTGGTTCTCAGGGGTGCCTGGGAGGGTTCATTCGGTTAAGCGTCAGACTATTGATTTCGGCCCAGGTCATGATCTCACAGTGTGGAGATGGTCCCCGTGCTGGACTCCTGGCTGGGCAAGGAGCCTGCTTAAGATTCTCTCTCCCTCTACCGCTGCCTCTGTCCTCCTCTAAAAAGATGATAATAAAGTAGCAGTTTTCAAAATCGGGCCCACAGACCCCAGGGATTTGTGGTGTTAGAAGTATTTTTATAGCAACTTTAGGGTAGGATTGTCGTTTTCACTGTATTGCTGTTTGCATTGTTGGTGCTGTAGCATTGGGAAAACTGCTTTTGTCTTAGTGCAAATCGAGGCAGTGGCACCAAACATTTTTTTAAAAAGCCAGTTTTGGGGTGCCTGGGTGGCTCGGTGGGTTAAAGCCTCTTCCTGCAGCTCAGGTCGTGATCTCAGGGTCCTGGGATGGAGCCCTACATCGGGCTCTCTGCTCAGCAGGGAGCCTGCTTCCCCCTGCCTCTCTGCCTACTTGTGATCTCTCTCTCTGTGTCAAATAAATAAAATCTATAAATAAATAAGTAAATGAATAAATAAATTAAAAAAAACTCTCTTGTTAAGTTTTGGGTAGTATCAAAGTATAGTTTCAGTTACTTGAAAAGACTATTTATTCAGGTATTTCATTTTCTTTCTTTTTAAAGATTTTATTTATTTGTTTGACAGAGAGAGATCACAAGTAGGCAGAGAGCGGGGGAAGCAGGCTGCCTGCTGAGCAGAGAGCCCGATGTGGGGCTTGATCCCAGGACACTGAGATCAAATCAAAGGCAGAGGTTTAACCCATTGAGCCACCCAGGCACCCCAGAGTATTTCGTTTTCCAACTATGCATCTGTGAGGCTAGATTTTCTTCATGTTTTTTAACAAATTAAAACAACATACTACAATAGATTGAATGTAGAAGTAAATATGGGGGCGGGTGCCTGGGTGGCTCAGTTAGGCATCTGCCTTCAGCTCAGGTCACGACCATCCCAGATCCCAGAGTGCTGGAATCTGGACCCATGTAGGGCTCCCTGCTCAGCTGGGAGTCTGCTTCTCCCTTTCCCTCTGCTCTCCCGGCACCCCCCTCCCCCCACTCCTACTCTATCTATATCGCTTTCTCAGTTTCTCTCTCTCAAATGAATAAACAAGATCTTTGAAAAAAAAGTAAATATGAGAATTCAGCTGTCCGTATTAAGCCAGGCCTTGAAAAGATTTGTTAAATGCAAAAACAATGGCACTTTTCTTTCTTCCTTTTTTTAAGGATTTAATTTATTTATTTGAGAAAGAGAGCGTGAGAGAGCGTGTGCGTGAAAGCAGGGGGAGTGGGAGAGGGAGAAGCAGGCTCCCAGCTGAGCAGGGAGCTTGAAGTGAGGCTGGATCTCAGGACTCTTAAGATCACGATCTGAGCCTAAGGCAGGCGTTTAACCAACTGAGCCACCCAGGCACCCGAATGGCACTTTTCTTTCTTTCTTTCTTTCTTTTTTTTTTAAAGATTTTATTTATTTACTTATTTATTTAAATATTTTATTTATTTGTTTGACAGAGATCCCAGGTAGGCAGAGAGGCAGGCAGAGAGAGAGGAGGAAGCAGGCTCCCCACCTAGCAGAGAGCCCGATGCAGGGCTTGATCCCAGGACCCTGAGATCATGACCTGAGCCGAAGGCAGAGGCTCAACCCACTGAGCCACCCAGGTGCCCCCAAGTGGCACTTTGCTTATTAAAAAAAAATTTTTTTTGAAAATAGCTGTTTTTCATAAAAATGTAATTTATGTTGATTTATAACTGCATAATTAATAGATATTGTTCCTGTTTCGAGTACAGTATTGATGTCATCCACATAAAGAAAGCTCTTTAAACTGTAATTTTATTTAAAACATTTATTTATTTATTTTAAAGATTTTATTTGAGAGAGAGCACGCGAGCGTGTGCATGCATGGTGGGGTACAGAGGGAGAAGCAGATTCCCCGCCGAGCAGGGAGCCTGATGACGTGGGGCCGGATCCCAGTACCCTGGGATCATGACCTGAGCTGAAGGCAGATGCTTAACCGGCTGAGCCACCCAGGTGTCCTGCAGTAATTTTAGAGTGTGTGGGGAGCAGTCCCTAGACCAAACGTTTGAAAACCCCTGGGCCAGGGCAAAGCATGTCTATTTGGTTAAGGTTGGGATGGAGGTGGCTGGTAACTGGTGGAGAGACTGCAATGACAGCAGGAACCAAGGTTTTGAACGGTGTGGTGTACTGGCATGTAGCAAGGAAGGGTATGGCATGATTGCATTTATGTTTGAGAAAGATCCCTGATCGCTTTGACAGGAGAGAAGTGGGAGGGACCAGAGATTGGGTCACCAGAGGCTGCAGTTACAGGGGAAATGACCAAGGTCAGGGCACACGGACGGGGCAGGGTAGAGGACAGCTTTGCTAGGCTCTGAGGCAGAAGATTAGCAAGCCAATAGGTTGCGTGAGCTGTGAGGGAGACACTTGATAAGTTGCGGACCTGGTAATGGTTGATATCCCTGCTCCCACGGAAACCGGAGAAGCGAAACAAGCTTGGAGAGCCGTCCGCTTGAGGGTAATGGCAGAAATGATGGCAGTGGGCATCACTGAGTCTTTCTTTTTTGTTTAGAGAATAGTTTCATAATTGTGGGCTTTTAGTCGTGTGTTTCGGGATAGGAAGGGCCTGTCCAGGAGCATGTCTGGCTGTGTCCTAATACCGTTGCTCGTTCTTATCGCCAGAGAGTGGGACCGTGGCCGGGAGCGGCGCAGTCGGGGTGAATATCGGGATTATGACCGCAACCGGCGAGAGCGCTTCTCTCCTCCCCGCCACGAGCTCAGCCCCCCGCAGAAGCGCATGAGGCGAGACTGGTGAGGTGGCAACGGTTTCTCTGGCTTCTCTCCTCAGCCTCAGTTCCACTTGGCCCCGGCTGTGTTCTTCACCTCACTGAGGACTTTATCGTTTCCTTTTCTCAGACTTCTTATAAACCCATCTTTCTTATCCCCTAAACCCTTGGGTGAGAGACCACATTCCATATGCCCCTTCCTCTGTCCCATCCTCCTTCGTGCTCTGGAGACATGATTCCCTTCTCTGTCTGACTTTTGTGTCCCCCACCCTCAGGGATGAGCACAGCTCTGACCCATACCACAGTGGCTATGAGATGCCCTATGCTGGGGGGGGTGGGGGCCCTACCTACGGCCCCCCTCAGCCCTGGGGCCACCCAGACGTCCACATCATGCAGCACCATGTTCTGCCTATCCAGGCCAGGTAAAGACCTGGGGTTCCGGGGTTCTTGGGAGAAGGGAGATGTTAGGATTGGGGGACGGATTGGGGTTGCCAAGGACCGTGGCTGGAGCCAGGAAGCGGGTTAGGGACAGAGGGGTGCCTGTGGGGGTGGTAGCAGTCGGTGCCTGGGGTGGTGTCCGTGGTGGGCAAAGGAAGGGGGCAGCTGGCTACCCTGGCCCCCCCATCCCCCCCACCCTCTCCCCCGCAACCAAGACTTCCTGACCGGGCCCCCCCCAGGCTGGGCAGCATCGCAGAGATTGACCTGGGTGTGCCACCACCGGTGATGAAGACCTTCAAGGAGTTTCTCCTGTCATTGGATGACTCTGTGGATGAGACGGAGGCTGTGAAGCGTTACAATGACTATAAGTTGGATTTCCGAAGGCAGCAGATGCAGGATTTCTTTTTGGCTCATAAAGATGAGGAGTGGTGAGTGCCCCGTCTTCGTCCTCTCTGTTCCCTAGCATGTTTCCCCTGGCCCCGCCAGCGGAGCCTGCAGCCCTGTCCTCTTGCCCTTCTCCCCAATCCAGAACTTCCTGGGGGTGGGGGATGGGAAGTACAACAGCACTGGCTGATGGGTTCTCCTCCTCACTTCAGCGTCTGCCACGGCCTCCCACCCCACCTCGCTTCCCCTCTGTCCTCAGTGAGTGGGACACCTCCAGGCAGCTGGCCAGAGCCACCTGTTCCCTTGGGGCAGCAGACAGACTGCTTCCCACTCGCTGGTATGGGGTCATTGTCGTCCCTGATCGCCGGGACCCGGTGTGGCTGTGCTGTTCTCCCAAAAGCAACGAGTGAATCCAGACAAGAAAAAGCACAGATCTCAGGGTCGTTTGACAGAAAAAGAGTTTTAATTTTTTTCCTTTTGTGGATGTTTTAATTTTAATCAACCATCTTTTCCCCCCTTCCTGCTCCTCCTCCTCCTCATCCTCTTTCTGCTCCTCCTCCTTGAAAAGAGCCAGAACTGGGAACTACACCCGCTCATCGACGGAGCTCGGAGCAAACCCACCTCCACCCCCACCATACCCAGCCCATACATGAGCCCCCTGGGCTGAGCTGCGCTGCCCCGGCCAGGCAGACAGGCAGGGCACTGCTGTGCACAATGCAGCGGTTTAGCTGAATGTGATTGCTCAGGCAGCTAGTCAGTCAGGGCCCCCACCGCGGAGCCCCGCGGGGGTGGGGCATCTGGGCCGGGACGCCCCAGCCAGGAGCCAGCCGGTGGCCCACCTGCCAGCATGGGCCCTGGGCGCGGCTAGTTAAATCTTGAGCTCTGTTTGACCAAGCGGCCAAGGTAAAGATCCTGGAGGTGATGCCTGCGGCTTTCCTTTCCTCTCACGCTCAACTTGTGGTTCTGTTTTGTCTGTCACTGTCCCTCTTTCTTCTTTCTCTGTGCCTTGGTCTCATTCTCTGGTACTTTTCATTCTTTCTCCATCCCTGTCCTTGCTCCTCGCCTAACCACTTGTTTCCCATTTTTTTTTTCCCAGTTTCTCTGGCCTTCAGTTTTTTCCCTTTGTTTTCGATTTCTAGGACTTCTTCACACTTTCGCTTTCTGCTTTTTCTCATACTCCTCATTTCTTCTGTTTTTTCTTTTTCTCCCCCCTCAAGGTCCTATTTTAAATGTTTTCTTTCCATGCTCCATCCTAATCCTCTACCCCTCTCCTCTCTCTCTCCCTGTGGGCAGTACCTGACGTTATAAGGGCACTTCAGTTTCTCCCTTTGGTCTTTCCCTGTCCCTCCACCATCTGCTTTTCTTCCCAGGCGGGGAGAAAGCTTTTCTGCCTTTTTTGGCTTTTCCTATCTGGTGCATTTCAGGTTTCCCTCTGTCTTCCACCTAGGGATGGAGGGAGTTGGTGGGAGCCATCCTGTAATGATTTTAGCTGGGGGTTGGCAAGGAGAGGGAGGTTCTTTGGGGCCTGCTGCTTAGCCTTCCTCTTGGAAGCTTTGGGAAACTACACTTCTTTAACTTAGCGTTTCCCAGAGACTCAGGGCAATCATTCTGCCTCTCTAACCCTGGCCTCCCCCTGTAGTCATTGCTTTTCCCAAATCCAGAGCTCTTAGTTCCTGGCTGTCCCCCAGATCTTCTCAGAGCATAACCTCTGGTTCCTTTTGGGGGTATTGGGTGGTTCTAGTGCACCCCTCTCCCCAGTCTTTCTGCTTTTTTGTGGGTGTGAGAGGATGGGGGCTAAGCCCTGACTTGCCTGGGCCCCTCCCCATGTCCTGGTCGTGGCATCCAGTGACTATTTTGTCTCTTCCCTCCCTACTTCTTCCCAGGTTTCGGTCTAAGTACCACCCAGATGAGGTGGGGAAGCGTCGGCAGGAGGCCCGGGGGGCCCTGCAGAACCGACTGAGGGTGTTCCTGTCCCTCATGGAGAGTGGCTGGTTTGATAGTCTTCTCCTGGACATAGACAAAGCTGATGCCATTGTCAAGATGCTGGATGCAGGTGTGTGGACTGGGAGGGGAGGAGGATGTGTGGTGACCAAGGTCTTGGTTGGGCAACAGAAGTTAGTTGATGAGCCAGAGGCTAAAGGCCAGGGCCACTGTGACCTCTGCTCCCTTTGTTGGTAGCGGTGATTAAGATGGAAGGAGGGACAGAGAATGATCTGCGCATCCTGGAGCAGGAGGAGGAGGAGGAGCAGGCAGGAAAGCCTGGGGAGCCCAGCAAGAAAGAAGAAGGTCGGGCCGGACCGGGCCTGGGGGACGGAGAGCGCAAGGCCAGTGAGAAGGATGACAAGAAAGAAGACGGCAAACAGGTCCGTGCGGGGCTTGCTGGGTGCTGCCTGTGAGCGCCTGGGGAGGGTGACGGAGCAGCTTCAGTGGTCGGGGTCCCGGAGGGCTGTGTGATGGGTCCAGGACAGGCGGAGGGCTAGGGAGGGGCCGGCATTCTGATCAAGGTTGCAGGGGAGATGGACATGCCTGGGATTGTCTTTACCTGCAGGCTGAGAACGACAGCTCCAACGATGACAAAACTAAGAAATCTGAGGGTGATGGGGACAAGGAAGAGAAGAAAGACGACTCTGAGAAAGATGCCAAAAAGGTAGGGTATCTCTTGCCGCGGGATCGGTGTCGGGCCCAGGGGCCTGGTTACCTGACTCCCCACCCTCCTGCCGTGGCTCACAGAGTAGCAAGAAGCGGAACAGGAAGCACAGTGGTGACGACAGCTTTGACGAAGGCAGTGTGTCCGAGTCGGAGTCGGAGTCGGAGAGTGGCCAAGCTGAGGAAGAGAAGGAGGAGGCTGGTGGGTTTTATTTTCTGCTTCTAGTCCATTCTCTTCTCCTGAATAGGGGTAGGGGAGGTGGGAGTGGGTGAAATTGATCAGGGGCGGCCCTTTTGGGAGATGAGGGTGTGGAGGTGGGAGTGTGACTGCTTCTCCGTCTTCCCCTCCAAAATCAACAATAAAAAAATCACCAATCGCCACCACTTTCTGCCCAGAAGAGGCACTCAAGGAGAAGGAGAAGCCCAAAGAAGAAGAAAGGGAGAAGCCTAAGGACACTCCTGGGTTGGAATGTAAACCTCGGCCCCTCCATAAGACTTGCTCCCTCTTCATGCGCAACATTGCACCCAACATCTCGCGGGCAGAGATCATTTCTGTGAGTGGGGAAGAGCGGTCATGGGGGCAGGAATGGCACCCGGGCTCCCTCTTTGGTGGCAGGGTCGGGGAGCTGGTGAGGCGGGGAGAAGGTACTGTGGCTCTACTTCTGATGTATACCCCGTTTCTCCAACAGGGAAGCTCCTTCTCGTGGGCCCATGCCTTTTGTGGACTGGCCCCGATCGCCCCATTTGCCTTTAAGTGCCATTACTCTTAAGCCCTTTATTGGTGTTTCCTAACCTGAGGAAAGAGTCAAGGCAGTCCCAGGGTTCTGAGGACAGGGGGATTGGAGGAAGAAGTGAAACATTGAATCACTCAGTGGGGTTTCTGTTCCTCTGTTTTTCCAGCTTTGTAAAAGATACCCAGGCTTTATGCGTGTGGCGCTGTCAGAGCCCCAGCCGGAGAGGAGGTGAGGCGTGGGGAGGAGAGTGACCCTGGATACACTGGAGATACGGCACAGGGGGAGGCTGATGGCCAGGATCCCTTCCACCCCAGGGTTATGCTGACCTTTCCTTCTGCAGGTTTTTCCGTCGTGGCTGGGTGACCTTTGACCGCAGCGTTAACATCAAAGAGATCTGTTGGAACCTGCAGAATATCCGAGTAAGTGCTGGGAATGGGCTCTCTCTGCTGCACACAATCTCTGATTCCTTTGGTCTTTGATTCATTCATTCTGCCCCGCCTCCCCAACCGTCCAGTCTGCTCACATTAAGCGTATACCGGTGTCTGTGAGTAAGACGCTCCTGGTCCCTGTTCTCGGGGAGCTCATGGTCCAGTCGCTGGTCCTGTCAGTAGGCCAGTTCCTGGAGCTGCTGCTTCCTGGGCAAGTGTTGGTGAGCTTTGTGTTGGCTCCCTCTAGCTCCGGGAGTGTGAGCTGAGCCCTGGTGTGAACAGAGACCTGACTCGCCGAGTCCGCAACATCAACGGCATTACCCAGCACAAGCAGATAGTGCGCAACGACATCAAGCTGGCCGCCAAGCTGATACATACGCTGGATGACAGGACCCAGCTCTGGGCCTCGGAGCCTGGGACACCTCCTCTGCCAACAGTCAGTGACTCCCGTGAAACTTCTCCAGAAGCAGCCCATACCATGTCTTCTGCAGTGGGCATCTCTGGTCTTGTCTGTAGCGTTAATCCCCTGTTCTCAGCCTATCTGGGCAGCATGTCCAGCTTCCACTAGAACAGACTGGCATAGTGATGATGTATTGGCTGAGAGAGAATAAGTAAGGAAAAGACAAATAACGAAGCAGTGGTAACAGGCCAGGGGAACCCTGGATTCCTTTCTGCTTCAGATGAGGAGCTGCTGGGACTATCTGTCTGCCTCAGAGTTTTCTCTTGTCATCTCACTTGCCCTTCTTCTTCCTCCTTCCCAGAGTCTGCCCTCCCAGAACCCAATCTTGAAGAACATCACTGACTATCTGATTGAGGAAGTGAGTGCGGAGGAGGAGGAGCTGCTGGGGAGCAGTGGGGGGGCTCCCCCTGAGGAGCCCCCTAAGGAAGGGAACCCGGCAGAGATCAACGTGGAGCGGGATGAAAAACTGATCAAGGTGCCAGCTAGGGCAGGCGGGCAAGGGGTCCTTCCTGGCTTGGGGCAGCAGAGGGCCCAGGAGAGCATGGTGAACTCAACGGGTTTTGATTTCTCTCAGGTTTTGGACAAACTCCTTCTCTATTTGCGCATTGTGCATTCCCTGGATTATTACAACACTTGCGAGTACCCCAATGAGGATGAGATGCCCAACCGCTGTGGCATCATCCATGTTCGGGGGCCCATGCCTCCCAACCGCATCAGTCACGGAGAAGGTGGGCTCCCAGCCACTCCCGAGTCCCCTTTGGTTTCCCTTTCTCAGCTGCCTCTGGTCGTAGATGTGTTCTGGGAGCAGTGCCTTCCCAGCCTCTCATTTTTTTTCCCTCCCTCTTTAAATATTTTAAAATAATCTTTCTGTCCAACGTGGGGCTCAAACTCAGGACCCCTGAGATCAAGAGCCACATACCCTGAGCCAGCCAGGCGCCCCTCGTCCCTTCCTTGCTTCTGGCTCCCTTCTCCAGCTCGCTGTTGTCCCTGTTCCCAAACCACAGTGCTAGAGTGGCAGAAGACATTTGAGGAGAAGCTGACTCCGCTGCTGAGTGTGCGGGAATCTCTTTCTGAGGAAGAGGCTCAGAAGATGGGGCGCAAAGACCCCGAGCAGGAAGTGGAGAAGTTTGTCACCTCTAACACCCAGGAACTGGGCAAGGATAAGTGGCTATGCCCTCTCAGTGGCAAGAAATTCAAGGTCTGGGATGGTAGGGAGCTGTGTTAGAACTGTGGGCGGAAGGGGGTGAGCCAGGAAGCCGCCTCTGGCCTAGGGAGGAATTGGCTCTGGAACTGGGGGGCGGGGAGGTCGATTATCCTTCCACATTGCTTGCTCTGTTCTGATCCAGTCTCTCTTTACCCAGGGCCCTGAGTTTGTACGCAAACATATCTTCAACAAGCATGCAGAGAAGATTGAGGAAGTGAAGAAGGAGGTTGCATTTTTTAACAACTTTCTCACTGATGCCAAGCGCCCGGCTCTGCCGGAGATCAAGCCGGCTCAGCCACCTGGCCCTGCCCAGAGTAAGATACGATCCATGAGGGTCTGCCACATTCCCTCTCCCTTGACTATCAAGGACTCCTGGTTCTCTTTATCCTATGATCCTCTGAAAACATTCTTTTCCACTCAGGCAGTATTCCTAAAAGCCAGTTGTCTTTCCCCACCTCCCATCCCCCTCCCCCCTCCCGCAGTAATTCATGTTCCTGTCCATGTTGTACTCCCCCCAGGCCTGACGCCGGGACTCCCCTACCCACACCAGACTCCCCAGGGCCTGATGCCCTATGGTCAGCCCCGGCCCCCCATCTTGGGCTATGGAGGTAAGTATAGGGGAAGACTTGAAAGGGCTTAGTGGCTGCGAGGGTCTGGGAGAAAGGAAGCTAAACCAAGGTATAGTTGAGGTCACAGATTTTCAACTCAACCCCAATCTCCTGTGTAGCTGGTGCTGTCCGCCCTGCGGTCCCCACGGGAGGGCCTCCATACCCTCACGCCCCCTATGGTGCTGGCCGAGGGAACTATGATGCCTTCCGAGGCCAAGGAGGTTATCCCGGAAAGCCTCGGAACAGGTGAGAATGAGCTAAGAAGTCCAAGCTTTCTTGCCATCTTCAAGCTCCCTTTCAGGGACCCTCAGCTGTCCTCCTACCTTACCTCTTCCGTATCTCGCAGGATGGTCCGAGGAGACCCACGGGCCATTGTGGAATACCGTGACCTGGACGCTCCAGATGATGTGGACTTCTTCTGAGCCCTCTACTGCTCACTCCTGGCCTCGTCTAGAATTGTGAATGCCTGGTCCTATCCAGCTGATAATTTTTTTTGTACGTTCAGCCCTACTGCCAATAAAAGCACTTCCATAGTGATTATTTATTATGTACCTCCCCAAATTCTCCCAAAGATTGGCTGGGGCCATAATTAGCTGAGCTGCACCATTTTAGTGACTCCAAAGACCCAGGCAGCTTTTGCCTTGGAGTAAAGGGTTTATTTAGGTATGTTTGGGTCCAGAGATAGTCTCCATTCTGGGACCTGAGCCTCAGTCCAGGGTGTGCTGCTGCTTCTGGGAGTTGCAGCTGGTCAAACACAGGTTGTAGAAGGAGTTGCTGTCAAAGGCTGTGCCTACCTCTTTCCATCCTACCCACCCAGCTGCTTGTAGTTCACTGGGATTTTTCGGAGCACCCCAGAAGTGAGGGTCCAATACCAGAACATAGGCTTCTGTGCCTGGACCCAGGCAGACTCCCAGTAAGGCCTTGGACCGGGCATCTGCATCCCCCCCAACCATTACAGGCCCCCCGCCCCCAGCGAAGTGGGAGTAAAGCCTCTCTAGTTCCCCCTGAAGCCCTGCTCCACGGGGTACGTGACACAGGCGTCCCTGGGGCCCTCCGAAGTGGTCGAGGCAGAGGCTGGCTTCTACACAACCAATCCAGCTCCGGGAGCCCCGGAACCCGGGGGGCTTGTCACCCATGTCCTCCAGAGCCGCCTGCACGGCGGTCAGTCCGGGCACGCCCGCGGGCCGGCCCTCTGGCCACGAGCACAGCGTCTGCAGAGTGCGGTAGCCGCAGCCCCAGCCCCGGTCGTCCAGGCCATCGCAGCCGTAGTGATAGTAAAGGTAGTGGCCCGAGAGCAGGGCCAGGCGAGCGGGGCCGCGGGTGGGCGGGGCCAGGCCCAGGTGGACGTCCTTCAGCGGCTCCAGGGCGGGCGGCGGGCGGCGGGCGGCGGGGGCCGAGGTCGGGCAGACGCGTCCTGATGGCGCGGACGGAACTCCGGCTCCAGCGCTTCCTCTCAGACCTGGGTCTTGAGCTAGCCGCCGGCAGGACCGGCGCGCGGGCTCTCGGGGACGTTCTCGCCGGTCTCCCGCAGCGCAGAGTCCCGAGCGGCAGCTGCGGGGAAAGCGCCACCCGCAGGGCTCCCACAATGCACCGCCGCGCAGCCGTCGCTACTGCGCAGGCGCGAGCCCCGCCTCCTGAGGCGGGGCGCGGGGCGGCGGGCGCGGCCGGGTAGCGTGGTGGGAGCCGGCACGCTCCGCCCCGCTACTGAGGTCTGCAAGTTGGGGTGCCTGTCACACCCGCTCCGCTCTGTCTACTCAGCCCCGGTGTTTGAGGCCCGCTCCCCGCTCCCTAGTCGCGCACACTGCTGTGGCTGTAACAGTTTATTGGCAGCCCAGAGGGGCGAAGGCACCGCGGGGGAGGGGCTCGGCCCGAGACATGCAGAGGACGGGGAGCCTCCGGGGATACTCGGGGAGGGGGGCAGGGTCTAGGGCTCCTCCGTATTATATCCCAGCCCTTAAATAAGTATATACAGCTAGTGGGCCGGGCGGGGCGAGCAGGGCGGGGAGACGTGGGGGTCCCGTCTGGGTCACAGGTCTGAGCAGCGATCCTGCTTGCTGTAATGGTCAAACTGGTTCTTCCAGTGCACCATGTAGGAGCTCCAGCGGTGGAACTCGGCCTTCCACTGGCGCTCCGCCTCGTCCAGTGTGTCTGCGGCCAGGGCGCCCGGCAAGTGGGTTGGAGGAGGAGGACAAGGGGAAGGTCAGGGAACGTACATGGTGGGGGGGGGCGTGAGTGCAGAATACAAGGAGAATGCAGGGGGGCACGCAGGACAGTGGAAATAGGATCAGGAGAATATGCGAAAGACAGAAGACCAGAGGACGGATGGGAGTGGAGGAGGGGCCAGAGCAGGATGGCGGGAAGGAAGGGGTGGGGGAGGAGAAAATGACCGGAAGACAGTGGGACAGAAAGGATCAGAAGAGGGAGGATCCGTAGGTTGGTGGGGAAAAGAGAAGAGACAGAAATGGTTGACTGTTATAGCCCCACTAGGGGGTGCTGTCTAGCGCCCGGCCCTCCCTCTGCCCCCGACACCAGGCTTCGGCTCCAAATTATTTTGTAAAAAAAGAAAATTGGCGTTTTCATTTCCATTTAGACAACAAAGGCGTGTGGGTCCCTGAGACGGGTCATAGGTCACCACCCCATCCCAGCCCTGGCCGGTCTGAGTGTCGGTTTGAGGAGGGAGGGTGCACTGGGTCGGAGATCCCTGAGTGGGGCCCTTCCCCACTGTCCGACCACTCATTAGAGGAGGGGCCCCCTGAGGCCGGGGCGGGGGGTGGGTAAGTGGCCGTGGTCACAACCGCAGGAGCCGGGAGAGGTGGAGGAAGAGGAGGAGAAGGAGGGGCAGGGGAAGGCCGGGCCTGGGCCTCGGGGCAGCCTCCCCATGGGCGGGGCCTGAGCAGGTGCTGGGAGCCTTCGAGGCTGGTGGGGGGAGAAGAGAGGGGTTACACCCGGCCGGCTCCCACTCCCCTCTCTCTTTTCGCGCCCCTTTTCTGCCCTCCTCCGCCCAGCCCCTGTCCGCTGGCCCCTGCATACCGGTGGCGCTGAGCAACTTGGGGAGGAAGCGGTTCCAGAAGGCGCAGGCCTGGGCGCGCAGCCCCCGGCGCACCTCCAGCGGCCGCAGGTTCAGGCTCACGTACTGCTGCGCTCCCGCCGTGTACGGTGGCCACTGCGGGACTTTGGGGTCCCGGGGGTCATTGGGGTCCCTTCGGAAGGAAAGGGAAGGCTCAGCCTCAGGCAAGCCTGCCCCGCCCGCCCTAGGGACTGTGGACTGGCGATGGAGAGCAGGAGGAGGCAGGCTGCCCCCTGACCCGAGCCCTCTTTGGCTCCCTGGAGAACACATCCCCTCCTTCCCACCACCTCTTTAACCCTTCTCTCTGGTCTCCCGGATCCCCCATCAGCTAGAGCCATCCCTTTCCTCCTGCCCTCCCTCTTTCTGCCTTTCCCTCAGCTTTACTGCCCCATCTTTGTCTTTGTTTCTCCCATTTAAAACATCGCTAGGATTTATGAGCCCTTACTGTGTAAGCCGGCTCAGCCCTAGCTCTACAAACATCTTGTTTTTGCTTTTGACAACACCCATGTGATGTCGGAGTTGTGGTCCCCTTCTTCGGACAGGTAAACCGGTGTGTGACTACATATACATGGGCAGTCAAATGCTACTACACATCCATGTGAATGTATCGCTGGCCCACCTGAACCCAGCGGTCTATAGTTCTAGCTCCTAAGTCCTACGGTAACTTCTTTGTCTTCCTGTCTCTCTTCTCCACGCTTCCCTCCCCACTCTCCTGGGCGCTACTGGACCTGCTCTTTCGGTCTGTCCCAGTCTGTCCGCCTCTGCCTCTCTCCCTGTCCCCTTCTCTTGCTTCTCTGGCTCCTGGGGGCCCTCCTCCCCTCAGTACTGCTGACCCTGTGCGGGCGAAGTTGGCCCAGTATCTCATCAGTCGCTGGGCAAAGGTTCTCTCCTCGGCCGTATAGTTTAGCGAGGGTTCCAGAGGGAGTCCAAAGATGAACTCGATCTCGTAGCCATGGGGCACCCCCATCCAAAGGGGCCAGGAGAGCGTAGAGGCGCGGTGTTCAAAGATGTAGGCATAGACCCGAGCCCCCTGGGCAGCCAGTCGCCCAGCCAGCTGGGCCACGGGGCACACGACGTTATGGTCTCCCACGACATCACTCATGGCTTCTCTCAGGCGCGCTGGGTCCTCAGGGTGCAGCCAGTCTGTGTAATGCAGGACCACAGCCTCGGCAGCTAGGTCACTCGCCTGGGGGACCCCGACCCGCACCCCGGCCAGGAACTGGGCCCGGCTGATGAGAGATTCGTTGTCTTTGCTGAAGCCTGGGGCCCCGTAAACCAGAAAATAGGAGCCCTCATCCTTCACCACACCCACCAGCACCTGAAGGGACAGGATGGAGGGATGGGGGGGGGGGCACAGACAGACAGGCAGACAGAAACAGATGGACAAAGAGCCAGAGAGATCAATAGTTATAGACCCCAGAACCATGGAGGAAAAGAGTAGGAAGTTGGGGAAGGGACAGAGAGAAAGAGAAAATATACCCATGTTTCCTTTTCTCTCTGCCCCACTGACCACCCCAGGATCTGAGCTCTCAGGGAGGAGGGGGGTGGCCATGGGGCCAGAAGCCCAGGCCTTTGGGAATTGGATCTTGAGGAGCCTTCATGCCTGGGTCCCCAGGGGCCCGGGGGCTGGGGGTGGGTGGGAGGACAGGCCTAGAGGAACCAGCTCCAACCCTTCCAGCCACTAGTCACCTGCAGACCGTGGAAGTCTCCAGCATTGATGAGGGCCTCGGGTGTGTCACTGAGGAAGTTTCCATCCACCACAGGCACGAAAGAGAAGCGGAAGACACTTTCCTGAGGCAGCACGTGCCACTCGTGGTCTACGAGGTCCTGAGCGGGCCTTGTCCTCAGGCAGGCAACCAGCTCTGTGTCATTGCCACCAGCACCCCCTGGGGGACAGCCTACGAGGCGGGCCAGCAGTGTGGCCCTGCGGCGCGCCTCTCCCACGCCCACCGTGGCCCAGGGGCCGTTGGGCGCACCGCTCTGCAGCACAGCCCTGTGGAAAAGGCCCCGGCTAGGAGGGGACAGCAAGTGCATGCCCACCGAGGCGGCGCCGGCACTTTCCCCAAACAGAGTCACTGACGTTGGGTCGCCCCCGAAGGCGGCCACGTTCTCTTGCACCCACTGCAATGCCAGCCTCTGATCCAGTAGACCCACGTTGCCTGGGGCCTCCCGGCTCCCTGGCAGGGCCAAGAAGCCAAAGGCTCCCACCCGGTAGTTCATGGACACCAGCACGGTCCCCTCAGCCTGGGCCAGGAAGCGGCCGTCATACACGTCCAGGGAGGAGGCCCCGCTGTAGAAGCCACCCCCGTAGATCCAGACGAGGACAGGGGTGGGGGACGCAGGCCGGGGGTATGGTGTCCACACATTGAGGTAGAGGCAGTCCTCACTCAGCTCACGGTTGGGGTTCCACATCTCGGTGCCCTCGAAGCCGGGGTACAAGGTGTCCACATATTGGTAGCAGACACTTTGGAAGGCTGTGGCGTCCAGCACCCCCGGCCAGGGCCGCTTGGGCTCCGGTGGCAGAAAGCGACGGGGGCCCACAGGTGGCTCTGCGAAGGGGATGCCCAGAAAAGCGGAGACAGGGCCCCCAGGGGCCATTAGGCGGATGCCCCGCAGCCGGCCCCCACGCACAGTCACCAGCAGCTCCGGGTCCTCAGCCTCTGCCCTTCCTCCCAGGAGGAACAGGAGGAGGAGCAGGATTGGGGAAGCCAGGGAGGGCGTGTGCAGGGGACACCAGGGGGGCCTCATGGCTGCCAGGCCAGGCAGGCGTCTGCTGGGAGACAGAAAGGCAGAGGGTGAAGGTCTGAGGCTGCCAGGAGGAGGAGATTAGGTAACACTCTTGCCCAGGGGTTATCGTGGAGCTGCAGAGGAGGTGGGGCAGGTTGGGAGACTGGAGAGAAACAGAAGGAGGGAGTCAGGCCAAGACAAGGACACAGGCAGACAGAGAGAAGCAAGAGGGGACAGAGATCGGGCATACACACGACACCCAGACAGACCAACGGAGGCAACAGAGATGAGGCCTGCCAGGCTATCCCTTCTCTTGCCCCACTGAGCGCCCACCACCCTCACCTCCTTCCCCTAGCTGGGTGGACTGCGTTGGGCCCAGCCGGAGCAGGGCAGGCACCCGCACCAGAGGCCGCAATCCACACACAGGCCACCAGACAGGGGCGGGGCCCTCACTGACGGGAGGCGCTGATGGGGAGGCTTGCGGTGGTGGTGGTGGTGGTGGTGGCGTGAAGGCGCTGGCTCTCTTGAGTTGGCCAGGGTCGGGGGGGGGGGGGCAGGGGGGCCCTGGGGGCTGGGTTGGGCATTCAAGTCTGTGGGAGCTACAGGTCTCAGGGTACCCCAAATCCTGCTTACTCCACACCCTGTCCCACCCTGCCCTGCCCCTCCTCATCCACTGTCTGGCACGGGGCGCTGGTACCCGTGGGTGCCGGTCAGCTGCGCACTCGTCTCGCCTAGCCTCAGCGATCAGGGTCGCCAGCCCCGGTCCCCCAGGACTGGAGTCCCCCATCCATCCGATGCTACGGGGCACGCTGCCGCCAGTGGGGGGCAGTAGAGACCGAGAAAAGAACGGCGCTCCCCGCCCCGGGAGTCCGAGAGCCGGGAACTCGGGGCGGGGGTCTGGAGGCTCGCGGGCAATGCGGAGGGGTCTGAAGGGCGAACCGGGACGCCTGTGTTCTCGGAGCTCCGGAGATCCCCGGCTGCAGGGGCGAGGGCGCTATTTTGGGGCAGCAGCTGCTCTGGTTCCGGCATCTCCAGCCAAGGGATCAAAATTCCCCGGGTCGGAACTCCCCCCTCTCGCGGCGGTCACCTCTCACCCAGCCAACCCCCGCCGCCCTGAGGCTGGGGTGGTGGTGGTGGTGCTGGGGATTAACTAGGAAACCCGAGTGGGGCTAATTATAACTCGGGGCTTCCGCTGAGCCTCCCCTTTCCCCAAATAGAGACGGAGTCCCCGTGGGAGGGGGACGCCTGGGCCTCGGAGGGGGCTTCGGCTGAGCGCTGCGCAGGGGCGCTGGGGTTGCGGGATCTGGGTGTGGGGGGTAGTCAGCCCGGCGCCAGCAACATGCGCAGCTCGGGTTCCGCCCCAAGGAGGGGGCGTCTTCCAGTGGCCCCACACTTGGGGGCGGGCGGGGGAAGGGGCGCTCGGGGGTCCCCCCAGGAATTCGAGAGCAGAGGCGGCGGCCGGCCCTCCGGGGTGCGGGCTCCCGCGCGGACGACCGTAAGTATGCGGCGGCGAGGGAAGAGTTAAGGATGAGTGTGGGGCGGCGGGGGGCGTCGCTGGGCAGGCCCGGGGGCGCGGTGGGCGTCCCGCTTGGGGGGCCTGGATCCCTCCGGGAGCGCACATTTTCCCGGACGCGGAATGGGCCGCGGGCCGGGGGAGAGTCCCGGCCGGGGCGGGAGACTCACCTGAGGCGGCCGAGCCGGGCCGGGCCGGGCCGCGCCGGGAGCTGGAGGCGGCCGATGTTCCCCGGCGCTGGCTGAGCCGACTCTGACAGCCGCCGCCTCCGGCCCCCCGCACACACCCCCTCCGGGCCGCACGGCGCCCCCGCCCGCCCCCGCCCCCGCCCACTGTCTCCGCCCCCGCCCCTCCCCGCCTTCCCGGGCTGCCACCTCCCCTCCCTCTCCCTCCCTCGGAGGCGAGACCCAGAGACCCCGGGGGCCCCGGACGGACTCCAGTGCCAGACGCCGACAGACGGACAGACACATAGTGACACGACGGAAAGACCTGCAGCGGCGGAGCAGACACCCATAGTGACAGACGGACAGAAGCCGCGGAGACAGACACGTAGACGGACAGTCGCAGCCAGTGACAGCTCCAGACAAACGGTGACCGACAGTCACAGACGGACGGACACACACTCGGACACACTGACAGCCTCGGTCGGGACTGGGAGTCGAATAAATGAACATCCTTGGCCACGACACAACGGGGGTGGCATGGGAGGACCCGCACGTGAAAGTGTGGCTGAGGACCCCCCTTAGGGGTCCGGGGTGGTACTGGCGGAGAAAAGGTGACGTGGGACACTCCTGGGGGATGAGGGCACACCTGTGGGAATGAAGATGAGAACATGAGATCACGAGTGGAAATGAAGGGGGGCCCCACGGAAGAAGACCCCCGGGGCAAGGGAGAGGTGACTCGGGGACACCCCAGAAGGCAAAACGTAGTGGCACGCGCGAGGCTGTGGGGCGAGGCCGCACTCTGCTGCCGCAGTGGAAACTTCCGGAACCCCCGCGGGTGGGTTTGCTCTGGTTCCCTGACGGGTGACCTGGGACTTTCGTCACCAGGGTCCGGTCGGGGCATGACATCACCAGACCAGGCTCTCATTGGCCGCCACGGCCGGCAGGTGGGAGCGGCCTGGCCCGGGAGCCCCCAGCCTGCTCGGAAGGGCCTGGGCCGCACGGACCCCACGACCCGCCCTCCAGGGGGTCACCCATGGGAACAGTGCGGCCGCGGCGGCGTCCCCACTCCCGAGGTGAGGGTGGAAAAAGCGTGCAGCGGTGTGTCCGCGGGAGTGCGCCCCTCGGAAAGGCCTCCCACTCCCCAGCACTGGGCTCCGGTGCCCACCACCCGCTGCGTGGGAGACCGGCCGGCGCGGGCAAGCGTCGGGGCGTGCGTGCGCGCGCGCGTTGGTGCGGGATGCGGCGCGTGGCACGCGGGTGCGCGCACGTTGACTCGGGCGCCCAGCGTCCCGCAGCGCTCCGGCCCGCGACTGCCTGTCTGCGGCAGCTAGGGGCCGGCGTCTCCGGGTCTTCTCAGGGCCTGGCGGGGGTCGTGGGGTCCGCCCGAATCCAGAGACGTTCCCCGCCCCGGGCCGCGCGGTCCCGGCTCTCCAAGCTGGGCGCCCCCTCCCCCAAGCCCGTCCGTCCCGCGGGAACCGGCCCCCGCAGGCGGGGAACCCGCGCTGGGTCCGCGGTCCGCTCGCGCGCGACGGCCGCCAGGTGGCGCTGAAGGGAGCCGCTTCGGGCCTCGGAGCCTGGGATAGAGCCGGGCGTGCGGAGATGAACCAGGCACGGTCTGTTCCGTTCCCACCGTTTCCGCTGTCCTCCCTTCGCTCTTCAGGCTCTCCAAATGCCCCGCGTGGACACCGAGGTTCCTTGCATCCGCCTTTCAACGTCCTGGCCCCGCTGATTGAGAGCTCCCCACTGATCAGATCACGTCCCCAGTTCCACTCCCTTAAGAGCAGGCATGCGGCCTGTGGGTTTGGGTAGGGGACAGAAAAATGGGCAGTCGCTGTTGCTGCGGGAGAGAAGGCCCTGGGGCAGGTTTCGGAGTGTGGTCATTATGAATTATGAGAACGGTGAAAACAAACTGTGATGAAGCCCCAGAGGCTTTCTCCAGGCCTGAGGCAGTAGGGATCTGGGGCCCGCAAAAGGCCCTGATCGTGATGGGGGTTTGTCTCCTTGTCACTTTCCAAAACGCGCTGTAGCACGCGGTTGTCTCACCTGATTTTTTAAATCATGAGCTCCTAGGGAGGACAGGGACGGCTTATAGCCCAGACAGTTATCAACCAGTGATCCCTTACGTGGCTTAGAAGGTGAAAGGTATGTTGTGGGAGCTGGCCCAGCTCCTCCTTGGAGGGGCCAATGCTGAGTTCACACTGGATCTGCCTTTGAGTCAAGGACAAGGCACCCAGGATGGGCTGTAATTTCCCAGGGGAAAAGACCTTGTATTCAGCTGGGTGGGGGTCAGTAGATTTTGTCAAAGGGAAACGGTGCGCCGATGTGTCTGCTGGGGCTGGAGTTGAGAGCAAGGACAAAGGCAGTTCCTGCCTCCTTGGGCATGGCATCCTCGGGTTAGTACCTGAGGGATATCCATGGGAGGTAAGGGCAAAGCAGTATTGTGAAGTCAGTCAGAGCTTGATTCTTTCCAGGGACAGGAGTGGGTTATGGAAGTTCAGCCAGCAGGAGAAGGAGGGGAAAGCAGTGTCGGAGGATGCTTGAGAATCTGGGGCACGAAGTGACAAAAGCAGCCATTTATGTCAACACCATGCTTGCCATCCCCCAGGCATGGGGAGGGCAGGGTATGGCGCACAGGGAGAGGGCCAGGGTATGGCGCACAGGGGAGGGCATGTGGCAGGTCTGGTAGAGGGGAGGTTGGGATCCCAGGAGCGTGTTCTGCTCCTGGGGAGCCCCTGAGGTGCTCCCCCAGGCCCTGGCTCAGGGAGGGGTCAGCTGAATGGCCAGTCAGCTGAATCTGCAAGTCTGCATGGAGGCCCAGGGTATGCAAGGTCTGTTCCTGCCTAGCAGGTGCGGCCAGAGCTCTGCAGTGCAAGCAGATTGGAAAGATGTTCTCAGGGGCCACAGGGATATCCCTCAGCCTGCTGTTTGTCCCAGGTTTGTGAAGATGGAGGAGACCGTGCGGATTGTGTCCGATCTCAGGCAATCTTTGAATAACAAGGGACCAGGACGGAGGATTCGCAGGGCATTGGAGTAAACCTTGGACTGGTGGTGCTGATTATTAGGTTCTTGCCCAGTGCTCTGCTGTCAGGGAGATTTCTGGAGAGTTCCACTCCTTTCCTGGGCCTCAATTTCCCCACGAGTAAAATGGTGGATCAGACTTGAGTGTATGTCAGAACACATAGGACCACTAGAGGGATTGATCCCGCCGGTGTTGGGTGGAGTCCTTGAACTCTGCAGTTTTAGCAAGTCATTAGGGCAGTCTCAAGAGGGTAGTCTGATCTATGCTGGACTTGGTATCCCCACATTCAGTCTAAACTGACCCCCTGAAAGTGTGTGGATCAGAAGAAGTTGCTGTGGGCAGCCAGCAGATAGAAGAACTAACAGGGACCCACTCTGGAGACAGTCAAGGATTTGAGCCTGTTCTTAGAAATGGTTAGAAATTTCAGTAACAATCCTCTTTTTACCTTGAGCTTCTCCCTAACTTTTGTTAATACAAGGGACCACTACTTCTAGCACATCCTTGCCCCCACTTCTGCCAACAAAGAGGATTTTTATCTCCTCTGTTTATTGGTTAGGATTCAGTTCAGTTATGTGAGATGGAAAACCAAACAATAGTGGTGTGAATGAAATATAATGGAAATATATTTCTCACTTACATAAAAGAGACCCAGGAGTAGACCACACAGGATGGAGAGAGCACCCTTAACGTCAGGGACCAGGTTCCTTTGCACAGAATTTTGTTACTTAACCATCCTCAGCATGTAGCTTCCACCACATGGGGTAATATGGCTGCTTGTGCTTCGGTCATCACATCTGCATTCCAGCCAGCCAGCAGGAGGAAGGACTGATGAAGATCACTCCCCCCCCCTTTTCTTTTTAAAATTTTTAAGGGTTAAACAATTTTTTTTAGATGTTATTTATTTATTTGACAGAGATCGCAAGTAGGCAGAAAGGCAGGCAGAGAGAGAGAAAGAGGAAGAAGCAGGCTCCCGCAGAGCAGAAAGCCCAAAGTGGGGCTCGATCCCAGTACCCTGGAATCATGACCTGAGCCGAAGGCAGAGGCTTTAACCCACTGAGCCACCCTGGCGCCCCCCCAAAAATCACTTCTCCCTTTAAGGACATTTCTTGGAAATCATATAGCACTTTGGTTTATATTGCTTTGGCCAGAATTTAATACTGAGGTCATAGCTGGCCATGCCCGAGGTTCAGAGATGTAGTTTTTGTTCTGGAAGACTGTGTGCTCACCTAAAATTTGGCTGTTCTAATAGGGAGGAAAGGGAGCAGCTACTGGGGGACAGCCATCCTTTGTCAAATCCCGTGGTGCCTTCCTTTGCCTCTGTTAGTGCAAGGACTGAAACACGCTTCTAAAACGTCTCAACTCCGGGACGACTCCCCCCGCGCGCTTTTTCTCATGAACACCACCACACCCTGCAGGTTTTTGTGACCTGTGACCCCCCTGCTCTAGCGGCTTCTCCACGGGAACGCAGTTTCTCGGGCCATCCGCTGGAGGGCGCTGGGCAGAGGCCTGGCGGGGCCGCGGCTCTGCGGCTGGCGCTGCTGCCGTGGGTGGCGCTGAGCGTCTCGCGAGCTGCTGGAGGAGGGGCGGCCAAGGCGGCGAACCGCTGAGCACGCTGGGGTGGGGGCGAGGGCAGCATAGGGGTCCCAAAGAGGGGACGGTCCGGCTCTGGAGGCTCACCGCCCCGACCTGGGTCCTCCCACCTTCCCCGCGTGCAGAACAAGGCAGGGACATTGGCACCAGATGTCCTCAAGGGATGCCCCACACTTAAGGCTGGAGGGCACCTGGCGAAGCCACTGTCCCTATCCCCATTTGGTGGGGTCGTTGAAAGCATGAGTTGGAAGCATGAGCCATGCAAGACACTCACTTCCCCGTCCTCTGACCCCTTCTGCAGGTTGGGCTAAAATTCACACTTGATCAAGTTACCTCCTTATGCCTGATTCCTGCTCTTGGAATCCCCCGTCCATCCTATTTGTACCTTGGTTTTTGTTTTTTTTGTTTTGTTTTGCTAGTTTTGAGCATTTCGCACAACTTTTAGCTTGTTTCTGGATAGATTCATTTTGGGGGAAAGATTTTATTATATTTATTTGTCAGACAGAGCGAGAGAGAGCGAGAGCGCACAAGCAGAGGGAGCTGAAGGCAGAGGGGGAAGAAGGCTCTTCGCTGAGCAGGGAGCCCGATGTGGGACTCGATCCCGGGACCCTGGGATCATGACCTGAGCCAAAGGCCGACGCTTCACCGACTGAACCACCCAGGCGTCCCTGCATAGGCTCATTTTTTCACCATTCTGTTAAATACGGAACTGGTTTGCAGTATCCCCCATGCAGTTCGTCCAACATCCTTTGGCTTATCCTCATGCCCTCTCTGGCTGGGGAGAGGGTGAGTGGGGGTGTCAGACCCTTGTGCTCCCAGGTTGATTAATTACATGATTCTGGGGTGGATCTCTGCCCAAGAGCTGTAATGGTCCAAAAGTTGGGAGATGTGTGCTGTAATTCACCGGGGACGCCTTCAGTCCCGTGTTTACCATTTAGCTGCCCACATGTCAGAACCTCAAAGGAACCCAGGATCCTGGAAGAGAACTCAGCACCCCCCCTGACAGGGTCTCTGGTGTGCTGACCCACAAGCCTGTTCCAATCCTATTTCCGCACAGGCATCAGCCAACACCGGTGCTGGCTGTGTTTGAAATGTTAGCGGCACATGCTGGGTGACTTTCTCAGAAGCAGCTGGTGAGGTCGCACTAGGTACTCTCTATGTTTGACACCCAGGGAGCTCCTGAAAACATTGCCAGCCGCTCCCGGCTGCCCCGTAGGTATCAGCCGGCCAGGGAGAGCCATCCCGAAGCGGAGGTTGCCCTTGGATGAACCTGGCTGTGGTTACGGGGACAGGAAGCCTCAGACACACACGTGGGGCAGAGGTGGGCCTGGCGTGTCTGGGATTCCCCCACCTTGCCTGGGGACCGTGCAGGCTGGCTGCAAGGTTGACTGTATGGCCAGCGGTCTTGTGGACAGGGGGAGCCCCGAGGTGAATAGCCACACCGTTGGGGACGCCAGAGTGCTGTTGGCAAGGAGCCGCGACCCCGTGTCAGGTCCACAGTAGCGTTTCTGGCGGCTTGTGGCTTAGCAGTCGCTGGCCTGAACGCTTTGCTAAGTATCATCCCGCGGAATTCTGGCTCCAGCCTTGTGGTGGGGTGGGTGCCCCGGTTTTCTCATCCTCGTGATGTAACAGTCGGGAAAACGAAACTGACGCACAGCAAAGTTACGTTTTTGCTTACTTCCTCCTCCGCTGCGAAGCGGCGGCCCTGGATGAGAACTCTGACCTGTGACCGCGTTGCCATGCCTTGGAGTCACTCGCCTTTTTTTCTGTGACTTCCAGAAAATTAACCCTTAGATTCCGAGACAAGAGAATGTGTGGGGGCAGGTGTCCTGTGCTTCCTGGACAGCTTCGCCTCTGCCTCCCAGTCTCCCCTACCGCCTTTCTGTCCCTCCATCCTCTCGGGCCTCAACCGGGTCTGGTCCGGAGGCCCTGGGCATCGCCCCAGCATTTTGAATGAAGAGAGCAGGTGCAGAACACCCAGCTCTGGGGGCAAAGAAGGATGTGTGACCGTCTCTGCGGTCTCCAGGCGCCCTTCCTCCTCCCCGTTTGGGACCTCACACCTCCACCTGACTCCCATAGCCAGAGACCTCTCCCGACGGGCGAAATATGGCCCTCCCGAGCCAGGCCAGAGCCCAGGGGTGTGGAATGCCCAGGCTCCACCATGGCCAGAGGAACTTAGTGCCTCCTGAGGCTCCCTGTTCTGTCCCGGGTCCACAGCCTGGGGCAGTCAGGGGCCGCTTCTGGAAACTCTTCCTTCCGCCCAGACCACTCCATTTCCTGGGGCTCCATGATTTTCATGATCGAGACTGAAGGGGGGAAAGGCACGCCATCCCCTAGGTCCTTCTCTGTAGGCTGGAGGGCTGGTGGGGGTGGGGAGCATGAAATCCACAGGGAACCTGGGGTTGGAGCGAAGTGGCAGGAGTTTGTCTATGAGGGGACAACACTGTAGCCCCTTCCACGCCCCCATCTCCCCAACTCTCCCCTCTTTCCTTATGTGTCCTTTGTCATCTCCCTCACCCAGCTGCCCTCTTCCGCCCTGGCCTGAGGAGGAAGCCCCTGGTTCTCAGGCACAGGTGCACCTTTTTTTTTTTCCTCCTTTTTTTTTTAACATAAGCTCTATACCCAGCATGGTGCTCAAACTCACGATGCGGAGATTAGGAGTCGCCGACTTTACCTACTGAGCCAGCCAGGTGCCCCACATAGGCACGTCTTTCAATTGTGAGACGGGCTGCTGGGTATCTCTTCTTCTCTCCCTGGCAGCCGGTACTTGGTGGGGAGCGGGGATACTCTGGAGAAGCCACAGGGGAAGTGGGGAGCATCTAGCTTTCTGTGAGGAAGGGGGGGGCTGGCAGGGCCAAGAGGCAGGGCTCCGTCCCAGTAGCAGGGGTAGGGCAGCACGTGTAACTTCTATCAGGCCAGGGGAGGGGCTGAGACTGTGGGAGGGTGGGTTTGGGCCATGGGCAGGGAGATGGATTAGCTTGAAGCATCTGGGGCTCTTTGGATTTAGGACGAGACCCCCCCCCCCTTTAGGGACGCCTGGGTGCCTTCAACTAAGGTTATGATCTCAGGGTCCTGGGATCGAGCCCCACATGGTGCTCTCTGCTCAGCAGGGAGCCTGCTTCCCCCTCTCTCTCTGCCTGCCTCTCTGCCTACTTGTGATCTCTCTCTCTCTCTGTCAAATAAATGAATATATCTTAAAAAAAAAAAGACCCCCCCCCTTTAGTTCAGCTGTGATACTGTAGCTCCCTTCCCCTGCTGGGCACCCCCCACAATGCCTGCAGTGTTGGCCAACGCCATGTCCAGAAATAAGAGCTGAAGGATTTCAGAAGAGAGAGAAGTTATTTCCTGGCTGGGGGATTTCTCTTGAAATTAAATTTTATTTATTTGAACTGTTAATTCAAAAGGCATAAAGTACAAAGTCCCCTTCTTACCCTTGCCCCAGACACCCAGTTTTCATCCCTAGAGACGGGAGTAACTATTGGCTGTGCATTGTGATTACTGGCAATAGATATTCTTCTGCTCCCCTACCCCCCAATTTTCACAGAAATTGTAGCATCTTCTCTTTCTGTACCTTGACATTTTCTTTTAACCAAACAATGTAACGGAGGAATAGTTCCACATTGCTACATAGACTTCTTTATTCTTTCTTGTTTTCCTCCTTTTAAAAAAAAATTAAAAGATTTCATCTATTTATTTGAGAGTGAGAGGGAGAGAGACTATGAGCAGGGGTGGGGGCTGGAGTGGGAGAGAGAGAAGCTGACTTCCCCCGAGTGGGGAACCTGATGCGGGGCTCAATCCCAGGATCCCGAGTGGTAGGCAGATGCTCAACCAACTCAGCCACTCAGGTGCCCTGTTTCCCACCTTAAAAAAAATATATTTTATTTATTTGTTTGAGAGAGAGAGAGAGAAAGAGAGAGGGCAGGGGCGGGGGTGCAGAGGGAGAGAATCCCAAGCTGAGGGTAGAGCCATTTGCCCAGCTTGATCTCATGACCTGGAGGTCAAGACCTGAGCCGAAATCAAGAGTCAGAGGCTACACCGACGGAGCCACCCAGGTGCCCCTGTTTCCCTCCTTTTTAATGAAAAGCTGGGCGCTTTACATTGCATGGACGTTGCTCAGCTTAATTTGCCCTGCACTAAGGGATATTTAAATTGCTTTCAGTTCACTCGCTATTCCAAACTTTATACATAAATCCTTCTGCAATGCTGTGAGTGGATCCTGGGATAAATTCCTAGATTTGTGTTGCTCCGGCAAAGAAAGTTACAAGTTCCCTATAGTCTTGCCAACACAGCCTGTTAGGTTTTTTTCTCTCTCCCCTCTTCTTCCTCTTTCTCCTTCTTTTTCCCCAAAGAATGGTATTTCAGTATAGGTTTAATTTGTACTTCTCTTATTATGAGTGAGTTTGGGCATCTCCATTTTTCTGAGTTGGATATTTAATTCATTTCATTTTTAATTTATTGATGTAATTACTTACATGCTATGAATTTTCCTCTGACTGTTGCTTTAGCTGTATCCCATAGAATTTTGTGCATTCTACTCAGTATTTCTGTTTTCTAGTTGCTCTGTAATTTGGGTTTATACCTCCACTTTGTCCAAAGAGTTTTTAAGAAAGTGTTTTAAAATTCTAGGTGATAAGATTTATTTTTAATGGGTTTTTAAATTTTTTTTTTAAGATTTTATTTATCCATTTGACAGAGAGAAATCACAAGTAGACAGAGAGGCAGGCAGAGAGAGAGGAGGAAGCAGGCTCCCTCCGAGCAGAGAGCCCGATACGGGACTCGATCCCAAGACCCTGAGATCATGACCTGAGCCGAAGCTCAGTCTTAACCCACTGAGCCACCCAGGCGCCCCTTTAATGGGTTTTTAATTTAATTTCCAGATTTATTGCCTTAAGATCAGAGAATGTTGTCTGCTCTGCCATATTCCCAAGATGTTCAAGTTGTAAGATGTCTGAACTTTTTGATTTTGGAGCTTTATTTTCTTAGATATGGATTTGATGCTATATATTTCCCTCTAAGCACTGCTTCTGTCTATCCAACAACTTCTGATGAGCTGTGTTTTCATTTCCATTAGTTGAGCATATTTTAAAATTTCTCTTGAGATTTCTTACCTAACCTGTGTGTTGTTTAGAAGTATGTGGTTAAATCTTCACATATGTTGGGATTTTTTCCCCAGTTATCTTTCTGTTATTGAGTTCCAGTTTAATTGCATTTTGGTCTGAGAGCAGACATTTACGATTTCTATTTAAATCTGTTAACATGTGTTTTATGGCTCACCATGTGGTTTATCTTGGTGAATGGTCCATGTGAGCTTGAGAAAAAAAGGATTTGCTATAATAGTCCAGTCAACAATGTTTTATTTAAAATCCATTGGGCTAAATTCCCTGTAGTATAAAGTATAAGAATAGTACTGGGCCTGGTAATATTTTTTAAAAATATGCATTCATTCACACCATAAAAGTAGAACTATGTTGTAAAAGCAGTTTCTAGGAAAGAAAAATGTTATGTAAATGTTACCCAGAACAGTTAGTGACCCAACATTGTGCCCCAGAAACTCAGTTTTCTAAATCTCTATATGTATAGTATATATTTTATCTTAGATTTTACTTTAAAATAAAATACACACTTTAACAAATTCAGTAAGACCACATGCTATAGATACTTAAGATTGCAGTTTAAGAATAGTACTTAGTAGTATTTTAATTAAGTTTTATTGTAATAAATAAAACTGCTTACACTGTTGGTGGGAATGCAAGTTGGTGCAACCACTTTGACACTTTGGAAAAACACTTTGGAGACTCTTTGGAAAACACTTTGGAGATTCCTTAAGAAGTTAAAAATAGGGCGCCTGGGTGGCTCAGTGGGTTAAGCTTCTGCCTTCAGCTCAGGTCATGATCTCAGGGTCCTGGGATTGAGTCCCACATTGGGCTCTCTGCTCAGCGGAGAGCCTGCTTCCTCTCTCTCTCTGCCTGACTCTCTGCCTACTGCGATTTCTCTCTCTGTCTGTCAAATAAATAAATAAAATCTTTAAAAAAAAATAAAGGTCTGATTCTGCCTTAAAAAAAAAAGAGGTTAAAAATAGAGCTACCCTACGACCCTGCAATTGCACTATTGGATATTTACCCCAAAGATACAGATGCAGTGAAAAGAAGGGCCATCTGTACCCCAATGTTCATAGCAGCAATGGCCACGGTCGCCAAACGGTGGAAAGAACCAAGATGCCCTTCAATGGATGAATGGATAAAGAAGATATGGTCCATATATACAATGGAATATTATGCCTCCTTCAGAAAGAATGAATACCCAACTTTTGTATCAATATGGACAGAACTGGAGGAGATTGTAGCTGAGTGAAATAAGTCAACCAGAGAAAGTCAACTATCATATGGTTTCACTTACTCGTGGAGCATAAGGAATGACATGGACAACATTAGGAGAAGGAAAGGAAAAGTGAATTGTGGGAAATAGGAGGGGGATATGAACCATAGAGACTCTGGACTCTGAGAAACAAACTGAGGGTTTTGGAAGGAGGTGTGTGGGGGGATGGGTGAGTCCGGTGGTGGGTATTGTGGAGGGCAAGGATTGCATGGAGCACTAGGTGTGGTGCATGAACAATAAATCTTGGAACACTGAAAAAACAAAATTAAATTAAAAAAGAAAACAACCCTGCTAAGCATACTTTTTAAGATGACCAACACAGAAAAACCAGTTTGGCTTTTTAAAACATTCCAGAGATCTGGGGGTCAAAAGTATTTACCAACATGGTTCAAGTTGGAGGTTGATCTAGATACCAGGGTTGAAAAGAACCCCAAGAAAACCAAACTCAGCAAGAACTGAGGTTCTCCAAAGCCAAAAGATGAATCGTACATTAATTTATTCTTGTTTTATTTATTTATTTTTTAAAAAAGATTTTATTTATTTATTTGACAGACAGAGATCACAAGTAGGCAGAGAGGCAGGCAAAGAGAGAGGAGGAAGCAGGCTCCCTGGGGGAGCAGAGAGCCTGATATGAGGCTCGATCCCAGGATCCTGGGACCATGACCCAAGCCGAAGGCAGAGTCTTAACCCACTGAGCCACCAGGTGCCCCTTCTTTTATTTTTTAAGATCTTAATTTTTAAGGGGCACCTGGGTGGTTCAGTTGGTTAAGCAACTTCCTTTGGCTCACGTCATGATCTTGGAGTCCTGGGATCGAGTCCTGCATCGGGCCGCCTGCTCACTGGGGAGCCTGTTTTTTCCTCTTCCACTCTCTCTGCTTGTGCTTGCTCTCTCTCTGTTAAATAAATACATAAAATCTTTAAAAAATCTTATTTTTTAAAAAAGATTATTTATTTATTTATTTGACAGAGAGAGATCACAAGTAGGCAGAGAGGCAGGCAGAGAGAGAGAGGAGGAAGCAGGCTCCCTGCCGAGCAGAGAGCCTGATGCGGGACTCTATCCCGGGACCCTGAGATCACGACCTGAGCTGAAGGCAGCGGCTTTACCCACTGAGCCACCCAGGCGCCCCTAAAAAATCTTACTTTTAAGTAGTCTCTATACCCAGTGTTGGGGATTGGACCCGCAACCCCAAGATCAAGAGTTACATCCTCTAGGGACTGAGCCAGCCAGGTGCCTCCATCAATTTCTTAAACAAACAATGCTAGGAGAAAACCTGAGCTTTACGGAAGTAATTTTTCCAACCAGAAAACAGACCAAACTAAACCCAAGCTGACTTTGGAAGCAGCAAGACTGTAATTCATAGGGAGTAAAAACTGAGGGGCTGTTTATGGCCTCGGCAAAGCGTTCAGTGCCATTAGCTTGGTTCAGAGCTTCAGTCATGGTTTGGGTGAGTGTTCACAATGCAGTATTCTGTTGAACTAATGGCACCCTCTGTACTTACAGAAAACAACAGCTGTTCCTGGGCTGACCATGGTGGGTAGGCTTGTGTTAACAGAACTTCCCGATACACCTGACTCTAGAAAGAAAACTGGATCAGAGAGAAATGATGTCGGAGAATGGTAAGTTTCAGTTTCCCGGGTTTGATATCACTTTGTTGAGCCATCAGAAAAATCCTGGTGTGACTTCCTTATGTCCAATCTTTAGAAATCAATTCTCTGAGAAATGTTTGCATAAGCTTTCCTTGAATTTTTTGTTTTAAAGATTTTATTTATTTATTTGACAGGCAGAGATCACAAGTAGGCAGAGAGGCAGGCAGAGAGAGAGGAGGAAGCAGGCAGAGAGCCCGATGCGGGGCTTGATCCCAGGACCCTGGGATCATGACCCGAGCCGAAGGCAGAGACTTTAACCCACCAGGGTCGCCAGGGTCGCCACCCAGGCAACCCTCCTTGAATTTTTTTTAATATATATGTATATTTTTAAAGATTTTATTTATTTATTTATTTATTTGACCGAGACAGAGATCATAAGTAGGCAGAGAGGCAGGCGGGGTGAGAGCAGACTCCCTGCTGAGCAGAGCAGCACCCTGAGATCATGACCTGAGCTGAAGGCAGAGGCTTAACCCACTGAGCCACCCAGGCGCCCTGAGGTTTTTTTTTTTTTAATCCTATCATAACTTCCATTTCTCTAACTTAATGTGAGCATTTCTCCTAAGGGGATAAATCCCATGCTTAAGTTTATTACGATCTTTGTCCTCCTTAGGATAAGAAACAGCAGCTTATTAAGTCATATTATAAGCTGGCTCTAGCTCCCTCCCTCCCTCCCCGTACTTTCTTTTCTCAAGCCGAGTGTTTGCTTTAAATCATACAGCCTGTGATGAATTTACAGAAACTAGATTATGGCAAGGGTGATCAAGTAAAATTGCCAATAAGAAAGTTAAAAACAGAACTGAAATGCCACTTTGTGATCTTAGTTTGCTGAGTAGTGTGGGCTAAATCACTTGGTTTTATTCTAGGACTCACTCTGCATGCATAAAACAAACAAGGAGAGAGAGAGAGAGAGAGAGAGAGAGCGCATGGGATTCATGGGAAATTTTCATGTGGAATAAATTTCACATGGAAACAGAAGTTTCAAAAAATATATTGAAAAACATTTGCCCATCATATCCCTATATCATAAACACATTACAGATATACAGTTGACCGCCGAGTACATGAAAAGATGCTCAATGCCATTCATCATCAGGGAAATGCAAAACAAAACCACAAGGAGATTTCACCTCACACCTGTTAGAACGGCTGTCCTCAAAAAGACAAGAAGTAGCAAGGGTTGGCAAGGAGGTGGAGAAAGAGGGACCCTTGTGCACTGCTGGTGGGAATGCAAATTGGTACAGTCACTAAGGAAACAGTACGGAGGTTCCTCAAAAAATTAAAAATAGAACTGACCAATGATCCAGCAATCCCAGCAATCTGATAAATCTGGGGATTTATCAGAGGAAGCAGTAAACACCAACTTGAAAATGTACCTTAACTCTGGGGCGCCTGGGTGGCTCAGTGGGTTAAAGCCTCTGCTCAGGTCATGATCCCAGGGTCCTAGGATAGAGCCCCACATCGGGCTCCCTTCCTAGCGGGGAGCCTGCTTCCCTTCCTCTCTCTCTGCCTGCCTCTCTGACTACTTGTGCTCTGTGTCTGTCAAATAAATAAATAAAATCTTAAAAAAAAAAAAAGGTACCTGTACTCCATGTTCCCTGCAGCAGTATTTACAGTAACCAAGACATGGAAACCACCTGTGTCCATTAATGGATAAGGAAAGTGTCTCACACACACACACACACACACACACACACACACACACACACACAATTAAAGAATAATAATAAAAGAAAAAGAATGAGGGCCGCCTGGGTGGCTCAGTGGGTTAAGCCTCTGCCTTCAGCTCAGGTCATGATCTCAGGGTCCTGGGATCCAGCCCCGCATCGGGCTCTCTGCTCGGCGGGGAGCCTGCTTTCCTCTCTCTCTCTGCCTGCTTCCCTGCCTACTTGTGATCTCTCTCTCTCTGTCAAATGAATAAATAAAATCTTAAAAAAAAGAATAAGAATGAAAGAATAATATAAGAATAAAAGAAAAAAGAATAAAAGAATAATAAAATAATAAAAGAACATGATAAAGAATGGTAATAAAAGAATAAAAGAAAGTAAAAGTACATGTACCGACTGTCCAGCTCAGGAAATTGAACATTACATCCTTTAAGAACTCCCTACATGATTCTCACTGATTGTATATGCCTCTTCCCTCCATGATAACTTCCTGTATTTTATATTAATGGTTACTTTTTTTTAAGACTTATTTATTTATTTGACAGACAGAGATCACAAGTAAGCAGAGAGGCAGACAGAGAAAGAGGAGGAAGCAGGCTCCCCGCTGAGCAGAGAGCCTGATGTGGGGCTCGATCCCAGGACCCTGAGACCATGACCTGAGCCGAAGGCAGAGGCTTAACCCACTGAGCCACCCAGGCACCCCTTAATGGTTACTTTTTAAAAAATTTTCTACTTACTTATTTGACAGAGAGAGAGAGCAAGAGGGAGAGGCCAAGCAGGGGGAGTGGGAGAGGGAGAAGCAGACTCCCCGCTGACCAGGGAGCCTGATGTGGGGCTCGATCCCAGGACCCTGGGATCATGGCCTGAGCTGATGGCAGATGCTTAACCGACTGAACCACCCAGGCGCCCCTATTAATGCTTACTTTTATATTCTTCAGAGCATTTCTATACCTGTATGAACTCCTAATAAAAATATTGTTTATATTAGCCTTTCGGAGTCAAACTGCATATATATATATATATATATACATATATATATATATATATATGTATTTTTTTTAAGATTTTATTTATTTATTTGACAGAGATTACAAGTAGGCAGAGAGGCAGGCAGAGAGAGAGGGGGAAGCAGGCTCCCCACTGAGCAGAGAGCCCGATGTGGGGCTCGATCCCACAACCCTGGGATCATGACCCAAGCCGAAGGCAGAGGCCCAACCCTCTGAGCCATCCAGGTGCCCCAAACTGTATATATTTTTCTGTGAATGGATTGTTATCCTCAATATTACCCTATTTCAAGATGTGGAAGATCCTTTTCTACCAGCTCCCACCAGTATTACAGTTCTTTCCATTGCTGCCTTATCTCTTCTGCTAAGTGCCTGGAAATGCCGCCAGGTGCTAAGGTCTTTGCTTCCCACACCACTTCCTGTGTTGGCACAGGACCCGGTGTTGAGAGTGCCTCCTTCCCATTGACAGTATTCGCTTCCTGTGCGTCTGTGAGCACTTTGTCAGATCTCCTCTGTTCTGGGAGGACCCTCCCTCTCCCCACGTTTCAAACATAACTGCGGTGTTTAGTTTCTCCCTTATAGGACTTCCCTCTCCTTCACTATGGGTGGTTCTCCCATAACCTTAATCACTGGATTGAGCCCACCAAACACCCGTAATTCTATCATCTCCATTAGCAGAGCTCTGAGAAGCCCACAAAGGCCCATGGGGGGCCAGGGGGACGCCTGGGTGGCTCATTCGGTTAAGCATCTGCCTTTGGCTCAGGTCATGATCTTGGGGTCCTGGGATGGAGCCCCGCGTTGGGCTCCCTGCTCAGCCAGGATCCTACTTCTTGCTCTCCCTCTGACCCTCCCCCGACTTGTTCTCTCTCTCTCTCTCACTAGCTCTCGTTCTCTCTCTCTCAAATAAATAAAATCTTAAAAAAAAAAAAGAAAAGTTCTCCAAGGGTTTGATCATGTCTACCAATGTCACTGATGGCTCTTTTTTAAAATTAAAAAAAAAAATTTTTTTTAAAGATTTTATTCATTTATTTGACAGACAGAGATCACAAGGAGGCAGAAGGCAGTCAGAGAGAGAGGGGGAAGCAGGCTCCCCGCTGAGCAGAGAGCCCGATGTGGGGCTCGATCCCAGGACCCTGAGATCATGACCCGAGGTGAAGGCAGAGGCTTTAACCCACTGAGCCCCTAAAAAAAAATTTTTTTTAAGAGAAGGACAGAGGTTGGGGGAGGGACAGAGGGAGAGGGAGAGAGAGAGAGAGAGAATCTTGAGCAGGCTCCACACCCAGCATGGAGCCTGAAGCAGGGCTCAGTCTCAGGACCCTGAGATCATAAACTGAGCCAAAATCAAGAGTCAGATGCTTAACTGACTGAGCCACCCGGCGCCCCACTGATGGCTCCTGATTAACATAAACCATAGCTACTGCTAGGATCCTAGCCGTGGTAGGTTGTATTTTTGTTCAACATGTTTGTTTTCCCTCCCTGGGGTGGATTATATTTCCCCATGCCACTGACAGCAGGCTTGGCGCCAGATGTGTGGTTCCTCTCCCTGATGAAGGATTTTACATTCTTGTCCCTCAAACTCAGGGCACCGAAGCGACTTGCTTGAGGGTGGAAGGTATGCGACATCATGTCTGGAAAGGAGCTCTAAGAGGCAGCTCATGGTTTTGCCATCTGTCCTTTCCCACCACTGTGAGGCTGGCAGTGTCTCACACAGGGGCAGCTCCGTCAGCCTGGGTCCCTGAATGAACAGCACAGATGTTGGGATGGGCAGGTAGATGGGTGGGAAGAAAGGTCTGCTGTGGCAAGCCACCGTGTCTTAAAGATTGTGTAGTTCAGCATTGCCTGATCTCTCCTCACTAATAGGCCAACCATTACTGGCTCCCACTTGTCATAAAACCAAGTATCAGGTTTTCATCTGCCATCATGCAAGTCGATGTCCCCTCCCCCCCGCCACCTTATCATGACTTCAGAGACAACTCTAGTCAGCACCTTTACTCCTACTACCTGACACCATCCATGATAACTGCTATCACAATTCAGATTATGACACAGTGGAGGGGACGGTGAGCGCACTTGTCCTAACCTTTCCAGAAAACTTGACTCACTCATGAGCAGTAAAGGGGTGACCTGTACTTGGTCTTATCTTTACACTTTGTCCTTAAACCTTGGCTTTTGAAGGACGGTCCCAGCCTGTATTTTCCTGAGTTGACGTTGCCCCCGGAGTACCTGTGACAATAGTGGACTCTTGGAGAGAGACCAGTACCCCTCATGAACTATACTTCCATGAACTATACTTTAATGTCACCTGGCCTGGGGGGTGAGGTGTGGGTGGTGGGAATGGGTCAAATGGTGGGTGTCACTGATGATGAGCCTCTCCTCACCATCCTCAGCCCCCAGTCTCCCCACTCCCCAGCAGGCTTCTTGTTCATCTCAAACTCTGGCTGGGGCTATATTCATTTCTGGAACCACCTCTGGGTCTCGAGTGTAGGTTTCCCAGCTCCAGTGTCTCACAGTGGTACAGGGGACTAAGGTGCTTGCTGCTGTGTTCCTTCCTTTCCAGCTTTCTCATGCTGGATGGAGCCTGGCATGGGGATGAGGCTTCCCCCCAAAGCAGCAAGAGGACCTGGCTGTTTTAGATCAACCATCTCCTCTGTTAGGTGGGGTTCTGCTAGCTCAGGGGGAAAGTGGCCACTGCCCCAGCTCAGGGTGCACCATTGTCATCTTCCCCTCCACTTCTGGGCAGGCATTCAAATGACTAATACCTTCTACCAAATGATAACTGAGTGCCATGGGAGAGATGTCAGCGTAAATACCAGGACATTTCAAGAGTGGGAGAGGTCGCTTAGTGATCACACATGGCTTCCTGTTGGAGAAAAGAAGCAAAGCCGTTAAGAATGGGAAGGATTGGGGTGCCTGGGTGGCTCAGTGGGTTAAGCCTCTGCCTTCAGCTCAGGTCACGATCTCATGATCTCAGTGTCCTGGGATTGAGCCCCGCATAGGGCTCTCTGCTCAGCAGGGAGTCTGCTTCCCCCACCCCCTTGCCTGCCTCTCTTCCTACTTGTGATCTCTCTCTCTGTCAAATAAATAAATAAAATCTTAAAAAAAAGAATGGGTAGGATTTTTACAGGTTGAGAGAAAGAGAATGGGAGGAAGACAGGGCTGTCCTAGTGTGGGAAACAGTTCAGAAGACCAAGACCAGACCAAGACCAATACCAAACCAAGACCAGAAGGTAGGAGAAGCCTATTGGGTGCAGTAGAAACAAGTTTGTGCAGGAGAGGGGAAAGAAATTGAAATGGGGGGATGGGGAGGAATCAGGGAACCTGATGTTGGATTGGGATCCATCTCCCCAGGAGCCTGGTGACCCCTTACAACAGGGGTCCATTCTCGTCTGTATCCTTGACATGGTAACTGGCTTTTCATGCTTTATTTCCAGAATCTTGGCCAACACTGGTGCTTGACCACATAGCTCCAGCCCCAAGGAGACTTTTCTGAAAAACAAGAACAGATCTTTCCAAAAACAAACTCTTTACTATTTTGCAACTGATCAAAGTGGAGGATCCCAGAGATGTGTTCCTCCACGAGATGTGAGAGGCACAGAGGCTCAGGGAGCTCCCAGAGGGCCTGGCCAACTGCCTTTCCACTTTGCAGCAGCCCCCCGAAACCTCCTGAGTCTTGGGCCTCCCAGGAAGAGGATAATTTATGGGGTTCCCCTCTCAAAGACTCTAAGGCCTTAGGGATTATCATATCTAATTTTATATTCATAATTTTGTATTCTTTTCTATAAAGAGAAACCCCCAGTTGTGGCGAATGGCACTTTGACTTCTGCCTTCAAATATTCCCCGCTGGACTCTAGTCCTTCCCACACCTACCTCTGCCTCCAAGCTCTATGGGCCCCGTGCACGCTTCAGTTCACCTGCAACAGAAGCACCACCCAACTGTGTCAACGTGGGCTAGAGCTGATGTCCCCTTCTGGTCTGAAGTCACATATGAAATCCATTTCTTGGCTGAATGGGGCTTCCATGGTAGATGCCACTTTCTGGGGCAGCAGCCCACAGTACCCCATGTGTATGTTCACATTCCTGGGCAGCCAGCCTCACCATCCACTTTTCTTCAATCTTTTTTTCCCAGTCTTTCTTCCCATTTGACCGATTTAATAATCCATGGTCCTGTCTTCAAGTTTGTTGGTTCTTTCTTCTGCCTGCTCAGATATGCCTTTGAATCCCTCTAATGGATTTCTCATTTCAGTTGTGCTTTACAGCTCTTTCTTTTCAATTTCTTTTTCGTTTTTCCATGTCTTTATTGATATTTTTCATTTTGCTTATGCATCATTTTTTTACTCTCTCCATATCTTCCTTTTGTTCTTTGAATATCCTTAAACCAGTTGTTTTAGAATCTTTGTCCAGTATATCTTCTATTAGGTCTTCTTCAGGGATGTTTCTATTTAATTCTTTTTTCTTTGAATGGACCATACCTTCCTATTCCTTTGTATGCCTTGTGTGGTTGTTGTTTGTTTGTTTGTTTTTTGTTGATGTTGTTTTATTTGTTGTTGTTGTTTTTTAAAAGATTTTATTTTTATTTGACAGAGATCACAAGTAGGCAGAGAGGCAGGCAGAGAGAGAGAAAGGGAAGCAGGCTCCCCACTGAGCAGAGAGCCCGATGCGGGGCTCGATCCCAGGAGCCTGAGACCATGATCTGAGCTGAAGGCAGAGGCTTAACCCACTGAGCCACCCAGGCGCCCCTGTTTTTTTTTTGACACAGAACATTTGACTCTAATAATGTGGTAACTCTGGAACTCAGATTCTCCTCCTTCCCCACAGTTTTCAGTTATTGTTTTTGTTGGTTATTGTAGAGTGTCTGTGGCTGAATATGGACACAAGGTGTAAACTAAGGTCTTCTTAGGTCTGTTCTAATCCTTTCCCTGAGCATGCTCAGTCACTTTCCAAAATTTCCCACATATACAGTCATGTTCGAATGTCCTGGTCTTTAACATGCAACTCTCAAAGGGGGAAAAGCAAACACTGAAGGGGAGGAAAAAGGAGCTTAACCTTTTAAATCCCCTGGAATTCATTTCAAATGGAGGGGGAAGGGCTTGTAAGAACAGCTGTTTGCCTCTTTGTTTGAACCTTTGTGATCAGAAACTATAATCAGGGATTGAAGTATGTTACATCAGATAGATTTTGCTAGAGCAGTTGCAGTTATAGTCTAGGTGGGGAGCTGGATTCCTGGTTCCTACTCCACTATCTCTCCAGAATCTTCCTCCTCCTCCTCCTCCTCCACCTCTCCCTCCTCCTTCTTTTCCTTCTCCTCCTCCTCAAGGATTTATTTATTTATTTATCTCTCTATTTATTTATTTATTTATTTATTTTAGACTGGACAGAGCATGGGTGGGAGGGAGAGAGAGAGAGAGAAAATCTTAAGCAGACTCCCTACTGAGTGGCACCAGATTCGGGGCTTGATCCTAGGACCACAAGATCACGACCTGAGTCAAAATCAAGTTGGAGGGGCGCCTGGGTGGTTCAGTGGTTTAAGCCTCTGCCTTCAGCTCAGGTCATGATCTCAGGGTCCTGGGATCGAGACCCACATCAGGCTCTCTTCTCAGCGGGGAGCCTGCTTCCCCCTCTCTCTCTGCCTGCCTTCTGCCTACTTGTGATCTCTCTCTGTCTATCAAATAAATAGATAAAAATCTTAAAAAAAAATAAAGTTGGAGGCTTAACCAAATGAGCCACCCAGCTGCCCCCAGAAGCCTCTTCTCAATTACTTTTACATTAGCTTCAAAAGCATAACACCATCTTTAAGTTGTCAAAGATAAAGTCATACCCTAGTTAAAGTGTTAAGGACATATTTTAATCAGTAACATACTGTTGCAACAGGTAAGAGTCCAGCACGAACCGAACTCTGGTTTGCACAGAGGTCACTGGGTGATTTAAGGGAGAGCGAGGGAGTGGGGCTCAGGGACTGGGGGAGTGAACAGTTACAGGAAGGCGAGGGGATGTGGTCCATGTGAAACCCATCTGGGTTTGCTAACTGGTGCTTATCAAAGTTGGGCTTCTTCCCTTCCCCAAAGGTTGGGAGACAGAAGCCCTATCTTTGGGTGTTCACTGGGACAGAGAGTAAATCCTTTCAGTGGTCTTGAGTTCTCTCAGGCAGGCACTTTAAGGGAGGCTGGGGTCAACCTGGGGTGGGGCCTTGAGCTCTGAGAACTGTGTTAGTGATTGTTCAAGTCTTTATAGGCCACAGATGAGGGTTAGTTGGGAAGAGGGCTCAGGGCAGCCTGGTCAGAGTTCGGTCAAGGAGAGAATCTTTGTCAAAGTAAAAAGTAAAAACTACAGATGGAGCTAACGTTCCCTGATTATCATTCTGAACCCTAGCTCCTTCTTGTTTCTCTGAATTAATCTTACCCTTGTTACTGGTGTAGGTGAGCTGTTTTTTTTTTTTTTTCCCCTTCAAATTTTGAATGCACTTACCTGTGTGTTTATGTCTGTGTGTGTATTCATAGGAATACACATAGGAAATACATATGTGTGTATTTTAACAAAACTGTGTCTATTGGTTTCACTGAATAAGCCATTCTGAGAGTCTTTCCTTTATGGTACTCTTTTTTTTTTTTTAAGATTTTATTTACTTACTTTGACACAGAGAGAGAAATCACAAGTAGGCAGAGAGGCAGGCAGAGAGAGAGGAGGAAGCAGACTCCCCGCTGAGCCGAGATTCCTGATGCGGGGCTCGATTCCAGGACCCTGAGATCATGACCTGAGCCGGAGGCAGAGGCTTAACCCACTGAGCCACCCAGGCGCCCCTCAAAACATCCTTTTGTTTGATTACTTCCACTGGCCGTCTGTATTAACTTTTCTGGGACGTGGCCCACAGATATGAAAATGACCTCCGATTGAATTTTGCATTGCTCGCATGGCTTTGATTATGGGGTCTCAGCCCCAGTCATGCTAAAGGGAGGGTGGAGGGAAGAGCAAGGGGGCAGAGGGCTTCCCAGGGTCCTCGGCTTCCTCTGGATGCTCGGGGCCTCCACGGGCGCCGGAGGTAAGGGGGCCCGTGGGAAAAGGGCTGCAGAGACTCTCCTGATGTTCTAGGGCAGGGGTGTGTAGGGAAGTGGCTCTGAGGCCCCCGGGGAGACAGAGGAGGGATTCCTCAGAGCTTTTGGTGTGGGAGGCATTAAGGAGAAAGGAAGCTGGATTCATCTAGCGCTGGACCAAGCAGGTTGCAAGGGTTGGTGCGTGCACTGAGAGGGTGGGCATAACCTCTCTCCAGAGGAGCGTTCTTCCCTTTGATTTGGTGTTCTGAGCCCTCACTTCTCTTCTGTCCCTCCCTATCAGCCCCGGTGCTCTGGTCCACTCTGGACTCTTCCTTTACTTCCCGGGGCGCTCTCTCCACGACACCTCCACTTCTACCCCTGGGGTTCTCTCCTCCCTCTGGGGCATCTCTGCCTTTGGTCCCAGTTCCCTCCTATAGCTCTGCCTCTACCTCTCCCTGCCCCCACCCAGCCCATGTTTCTGGGCACAGTTGTCATTGGCAAGGCCGGCCTGGGAGATCCTGATGGCTCCCAAAGGGTGGGTGTGTACCACCCGGCATGCATTCAGGGCTTTCTCTCTCGTGTCCCTTTGGAATCCCACAATTCCCCTGTATTTCCCTTCCCTCCTGCTGTCTGTTCCTGACCCCCAATCCTACACCTTCCCAACTTAGAGGCCCGAGGACCACCCTCTCACTTACCTCCAGGGCCGCCTCCTGGCTCTAAGGGCTCCAACCCAGGAATCTTCATCATCCCTTCTTCCCACCTCCCTGACACACCCAGCTAGGCTGGGAAATGAAATCCCAGCTCTCTAGAACAAAGAGTTCTGGGTCCAAGGTGAGGAGGAGGCCAATGGTGAGTGCGCAGGGGGTCTGGGCACTTCTGCTTTTGGAGGCCGTGGCTGCAGGAGTCTCTCTGCCACTCACCCCAGCCTGATGAGATCTCTGACCCTCACTCTTTAGGGAGTGGGCTCCATAGGGAGTGAACTCTTAGGGTTCAGGCTTGTAAACTAATTACCCTAGTGGGCAAAACAGAATGGGGGATAGAAAATATGTCTGTTTTTGTTAACACTCACTGCTAAACCTTAAGGTCTTTGGAACTCATGCCTACTTTTTTTTTTTTAAGATTTTATTTATTGATTTGACATAGAAAGAGAGAGAGAGCTAGAGCGAGTGCACATAAGCAGAGGGAGAGGGAGAAGCAGGCTCTCTGTTGAGCAGGGAGCCTGGTGTGGGGCTCAATCCCAGGACCCTGGGAGAATGACCTGAGCTGAAGGCAGACGCTTAACTGACTGAGCTACCTGGGCACCCCTCATGCCTACCTTCTGAGTTATCCCCTTCTGGAAGTTTCCTTTTCTGTCCTGTCCCTCAGCCTGTCAGTATGAGCCTCTCTCCCTGTCTCAACAGAGTCTGAGCCTCCGTCTCTGGTTTTCCCTTTGCTGTTCTCTACGCAGCTTTCCTCCCTCTGATCCAATGGCTCCAGGGTCCGTGATGTGCTCCCTGCCCTGCGCCCCAAGCCCAGGCTTGGCTGGGCTCTTTCAGAAGGGGGGAGTCAGCCCAGACAGCAGTGTGGCATAGGGAGAAAGGCAGAGGAGAGCCAAAGGGTGGGCATCCGGGGTAGGAGGTGGCGAAGAGGAAGAGTAAGGGTAAGGGAAGAGCAGGGTAAGGGAAACATGCATGTGTGGAGAAAGGGGTGAGGAGGGAGGGTCCTCGGCTGAACCTGCAGGCTTGGCATAGCCATCCTGAGGGCTGGAAGGCCCCCACTCAGAAGGGGGCGCCAAGGACTGTCGGTGTCCCCTTGAGACCCTGAAAGGCCCTCTCCCCAAACTGCCTCGGATGGAGGGGTAAGCAGTGGAACTTCCTACCTTCTGTGATACTATCTGGAAAGCGGGGCCGGGGATAACCCACGTGGTGTTTATGGTGTCAAGGCGATCTGCAAATGAATCCCGCTCCAAAGGTGAGGCAAGGTGGCCACTGAGCAGCCCCCACAGGACCCCTCCAGCTCCCAACAGTAGGGAGCACCCACTCCCAACTCCCCCCACCTCTCCCCACTTTAAACCTATTTCTGAGCCGTTGCTCAAAACTATAGTCAAGTCCAACACCTCAACGATCCCAATGGCCAAGCTTGTCCTCAAGGTCAAAACCACCCCACCCACCCTCATTGTCTACACGAGCACCACAAAGGGCATCAACCCCCACCCCCACCAGCCTTAACATCACTACCACTTAGCCCACCCCCTGCACGACCCTGACCACCACGGAGAGACTCACCTCAGCCATGACCTCCCCTCCCGCCGCTACCACCAGCACTGTGGGGGAAAACTTACCCAACCGTGGCCCTCCTCTCTTCTCTGTCTCAGCCCCCCACACAACCTCCATCCTCTACAACTGGTATCACAGAAAGGCCTCGCCTGACCCCAAGCAAGCAGCCACACACCCAGGCCTCTTAGCCCAGTAATCACTTCCGCCTCTATTACCCTTTCTCTAACTGCCACGAACATCTCAGCAACCGTAACCAATAACAACTCTTCGCCCGTCACCAATTTCTCGATCACAACCACAGCTTCGTTTCCTCCCACCACCAGTACATTCAAAACAGCAACCGCCCCCACTCACGATCCCACATCAACAAATACGTTAACAACACCTACAACACGAAGTACATCTGCTCCTACTGAAGCCACGGCCATGCTCAGTGCACCAACAATTACTTTGAAAACGAGTTCGATGAAAACAAAGCTTATTCTGGGGAGTAACAGCCCTAGAGAAACTCTCACAGCAGGAATTACTTCGATTTTTCCAACTCCATTATCCATCACTCCAACAAACACAATGGTTTCCGCCACATCTGCTGCCTCCGAAACCACTCTGGAACCCACCACCACCAATATTTACACAACTTTCACAGCCACAGAACCACACTCCTCCACGGCAGCTGCTACCTGCCCAGGCAAGATGGCCGTCGCCCCTTCTCATGCCATACCCCCCCAGAAAACTACACTTATTCCTACAAAAGACATTTCCCCAGTGTCTCTCATGACAGAGATGACTTCTCCTCCCACAATTACATCCTTAACCACACCCGGGAATATAGTCAATTCTCCAACACCAGCCTCTTCTCTTCCAGTCACCACAATACCTTGACATTGGCCATGAGGATGCGTCTGTCTTCTCTGCCTGCCCCAAACACAGAATCAGTCTCCACCTGGAGCACAAACACTACCCCTACATCCACCTTGATTACTACACTCCCTACAATCCATGACACATCCACCCCTATATCTCCCACGAGTCCTGGCACCATGGCCACCACTGAAATCACCACTCCCCCCAATGTTTCAACCACTGTCACCCTGAACACAGCCTCTCTGCCCCCTTTCTCCACTCCAGAAACTACCACCATGATTGTGGTAACAACACCCACGGCCGCAATGCCACACAGTACCCCAGGTGTCACTTCTTCAAACATCTACTCTAAAGGAAGCACAACTACATCAGCAATGGCCCCAACTCCCTCCACCGCTGGTGTCCCGAGGTTAACCACCAGCATAAACTCATCCTCTGTTAGTACAGGTGTGACTAACTCAACACTGTCAACCATCATCCCTACATCCAGGGGCACCACTGGTTTGCTGACTACCATTATTGACCTCACCTCCACAATCATGGCTTCCATCATATTGCCCCCTCTGACACTGTCCAAAATACAGACTTATCATCCAGTGTCATTACAACCTCGACCACAATGCCTGCTGTGGCACCCATGCTCCCAAGTACCCACATCACGCCACATCCTACCCTTGCCACCAACACTCCAGTTACATCTGTAGGCTCCTTCCATGTCTTCCAGCAGTACTGGGACCACATAGACAGCCAATACCACCTCATATGCAACAGGCACAAATACGCGGCCCACAAATGCTGACCCCACCCCAGCATCCACTACCACTGATACACACACAACACCCCTGACCACCTCTACTACACTTGCTGCATACACACCTTCTCATGCCCCATACCCCTGGAAAACCACACTAATACTGGGGATGTCTGGACGCTGTCTCTCACCATGGAGATTACGTCTCCTCTTGCAACCACATCATCAATCATCCCACCAATATGGCTGATTCTCTGACATTGACCACCTCTACTCCAGTCCCCACCAATACCTTCACATCAGCCATGAGGATGTGTCTGTCTTCTCCACCTGCCCCAACCACAGAATCAGTCTCCGCCTTGACTGCAAACCCTTTTTCATCCACATTGATTACTACAATCCTTAGTACCAATGCTGCATCTACCCCTGTGGTCACCACAGCCACAACTGACATCACCACTTCCACCAACACTTCAATGTCTACCTCCATCACAGCCACTCTTCCCACTCCCTCTACCCCAGAAAGAGCCATGACTGTGACTACAATGTTGGTAACAACACCCACCCCTACAATACCACCCAGGACTTCTTGTGTTTCTCCATCATCTTTCCCTAGTCTGAGTACATCTACAAATGCACTAACTACTCTCTTGGTACTGTTATCTCTTCTTCAATAACCACAACAATAATGTCCTCTTCTCTATTTTCCACTAGTGCAAATTCAATGCTCACTACCACCCCTAACTCTCTTTCTACATCCTCACTTCTCTCTGGTGTGGAAAAGATAGGCTCTTTTGCTACTGCTTTCCATGCTCCTTTTTCATTGGAAACTGTAAGAACTTCTTCAGCCACATCTTCTCTGAAGACCTTTGCTACTGAAACAACTGTTTTATTTCTTCTGCTGCCCCATGTCCAGAATCTGTATCCATTACCATAGCACCTGCCTCTCCCACTACTTCATTTGCAGGAATGGGTCTAAGTAGTGAAGTTTCTTCTCTGCCCACCATCCCAATGTCAGTGTTTACTTCCACTGCTGAGATGGCCACCTCCTAGTTTCACCAGTATGAAAACTGTGTTTCCTATGCATATGGACACTTCTACTGTTCTGGAAACTCATCCTACTAACAGCATAACAGATGCTCCTAGTTCTGTCAGCACTGGGACTATCCCCAGTCACACAGTTTTGACAAGCACTCGAAGACCCACCAGTGGAAACCGGATAGGCACCAATTCTGTAACCATCCCACATACGCCTGGATTCACTAGCCTCCCACTGACCACAAAAACAAGCAGCAGCTTTCCAACTGTGATGTTGACTTCAATCAAGTTGACTTGTCCCACCCCAGCCACGATCAAGACTCCAGAAACACCAGCAGTCACCTCTCAGAGTGCTATCATCCTTACATCATCCAGAACAACTTCAACCACCACTCACTTGGACCACTGTCCTAGGTTGGGCCTCCTGCTTTCCTGTTTCCTCTTCTCTCTCCTCTGATAAATTTCTCTGTCACCAAGGGCAAGCCCTATCCTGAACTTCCTTTTTTTTTTCTTGTGCTGTGACAATGGTGGCACCTGGATACGAGGTCTCTGCCACTTGCCCTTGGGGTTCTCTGAGCCCCACTGTGAGCTCCAGGATATCAGGAGCCAGCATGGGGGTAAAAGGGATGGCCCCAAGTGCCACTGCCTTAGCACCTTCTATAGCTCCCGTTGTGAGTTTGTGGTGGAATAGGTGAATCTGGGTGAGTTGCCAGGACCCTGCCTTCTGCACTTTCTCCTGGGAGATGCCACTGACTCTCCCTGGGTCCAGCCACAGGGTTTGCCTGTCAGCACTCATGTCCTTTTGCCTATTTGCTCCATCCCTGCCTTCTCTCCCATGCTTTCCTCTACCCCATGTCATGCCTCCTTTCTACCATCACCCCCAGGAGGTGGTTGGGATCACACACCTTCCTGTGGTCTCCTTCCCGGTCTGGGCTGCTAGAAGCTGTATTAGCTTCTAAATGCTGCTGTAACAAATCACCATAAACTTAGCAGTTGAAATAATGCAAATGTATTGCCTTACAGTTCTGTAGACTGGAGTCTGAAGTGGGCATGGAGGTCTCTGTTGACCAGGAGTTCTCCCCAGACCTCAGTGACAACACTTCCACAGCCTATAAGGATTTCAGTGACACCTTCTGGGATCAGGTGACAGGGAAAGGGAAGGAACTTAAGAGTCCTTCCCTGAAGCTGAGCTTGGGCCCCTGGGTATGCACAGGTCACAAGGTTCAGGTGAGATCCCAAGGATCTCGGCATTTCAGATGCAGAAGATTTACCAAAATGGGAAGGGGTTCAAGGATGTGTAGATCCTGTCATTGAGGAAGGAGACCCTTATGGGGCTGTGGAGGCAGTGTTAGGTGGGGGCAGGGGGCACAAAGAAAAGCTGGAGAAGCCATCTTTTCCTTTTGAAATCATCAGATTTTAGAAAGAGAGAGGTGGAGGAAGGAGATAGGGGAACCAATCACTTCATGGGGGATTTTTTCCCCCCAATCATTTTCTGTGGTTATTTCTCTGTAGTAGAGATGCCACCCTCCTTTTTAAACAAGATTGGAAGGAAAGATCACATGGGACACACAGGGAGGTGCATATGAAGGCTGTGGGAAGCATGGTGTCTGGACAGTGGCTCCTGGCCTCCTGAGTGGGTCAGCATGAGTGAGGCAGAGAGCACAGGGGGGCCTGGTTTGGTAATGGCTTAATGAAAGGCAAGGGCATGTCAATCATTCCTTGTCCTGCCTTCTGGGCTGACTAAATCAGGGATGCTGGTGGCTCCTGAGAATAATATTCCTGGATTTCCAAGTCATGGCTTCTGCCTTCCTCCCAATACCAGCACACTTGTGGTTGGTCCTGGAGGTGCCCTCCTAAAGACTTACATGCCCCAGGCCTGAGCACCCTGTAAGACCCCTGACCGTCTTGATCCCCTCAGGAGTGGCAGCATTGTGGTGAGCTACTTGGTCCCGCTGGAGTTGCCCTTTAGCCTCCAGCTGGAGAGCGAGCATGTGAAGGTGAAGACAGTGCTGAAGGAGAAGCTCCAGAATGTCAGCCATAACGGAGACAGCTGCCAGCATATCCGGAGTGAGCCAGAGCTGGAGGGAGGGGTCAGGGCCAGAGCTACTAGCTGTGATGGGAGCCTCTGGGCTCAGATGCCAGCCCTGGGGTCCTTCCAGCAGATTGGGGGCGTAGGTTTATAGCCAACTGGGTCAAGAATGGGGCTAGGGAGGGGCCTGCCAGAGGCTGGGTGCTGCGGAAGACCCCTTGACAGTTCTGCTCCAAGTTTTCAGGACGGCTGAGGACCCTTGCTTATTTGGCAGGGGGTGGAGGAAGGTGGGGATGTGGGGAGGTTGGGGGGTGAAGGAGGCAAGAAGAGCCTTCCCTGTGGCCCCTCCTCATCTCCCCTTAGTGACAGAGCCCTCTCTGCCCCTCCCTGGGTTTCCCTGCTCTGATCACCTGTCCCTGAGCCTTTAACCTCCCTCTGTGTTCCACTTGTGGAACACAGTTCCACACAGTTCCACCTGTGCCTGTGTCCCCTCAGCCCTGTGTTTTAAGCCTGACTCCATCAAGGCGAACAATAACACCAGGAAGGAGCTGACCGTGGAAGATAAGGATGGGCAAAGGGCTGCGTGGCCCCGGAGGCCATGACCCTCCCACCAGGAACATCTGCCTCTTGAAATTCCCTCGAAAGGAGGAGGAGACCTTTCAGGGAGGTGAGTGATGTGGCCCCAGGCAGGGCTGCCCTTCCTGGCCTTTGTTAGGAGCTTCCCCTGCTGGAGGACCAGCAGGGAAGGTGGGGAGAGGGTGGGGGGTCTTGGGGGCCTGCCCTCCCCTCATCTAATCCTAGGATCTACTCCACGACACCTTGCCCTTGGAAAAGCTGTTTCCCCCATTTTCGGAGCCATTTATGACCAGGCCCCTGAGTAGAGTGGATGAGGTTCCTGTTTTTCTGCAACCCTTTACCCAACCCAGCCATCTGTCGCCACGCCACTGCCAAAGGCTATGGGGATTTCTACTTCCCCTTGGTGGAGGAGAACCGCCTTGGCAGGGTCACCCAATGTACTTCGGGCGCCGTCGACTGTCAGCGCGGCCAGTGCCTCGTGGAAAAGAGCGGTCCTGCCGGCGGGTGAGACTCTGCGCACGCGCAGGAGAAGCCCCGCCCACAACCCGCCAGGCCTTCCCGCTGGGCGGTCCCTCGTGGTCCCGCCCACCGCGGCCCATGTCGGCCCACGTCGGCTCACGTGGGCACACGTCGGCGCACGCCGGCGTACGTCGATGCGAGCGGACCCGGGGCGGAAGGTGTGAGGGTCTGTGACTTGTGACCTCCTGCTCCAGCTGCTTCTCCACGGACACGCTCTGGCTCTCGCGCCCGCGCTGCGAGGTGGCCGTCGCTTGGAGGGCGCTGGTCGGGCGCCTGGTGGGGGACTTAGCTCGGCTGCCGCTGCTGCTGGCGTCCCTGGGCCTCTTCGTCGTCGCGCGCTCCCGCTCGCGGAGAGATGGCCAAGCTGGAGGCCGATGGGCACCGTAGAGGTGCGGGGAAGCGCGGCAAAGGGGTCCCAGCTGGGGCGGCCGTGCTCGGACGGTGCGGTGCGTTGCCCCGACTCAGGTCCTGCGACGACAGAAATGGTTCGAGATCTGGGATGAGGACACTATGGGGACTTTTTCAAACTTGGGCTCGGAGGACGACCGTGGACAGGTGAGTCCTGCCTCCTAGGGAAGGGGGCAGGGGCTTTCCTGGGCACCTCTGGAGCCTGGGAAGGACCCAGCGTCCTCCCTTGCCCAGGGCAGACACGTACCTTGCATACCTCGTGTGGGGAAGCTTGAGTCTCCGCTTCCGTGGGCACCTCCTGAGAAAGGCGAAGGTCTTGCGCCGGCCATTCCTGTAGGGCAGACACTGGGGCACAAGAGCCCCCATGCCAGGCCTTGCCTTCCCCACCTTTCCCGCCCTTCGGAATCTCTCTTTCCACCTGTTGTCTCCTCCCCTCCTCTTTTCGCCTCTCTCTCTAGTCAAGGGTGAACACGTCCAGGTGGCCTTGGAGAATGTGGATACCAGTGTTAGGGTGAGGGGGCAAAGGGGGAGGGTAAGGAACTCTCCCGAATCCAGGTCCTGATGCCCTCTCTCCACCCGCTAGGGCAGGGGTCTGGGCTAGGACCAGGAGGCGGGGACCTTCCAGCCAACCTGGGCCGGGTGGCTCTGGGTTCTCACTCCCTCTTTGACACACACATTCTGTGGCAGGTGCATATCCAGAGACCCGAGGTTGGCCTTGTCCTTGCTGTGAGCCCTGCCCTTCCCCCACCAGCCTGCCCCAGACCGTGGGAAGAAACCCTCTGAACTGCATCCATTTCAGGGAATGGCTCGAGGACTTGGGCAGCTCTCTCTCCTGGTTTCCTGGAGCAAACTCAGACCACCTGCCCGACCCTCTGGGTGAAACTTCACCAGTTTCAACCAATTCAAATCCAGGCTCTTGCACTGTGGGAATCTGGCCAAGTCAATAACTTCTCTGAACCCTGTACGATGAGTAGAGCATACTAGTCCCGATACCTTGTGTGGTTGCTGTGAAACCCAGACCCTGTCTGTCAGACCTCTGTCCCCGTGCACCTTCCTGTGTCAGCCTTTGTGCTTATGTGGTCTCTCGCAGATCCCCGTCTCTACTTCCTTTGGGGGGGTCTCGGACCTCAGTCCCTGGTCTCCTGTGCTCATCCTGACACCCATTCCCCAGCTGCCCCTGTAACCATCCTCCTACCTGCTCCTTATGTAACTCCTTGCTGTATCCTCACTCCCACTATTAAATCTCCCCCCTATAAGGAGCTTCTTAAATCACTTCCCACCCCAGCACCCAGCCCCAAGTCTCCCCCAGTTTGTCCCCTCCCCCATCCTTATAATCTCAGCCCTAAATCCCTACCACCTGCCCCATCCCTGGGCCCCCGTCTTTTTTTTTTTTTTTAAAGATTTTATTCATTCATTTGACAGAGGTCACAAGTAGGCAGAGAGGCAGGCAGAGAGAGAGAGAGGGGAGGAAGCAGGCTCCCTGCTGAGCAGAGAGCCCGACGCGGGGCTCGATCCCAGGACCCTGAGATCATGACCTGGGCTGAAGGCAGAGGCCTCAACCCACTGAGCCACCCAGGCACCCCTGGGCCCCCGTCTTAAATCCTCCCTCCTCCCTCCACACCCCATTCCCAGCCAGGTATTGATGTCCTCTGCCTCTCAAATCCCCCAACTGGTGCTTCCTAGGCCCCGGTCCCCACATTGCTGGGTTCCATTCCTTCCTCTCCATCCCAAAGGCCCAGCCTTCCAATGTTCCGGGGCCCCAAGCAGGAGCAGAAGCAGGGTGGGGTGGAGAAGCTCCCTCAGCCCTTTGTCCTCATTGTCTCTCCCCCGTCCGCTACTGCCTCACCTTCCCTACAAACTTCCCTACTGAGCCCCTTTCCTCTCTGGCCGCACCCCCACCCCCGCAGTAACCTCAGAGGCCAGAAGTCCCCAGCCTTCCTCCTCCGGTTCTCCCTACATTTATTGTAGGAGATGTTGCTTCTCTTCATCTCATGGCATCTCTGCCTGGAGAACAGGGGCTTCCAGAGGGTGTGTGGGAGGGCCTGGGAGCACCGCTGTGTCCCAGCAGGGAAGGAAGGGGTCTGTGGGAAGCCCACAGGGCCATGACTGTCCTCCTAGAGACTGGGGCCGTTTTGTTATGGAGCGAGTGGTGGCAGGGAAACCTCTGGGTCAGCAGCAAGCCTGGGGGAAGGCACTGGAAATTTGCGAGGGGTCAGCTCGAGGTAGCTGAGGCGGAGGGAAGGCTGGGAGAAAGAGGGGTCTTTCAGGGGTGGGGGTGCAGGGTCCTTAACTCAGCCCGGCCTGTGGCTGGCTGCTCCCTCCAGGACTGTCCCCCCTCCCTTCGTTGTTACCCGCTCCCTGGCATTTTCTGGGCCCCCGCCCCTAGCTAACCACCACCCACTCTCACGTCTCCAGCCTCCTGTCCCCTCCCTCTTGTCCCGCTGCACCCATGGCTCTGGCTTCCGTTGGGGGGACCCTGGCTGTGCGCGGTCAGCTTTAGTGGAGTTAGAGGGGAGGGTTGACGGGCTGCCCTTTGGCCAGCTCCCGGTGGTGACCACACACATCCACCCAGCCCCATCACCGCACCCCTCACCCAAGGCACATGTCTCTGGGGTCCTTTATATAGCCGAGCCCTTCCCGGGAGCTCTCATTTCTGGGTCCCTCCTGACGAGGGGAGACCCGACAGCCAGTGTCCTATCTGAAGATGCCGGTGGTCTGGGTCTCCTGACACTGGGTCTCTGGCTCTGGGCACCTGCTACAGTGACTCAGGGTGAGTGGGGCCGGGGCAGACCCTCCTGGGGGTCCCTTGTGTCCCAGCCTCAGGCAGGGCTCCTTCTTCTATTCCCCCACTCCCTTTGCAGGGGAGGGGGCTGTCAAGGAGCTGGACACCTCATTCTGACTTTGGGGGTGCCTGGAGATGTGTGGGAGCAGGGCAAGGGGTATGGCCTGTGGTTGTGCCGTTGATGGCCTACACGAAGCCCCTGGCCCAGGGCTGAGAGGGGCTGGCGTCCCCCAGCTCCCACTCTCCAGCCTTCTCCTTGGAGGAGCAGGGACTCTTTCCTCACCTGGATGGTGGCCTCTGCCTGCCTTCCCCCTGGAGGGCTGGATCTGCTCAGAAGGCCCGTCTTTCCACACCTCACAGGCGCACCGTAAGGGCTATCAGCCCTGGCCTGGGGAGGAAAGGACCGGGCATCCAGCAGCTTTGTTCTTACATGGGGAGAGCTCAGGGGTGCCTGGGGAAACCCTCTGGTTAGAAACAGCTGAAAGGCTGAGGGGGAGACGCAGCCTCTTGTTGAACCTGTCACGGCCATTTCTCTGGGAAGCAACCAGTTACAAGCTGATTTCCTGTGGGTTCCCTCACTCGGAGCTGACTTTGTCATCCCCAGCGCTGGAGACCAGGAAAAACCGGAGGGAAGGTGTGGGCAGGACAGTCGCTGGAGTGAGGGGTGCTAGGGGAGTGAGACCGAGGTCCCCGGTAGAAGAGGGGACCCTTGAATTGAAGGCCCCATAGGGTCATGGGGGAGGGGGTTGAGGGGGCAGGAGGGTGGGGAAGGGAGTTTTGGTGCCCTGCAGGGCGGCAGTGAGATGACCCACGCAGGGAGTTCTGAGACTGCAGTCATGAAGCCCTTAGGTGCCACCTGAGCCCACCATCTTGCCCTCACGTACCGCCTTCTTGTCTACCCAGACACGTTCAAGGCCCAGCAGCGCAGCCCGGGAGGGGCTGATGGGAAAGGGTGAGGGGCTGTGGGGGAACTCTGTGGACTTAGGGCATGAAGAAAGAAATTCTAGATAATTTAGCTTTAAGGTCAAATACAGAGACTAGGAAGCTGTGGCCGGGTTCAGCCTTGGGGAGGTCCAGCCTGTTCCTGTCCCCAGGCAGACTCCGGGCCCCTCTCTGGTCAGGCTGTCACGGGAGAGGGAAGGGGGTTGGTGATGATGGGGATGAAGGGCCCCACCGACAGCCGAGTGTTGGCACCGTGCGCCTCGCTGTGAGTTAGACAGAACCACCAGTACAAGCAGACACCCCTCTTCCTAAGGTGCTTGGTATTTTTGTGAAAAAGAACACTGACACCTGTGAGCCCATTAGCATGCCAGAGTCAGAAAGCATCTATCAGGAGTGGAGAGATCAGGCAAGTAGGGCCATTCTAGAAGACTCCAGAAGGTCTGATGGTACCCAGAGGGCTCCTCGCCTCCTACCCACAGAGGGCTGTGCTTTTCACAAACTCATTTCACAGCAGGTAGCTCACACTGTGTAAGGAGATGTAGGCAGACAGGAGATTGAGGTTCAGAGAGGGTGAGTGACATACCTGTGGCCACACAGCAAATAATTAATATGATGTCCCCCTTTGACAGAAGGTTTGAACTGCCCCATCCCTGCACTGGAGGACCTCAGCCCTCTGCAACGCCCCCCCCACCCCGTTTGTATTCTGGGTCTTCGGGGAGGGGTTCAGATGAAGGTTCAGGGACCCCGGGTGACATCTGTGATTTTCTTTCTAATTGACACTCTTGTCTTGGTATTCTGTGAGGACTGATGAGGTTTTGGACAAGCAAACAGTAGGGGGAAAGAATGCCAACCTGAGGAGGTAGGAGATCATGGGCAGGGCTGTGTTGGGGAGATGACCTATAGGAATGCCCCAAAGGTCAGGGGGCATGTAAGGGAGCACCCCTGGGAGACCAAGGCATTAGATCCAGGTGGAGGCTTGGAGACCTCAGAGGACCTCTGTGGACTGAGCGGGGTGGATTGACCTGCCAGGGCAGACCCTTGTGTTGCCGTGAGAGCCATCCTGGTGTGTGGCTCTAGCCAGGAGCCCCACTTTCCTTGATGATGGGTTGTGCGGTCACCAGGATACACCATCCTAGACCATGTACGAGTGGTAGGGCAGGAACTTCCTTCTGGTGGTTGATGGCGGCCTTCTGGGAGACCTGTTGCGTTTGAGGGGACCATGGAGTTTCTGGGTGCAACAGTCCTGCAGGCCTGGGGCTTGGGGGTGGATGTGAATAGGGCACAGGCTTGGAGCACAAGGACTGGAGCCTGTGTCCTGTTTCGTGTGCATTAAGTTCTAAAGAGTTCATGGGTGGGGAGGGGGAGGGGAGCTTCTCAGGATGGCAGGGCGACAGGGTAGCAGTGTCTTCCCCGGAGGGGCTGGTCCAGGGGCCCGAGGGTTCAGAGCTTTGGGGCTGAGCAAGGGGGAGGCGGAAGTGGAAAAGGCTCCAGCGCAAAATCAAGAAGAGTGTGGTGAAGACGAGAGTGATTTGTTCACAATAGACAAAGGGACAACCTTTGAAACTTGCAGAGTATAAATTTAGAGCAATTAAAAGGAAGTGCTGTTTTACACGGAAAGTAATAAACTTACTCATTCAGCAAACACGGCAGGCCTGACTCCTCCTGGGCAGGTGTTTGGTACTCTGGATGAAGAATGCTGAATAAATCAGTTGATAGTCAAGTTTACTGTGTGGAACCATGGGAACAGCACAGGAAGTACTAGAACCCAAGCAGGTGTTGGAGCTCTGAGAGGGGCCAATGATGGAGGAGAGAAGGCGGGGCCTCAGAGTCTGCTTCAGCCGGCCCCCCCCACCCCGCCCCACCATCCTGCCTTTTGGGGAGGCCGCAGGGAGAGGTGGTGGCATTGCAGTTTGGTGGCTGTTGAGGAGTTGGGCCAGAAGGAAGTATTTCATTTCTTTTCTTTTCCTTTTCTTTTCTCTTTTTTCCTTCTTTCATTCTTTCTTTTCTTTTTAAAAAAGATTTCATGTATATATTTGACAGAGAGAGAGCATAAGCAAGGGGAACAACAGGGAGCCCCAGTATGGGGCTCGAGCCCAGGATCCTGGGATCATGACCCGAGCTGGAGGCAGATGCCTAACCGACTGAGCCACCCAGACACCCTAGAAGGAAGTATTAATAGATACTCAATGGCCTTAGATCAATTCTGAACCGAAAAAGTCGTATATAACTATGGAAAGAATTGGAATATTGATAGGTCTGTGCAGCGGGGAAAGGGAGAGAGCCAGGGTGGCCTGGCCTGGTGTCAGCTCTGTGGCCACTCCCCCGGGTGGAAATGGCCTTACAGAAAAGGAGACAGGCCCACACCACTGAGCTCTTGTGTGGCAGGGCTGAAAGTGCACTGGGGGCCTGGGGGGCCGAAGCACATCCCAGTGGCCCCCACACTGCTTCTCTTACAGAATATTCTAGAGTGAACAGTGTGGTCATGGCAGGCATCATTGGTCCCCATTTTCCAGGGAGAAATGGAACACACTAGATCCTTCAGTTGTGCGATGACTTGGAGGCGCTCTTGGGCCCCACTGACACCCCAGCATTCTGGGCCTTTCCTGGGGACCCCACTGACTGAGTTCACCACAAGCACAAATGTGTTTTGGAGGTGGCAGGAGGAAAGAGCCTCATCTCGCAGTGGTCGTCTTCAGACTTGCTTTCTAGAGCTTTTCCCCAAGGATGCCACCAAGTGAAAGCCTTGTCCAGCAAACTGGCTGCCTCACTCCAATTTAGATTTTAGAAAAACTCTAAATACACGTTTTGTGAAGAAGCAGTAAAAACCATCATCAGGGCAGGAAAGTAGGGAATTTGGCTTGTTAGGCAAGAGAGCCTCTGTCTTTGATGATGAGTACATGGCTATAACACAGGCAAATACAGTTGACCCTTGAACAGCAGAGGGGTTAGGGGCGCTGACCTCCGTGCTGTCGAAAATCTGCATATAACTCTTGATTTCCCCAAAACATATCTACCCGTAGCCTTACTGTTGACCGGAAGGAAGTCTTACCAAGAACATAAACAGTCAATTGACACATATTTTGGCTGTCATCTGTATTATACAAAAAAGTAAGCCAGAGAAAGCACAGTGTGGTTAAGAAAAATCATAAGAGAAGATACATTTACAGTGCTGTCCTGAAAAAAAATATGCATGCAAGCGGACCCGCACAATTCAAACCTATGTTATTCAAGAGTCACCTTTAGATCATTTTTTTTAAAGATTTTATTTATTTATTTGACAGAGATCACAAGCAGGCAGAGAGGCAGGCAGAGAGAGAGAGAGAGAGGAGGAAGCAGGCTCCCTGCTGAGCAGAGAGCCCGATGTGGGGCTCGATACCAGGACCCTGAGATCATGACCTGAGCCGAAGGCAGCGGCTCAACCCACTGAGCCACCCAGGCTCCCCTATATCATTTTTCTTGAGCATTTTGACGGCGAGGGTTTGGGGAATCCTAGCTTGGGAATCATTTACCGTGAGTGATTTTCCCTGCATTTTCTAAGGCTTGGGCTACATCTAACCTTTGGCTTTTGTGGCTTGTATGTTTTACACATTAGAACACGGATACATTTTTGTTGAGAAACATTGAGAAAGTATAGGCAAACAAAAGGAAGAAAATTTCACTTAATCTTACTGGTCAGAGAAACACTGAAAATTTTTCTCTATTTCTGAATACGTATTTAGATTTTTTCTGTGGGCAATGTATTTTTTTTTATTAACATATAGTGTATTCTTTGCCCCAGGGGTGCAGGTCTGTGAATCATCAGTCCACCGCATTCCACCGCACTCACCAGAGCACATACCCTCCCCAGTGTCCATCACCCAGCCACCCTAACCCTACCCTGCCACTCCCTGGCAACCCTCAGTTTGTTTCCTGAGATTAAGAGTTTCTTATGGTTTGTTTCCCTCCCTGGTCCCATCTTATTTCATTTTTTTCCCCTCCCTTCCCCTAAGGGACACTCCCGCCCCCCCCCCCGCCCTGACTCTCAAATTCCTTATATCAGAGAGAGCGTATGATAGTTGTCTTCCTCTGATTGACTTACTTCGCTTAGCATAATATCCTCTAGTTCCGTCCATGTCGTTGCACATGGCAAGATTTGGGTTTTTTTTTAATGGCTTCATAGTGGGCAATGTATTTTTTAAGGAAGATTTATTTATTTATTTTAGAGAGAGAAAGAGAATGCTTGAGCTGGGGAGGGGTGGTGGTGGTCAGGGCAGAGGGAGAGAATCTCAAGCTGACTCCTCACTGAGCATAGAGCCTGACTCAGGTCTTGGGCCCCTGAGGTCATGATCTGAGCCAAAGTCAGATGCCTAACGGACTGAGCCACCCACGTGCCCCTGGTTAGTTTATGTTCAGTATTCCGTTCTATGGAGGATCATAGTCCTAAGTCTTTTAATCAGTTTCTTATTCTTCTATTCTTGGCCACCTTTAGCCTATTTTTCGTTATAATAAATAATGACATAATAAACATTCTTGTATAAAAGCTTAAAAAAAAAAAGTCTGCCGCAGGTTGCTTTATTTTAGAATCAGTGTCTAGAAATGAGATCATTGAGAATGGTACGCGTCTGCCCGTGGTCCCTGGCGCGTGTTTTCAAATTCTCCTTTGGAAATCTGATACCGGGTGCAGTCCGTGGGCATCCTGTGCGAATGCCCCCAGCCAGCCCCTGCTATCATTGTCATTTACTTTTGGGGGGGTGCAGTTTGGTAGGTAAAGATCAGTAGCATCTTGCTTTGTTTTGAATTTCTTTGCTTACTGGTGAAGGTTATTTACTTCTCTTACAGGCTTGTTGACCGTTTGGGTTTCTTTCCTTGGAGAATGGCTGTGCTTTTCTTTTAAAAGCTCAGCTTCTCAAGACACAGTGAAGCAAATTAAAAAAAAAAAATCCCTGAAGACTGATTAGAGACATCATCACAAAAAACTACATTTATAAGCTAGGATTTGTTACATGCAAATATTTTCTGCCTCTTCTTTTGTTCTGTTTAAAACAGAACACTTGTCTCTCTACCCTCTTGGATTCTAGCCTACCAGCTGGTTGAACTTGGAGAGAGTTTACCCTGGGAACTCCAGGGTGTGTGTGAGACAGAAACAGTAACGCCTGCCTTGCAGGGTAACATTGAAACATTAGGAAAGAGTCTGGGGGACTTTTCACTACTCATTCACTCATTTGCTTCAGAAGTGCCCCCTGAGCACCTGCTCTGGGTCTCCGAGGTCGTGGAGACTCTGCTCTGAGTGGGGGAGGGGGCTGTTGGGATTGTGTGGGCTGTCCCCACAGAGCCCCTGGGTTACAGTTGTGATAAGGCTCGTATGGGACGCTGATAGGTGGCCAGTCAGTGCCAGCCGTCCCCACCCCTGTTCATTCGTTGTGATTCAGTTAGACACACGACCATAAACTGCCTTTTTGTGTCCGCTTGTTGTTTGACTTGTCAAAATAAACAGTCTACTTTTGTGAGTTTAAAAGTCCAATAAAATTTATAATGCCTAAATCCACAAAACCGCTTTTTTAAAGACGGGGGAACGGCAGCTCAGATATTACTTCCTGGATGTTCCCTCCCTCCCCACACCACCCTCTGGGGTTGCTCCCACGTCCCGCCATGTGGACCTCGACCACCCCCACCTTGCCCTGGAGGGGCTGGGAGTCCCAGCAAGGGCAGAGGGCCGAGTGGTCAGCCATCCCAGGGCCCGGTATGGTCTCAGCAGTTACAAGGACAGGGGTGGGGCAGAGCTGAGAAGTGGCTCTCCCATGGGCACATGAAGGTAGGGAGGCTGAGGACTGTGGTCACCCCTGGGTAAGATACACAGAGGGCTTCAGAGAGGTGAGTGGAGGAGGCACCCTCTGAGACCAGGAGGGCAGAATGGCCCACCACTCAAGGGAAAGGGGAAAAAAAAAAGAGTAGGCAGCTCTGAGGTCCTATAGCCAGGCCTGGCTTTACTCTGAGCCCTGCCACCCTGTGCTTCGTGTTGACCAGAGCCCCCGAGCGCTGCCTCCCTCTGATCCTCCTCATACCCATGACTCAGGGATGCACCCCGCCTTGGCAGCCTCCCCAGCTCAGCCCCTCTACTCCCACCATGCCCCATCAGACAAAACCGAATTCAGAGGCAAGAGGATTGGGTGAAGCAAACGTGTCTACTGACTTAAAAAAATCAGCCTAGCGATCTTTTCCGTCTTTCTCATTAATGTAGAATTCCCAAAAGTCTTAGGGGCTTTTACACCTTTGACCTGAGCTCATTGATCTGTGACTTGGTAGTGTTGTTCCTTCAATGTACCGACGGTGGTCTGCCAAACCAGAGATCTGGAACTGTTGGTGTGAATGATCTGCCTTGGCTCATTGTCCACTCCCTGTTTACCCTGGTTTCCAGTCCTTATCCAACTCCTGGTCTCTCCCTGGGACTGTCTGTCAGGACCTTGTGAAAAGGGAAGCGTCTGGAATGGCAGAGGGTGACTCTACTCTGAAGGCCTCCGTGGTACTTTCTGGCAGTGGCAAAGGTCCATCCTCATGAGAGCTGAGGAAGAGGTGGCTCCAGGCCTCTTTGGGGAGGGTTGGGGTCCTGGCAGGAGGGACAAGAAGCCGTGTGCCCTGCCCTTTCAAGGAAGTCCCCTTGTGCGATCCTGTAGAATTCCTAGTACTCCCTACCTTTACGGCACTGTTGTCACAAAGATTCTTTTCATCTTTGATCTTCATCTCATCGGCTGAAAAGAGGAGCCAGGATTAAAGTCCCACCTTACATAGGAGAATAGAGTCCTACACATGCAATCCCATGTTCTAAGTGGCGAGGGGATGACAGGAGGAGACCTCCAGGTGCAGGGCACCTTCCCAGCACTCTTCCCCTCCGACAGCTGTAGACTGTAGAGTTGGCTCTGGGGCCGAGGAGTAGGAGGAGCTCACTTGGGCCACAGGATGGTGGCCGGGTAGAGGTGGTGGTGTGGCTAGCTCTCCAGTAAGTGTGTCTGGAGAGAACACGCAGGGGGCGAATTATCCACGGAAATGTCCCTTAGCTCCCCTGGGCCTCCTGGCTCTGTGAGAACTGCTAGGCCAGAGTGTGTGTGGGCGTCGTCTCCCACCTGAGAGATGGCAAAGAGACTCTTGTCGGACTAAGTAACAGCCAGATGACTCAAGGTGACTGTGTGGCCTGCAAATCACAGAATGTGGGGAACAAAAGTCCATGCATCATTTGCGTGAGTGCAAATGTCCTTTCAGATTTATGCCAGAGTGCCCAAGTAAATAAACACGTCCCAGAGTGCTGAGGGAAGGTGGGGCAGGCAGTTTGGGGCGGCATACCTGTGTTTCTGAGCGGCCATATGGATTTGTCAGCATCTGTAACCTTACAACCAACGATCCAAGTCATAAATCTCAGGCCACATCCAGAACCTTATCTAGCGACAAAGTAGTATATTCCAGAAGGGACAGAAGGCTAGATCGTTGCCCTCTAGACAAACTAGAGCGTTGCTGGAAAATTGTCCAAATACAGAGTTTCCTCTGATATTTCCAGTACCTCTGAAGGGAGAAGCTGTGCTCTAGTATCATAGGTTGACCAGCTATCCAGGAAAGATTGTCACTAAATTCAGTGACAGATTCACAGACCACAGCATCATGTCTGATTTTATTCATTCATTTATTTATATTTTTAAAATATTTTTATTTATTTATATTTTTAAAAGATTTTTATTTATTATTTGACAGAGAGAGACAGTGAGAGAGGGAACACAAGCAGGAGGAGTGGGAGAGAGAAGCAGGCTCCCCACTGAGCTGGGAGCCCAGTGTGGGGCTCGATCCCAGGACTCTGGGACCATGACCCGAGCTGAAGGCAGCTGCTTAATGACTGAGCCACCCAGGCGCCCCAAGTGTCTGATTTTTTTTTTTTTAAACCCACAGGGTCCTGTGGAACGACCTCTACCGACTGCGTCCACATCGACTTCCAGTGACCCCCTCAACCCATTCAGCCACATCCCCTTCTGTGGAACCCACTGTCCCCTCTGACGGTGCAAAGTCACTAGATTCTATAGTCTCGGTTTATTTTACAATTTCTTCTAATTCCTTGAGCCCTGCTGGATTTCCTACCACAACCATCAACACTGGTCACAGCATGACAGCTTTTACTGAACTGACCTCTGTCTTCACAACCAGTCCTGAATTGTCCAAATCAGCCTTTACCTCCCCTCCCTGGGAAGACAGAAGTGCGTTCCATTCAAGGCCTGGCCATCCACCTACCCCCCTTGCTGACTCAGGCCTCACAGAAGGACCCACTGTGTATGCAGGCACCAAGCCTACAATCCCCTCAGACAGCGCCCTGAGCACAGGGGGTGGGATGCCCACTTCCACATTAGGGCCCCTGGACTCTGCCCACCCGCAGTGATCATGGGCAGATGACCCCATCTTTGTCTCAGGATGGGACCTCAGGGGTTTCCTCACTGACATTTCCTACATACCGTTCCCATAGCACAGACAAGGCAGGTCCGGCTTCCCCGACAAGCCCCGGTGAAATCTACACGCTCACCACGTATGGGGAACAGACGGCCACACCTCTCACAGAGGCGATAACCACCTCTACCACCATCTCTGATTTCACCCGTTTCATCTGAGCCTTCCCACACGGCAGACCTAGAGAGTTCTGCAGCCGCATTGAGGCCTGGAGACTTCTGTACCTGCCTCGTTGGTTCTGGACCAACTATGATCACTTGGAAATCCACAGACCACAGCCCCATCTCTGATTCCCTTCAGTCCCTGGACTCAGCGGTAACTGCTTGCTTATACCAGGGATGATGGAAGTCCCAGGTCTCCATCAGGTCCCACTGAATCTGTAGCCACCTCTCCAGGGTCGGGACCATCAGCCTCCCCCAGTGCTATGGAGTCCTCACGCATCTCAGAGTCACCTGAATACACAGTGTCTTCCTATACTCCCGGTTCTCCAAGTCCCTTACGCTAGGATGGATTTCCCACTACTTCCCTGACCACGGGACGCAGCGCCACAGCTTTCACGGATTTGCTCTCTGTCTCCCCAACTGTGTGTGATTATGTCCCCAACGACTGTTACTTCTGGAACCTCCCATACCGAGGATGACGGAAGTGCTGGGCCCCCTTCAAGTACTGGCCTACTGTCTACTGACCTCTCTGTCTCGGCACAGACAACCAAGGGCCTCTTGGGGGGATCCAGTGCTTATCTGGGCACCCCTCATTCATCAGATCCTACAGTTATGTCAGATGGCACCGTTAGCGGAGGAGATGGAATTTCTGCTCCCATGTCAGGGACCGCTGACTCCTGGAGTCCCCCGGCCAATGGCTGATGAACAGCCGCGTCCTTTGCTGCAAGGTCCACTCTCCACGGTGCCCCTTCAGCATCATCCTCACCAAGGTTCACCACCCAGTCCTCCCACAGCACAGATGGTGCGAGTCCTGCCTCCGCATTGAGCCCCCGTGAGCTCTCTACCCCCATGCTGGTCCCCGGCCAAGCGGACTCAACTCTCACGGGGGAGGTGACCTTCCTTGCCACCGTGCCAGCATCATCTGAGCCCCCAGGGTCATCCCTACTTTCGCATGCCACAGGCACTGGGAGTTCTGCGGCTCCGTGGAGCCCCGGGGAGGCATCCCGCAGCCCAGCTGTCTCAGGAACAACGGCCGCTGGTATCACCCAGAAACCCACAGACCACAGCACTGTCTCTGATTCCTCTACACCCACAGACTCACCTGTAGCCACCGTTACCGAAGAGGATAGCAGTTCCGTGTCCACATCACGGTCTGTTGAACCTTTTGCCACTTCCGGTGATGACCACACAACCTTTGCTCCAGGATCCACCTCGAACACAGTAATCTCACCAGCGTCTACAGCAACATCTTTCCACCCTTCCTGCAGCCCAGACGAGACCAGTCCTGGGTTCCCATCAAGCCCTAGTGACCTCTCACACCCAAGTCTACTCTTGGGACTAGCCATACTGATTCTCACAGAGCAGTCAGTTGTGTATACTGTGTTTCTGACTTGTCCAAACCTCCTGTTTCCCCTGAAACTTCCTTTATCAAATTTGAAGGACGTTCTCCATCCTTTTCAGGTTCTGGCCACCTTTTTACCACCATAGATGCTCACAACATACGTCCTTAAGTCTAAGTGATGGGGCTTCTGTCTGGCACCGCCGATATGCCCATATCGACAGTGATTTTGGACAAGACTTTCCAAAGAGATCGCGGTTCTGCTTCTCCTTCAAGTTCAGGTGAAACTTTCCCCACTACGGGTGGATAGCAGGAAACACCCACATCCTTCACTATGGAATCAACTGTCTCCACAGTCAGATGCATCAAATCCAACAGTCCCCAGATGCCTTCTATACCACTCGTAATGCAAGTCCTTCCTCGCAGCTGGACCTGGCATGTTAACTTCCCCCACTCTGGTCTCTGTACGGAGACTGTTGTGAGTATATGGGGGAAGGTCAGATTTATAGACTGTGGGAAGCCCCCCTCTCTCTGCTGTCTTGTCTTCTCCAGTCTTGAATGAGTATCAGTACCTAGCTGGCCCAGAGGGGCCCCCGGCCCGTTCCTTTAGTCATTCATTTATCCTTTGAACAAGCTCGTACTGAAAGCCTGCCCTGTGCTAGGTACAGGGTACACCGTGGTCCTGGTCTCCGTGGAGCAAAGAGTGGCAGAACACAGCAATATGGCTGTGCGATATGGTGAGAATTGATGGTAAGAGACCCACAGGGTGCCGGGGGAGAGGTTGAATGCAAGCTGGGCGAGGTAGGGGGAAATCTTTCTGGAAGAAATGACAGCTAAGCTGAGGTTTGATTCATGATGGGGAATAAGCGAGGTGGAGGGAATTGACAGGGAGCCTAGAGGTGTGAGAGAGGGGGCTGGATTCCAGGGACATACAGAACAGCTGGCAGCTTGAGGTCATGCTGGGAGAGGAGGTAGAAAGATGACCCGTACCAAGTCACTCAGTCTTTAAACCTCAGTAGTTTGGCTCACCTGGGAAAGTGTCTGATTTGCACTTGAGACGGCTCAGTCTGGCTGCCGGACTGGGAGTGGGCGGACAGGGGCTGGAGACCTTAGTGACCTGGACCAGAGGGGTGACAGTGCAGAAGAAAAGTAGTCCAGTGTGAAAGGTCTTTAGAAAGCAAGACCAACGATCCTAGGGATTTGATGGGTGTTTGGAGAGAAGGAGGAATGACACCAGATTTCTGGGCCACTGGGGTGTGGAGTGCCCTTTGCTGGTACGAGGGAGGTTAAGAAGGTGGGGGATGGGAGAGATGATGATAGGTGGGGGGTGTGGTTTCAAGTGCCCAGGGCCCGGCCACACCGAATGGTCTAGGAACGCAGCGACGTGTGGTAGAACGTGTAGCAGACAGTGTCTGCGGCAGAGACACTGGTGTTGGTTTCCCTGGACGGAAGATGCTGGAAGCCCTGGGAGTAGACCAGATGGCTTGGGAATGGTCATAGCACAGGGGCAAACATTTCCCAGGAAAGACTCATGGGAGGCCCCAGCATCTAGGGGACAGGAAGGAGAAGCAGAGCCCCCAAAGGAGAGTGGCAAGAAGTAGACAGAAGCGTGGCAGGAGAGCCTGAAGGGTGTCTTGTCCCAGCAGGGAAAGCGGGAGATCCAACCTGTCAAGGACCCATGGGGCTCCGTGGCTCAGCGTCCTCTACCTCACCCCTGCCCAGTACCCGTGGCACAAGGTTTTGGTTGTTTTTGTCCTTCTGTGTCCTGTTCCTGACTTCTCTGTCACAATGGCTGTGACTGGTGTTGCACCTTATCTTAAGATCTCTCAGTGCTCCGTTGGTTGTCTAACAAGGAGCTTCTGGGTTGGAATGTTATATTTCTCTCTCTCTCTCTCTCTCTCTCTTTAGATTTTATTTATTTGACACAGAAAGAGAGATCCCAAGTAGGCAGAGAGAGAGCAGGAAGCAGGAAGCAGGCTCCCTGCCGAGCAGAGAGCCCGATGCGGGACTCGATCCCAGGACCCTGAGATCATGACCTGAGCCGAAGGCAGCGGCTTAACCCACTGAGCCACCCAGGCGTCCCTGGAATATTATATTTCTAAAACGACCTCATGTTTCTTCATTTCTAAAAGCATGCTCATTTGGTCTTCAAAATATAATCCAACAGCCTCTATTTAAAAAATTTTAACTTAAAAATTTTTCTTGAAGATTTTATTTATTTATTTGACAGACAGAGATCACAAGTAGGCAGAGAGGCAGGCAGAGAGAGAGAGAGGGGGAAGCAGGCTTCCTGCTGAGCAGAGAGCCTGATGCGGGACTCGATCCCAGGACCCCAAGACCATGACCTGAGCCCAAGGCAGACGCTTAACCCACTGAGCCACCCAGGCGCCCCTAAAATATTTTTTATTGTGGTAAAATACCTGTAACATTTGCCATTAACCATCGGATGAATCATTTTAAGTGTACAGTTCTGTAGCATTAAGTACATTCCCACTGCAATCACACCGTCACAGTCCATCTCCAGAACCTTCTCATCTTCCCAAACCGAAGCTCTGTACCCTTTAGACAATAGCTCTCAAGTCCCCCCATCAACCCACCTGGACAACTCCCATTCCACATTGTGTCTCTGTGCGCTGTGTATTTGGACTCCTGTAAATACTCAATACAGTATTTGTCCGTTTGTGACTGGCTTATTTCACTTAGCACGGTGTCCTCAAGGTTCATGCACATCGTAGTACGTGTCAAAATTTGCTGCTTTTGTAAGACGGAATAGCGTTGCACTGTACCGTGTACCACATTTGGTGCATCCATTCATCCATCCATGGACACTCACGTCATTTGCTTCCGCGTTTTAGCTGTCTCGAAGCATCATGAAGGAACATGGGTGTACAGCGATGTCTCCAGATCCCTGCTGTCTGTCCTTTTGGGTGGATACCAACAGGTGGAATTGCTGGGTCATAGGGTAATTCTATCTTTAATTTTGGGGGGAGCTGCCGTACTGTCTTCCACGGTGGCTCTGCCCTTTGCCATTCCCACCCACAGCGCCCAAGGGTTCAGTCTCTCCACATCTTCACCCAGAAGACTTCCATTTTTACAAATGCTCTTCCCCCAGTGGCATTTACTGCGATCACTGGTATTTTGGAACGTTCGGATCATTTGACCCTGCAGCTTCCCTCTAGGATGTTAACTGGTGGAGGGAAGAGTTTCGAGTCTGTCCTGCCTCTGGGTCACACAGCTCTGGGTCACACCCCTCTTGCTTTGTGGGCCCCACTTTCTGGGAGGGTGGGTGACCCAGGGTGACTGATGCATCCCCGCGTCCTCGTTCTAGCCTCACTAAAGTCATAAAGGTCAAGATCATGAATGAGGGCGCCGGGGTGGCTCAGTGGGTTAAGCCGTTGCCTTCGGCTCAGGTCATGATCCCAGGGTCCTGGGATCGAGCCCCACATTGGGCTCTCTGCTCAGCAGGGAGCCTGCTTCCTCCTCTCTCACTGCCTACTCGTGATCTCTGTCTGTCAAATAAATAAATCAAATCTTAAGAAAAAAAAAAAAAGATTCTGAATGAGACCAAAGGCTCTCTGGTGATTCTGAAGCGGGCAGAGGTGGGCCCGCCCCAGGACCCCTTGATGGTGGCAGGGAAAGGATGGGAGGGGTCCCAGAGGGAGGTCTCAGCCTCTCCCTGCCCTGCATCTCTCCCCTTTTCTGGAACTCTAGAGGCCTCCCTGTGGGGATCCGGAAGCCAGGCCTGGGTGCCTTCTCCAGACTGCAGCGGGCGCAGCAACTGTTCCCAGTCTCGGCCTCAGGTGATCCCCTAGAGCCCCGGTCCAAGCCTGCTTACAGACCCGGCTGCATCTAGGGATGGGCCGAGCCCTGGCGGGGCAGAGGCCAGTGTCTGTTTCATGTTTTCCACCATGCTCGGCGTCACCTCTGTGCCATGACGAGGAGGCCACCACCATCGTGAACAAGACAGAGCAGGGCTTTGATCTGCAGGGTAAGCGGCTCCGAGGAGTGCTGGGCGTTGCGGGGGCAGAGTGTGGGCGTCGCATGGGGGCTGGGGGCGCTTCAACCAGCCCGATGCTTGCTCCCCACCCTTCCCCCACAACCCAGAGCCGGGCTCTCAGAAGGAGATTATGCCCAGTTCTACTATGTGGACGAACTGGACGGGAAGCTGGTCTGGGCCACCGCAGGGACGAAGTTGCGACGGAACTGTCATGAGGGTGAATGCCAGCTGCGACCGCGTGGCCCCCGCTGCCTGTGAGTGTCCAGCCCCTTGGAAGCCCCCACCCTCTCCGGTGGTAGGGCGGCACTCTCCACCACAGTCGTGGAGCAGGGGTGAGGAGGGGGAGGCAGAGGGGGTCAGGCTTCCTCCCCCACTGTCCCTCTTTCTCCTACCTGGCTGTCCCTTCACCCCTCCGCCCCCACCGCTATAAGCACGTGCAGCTTACAGACGTGGGCATCCTAGGACTGAGCGAGCCCCTTCCCGAGACAGTTCTAGTTCCCCGGTTTCCAGATCTGTATCTGTAGATCTGTCTCTGCTTCCTTTTCCTCTCGATACCCTAGCACAGTGCTAGGGCATAGCACCTCTAGCTATAGCTGGGCACGAAGTTCAGGAGGTGCTAGCCAGAGCTTAGATGGGTGGACATCGAGGGTCTGGGATGAGGCATCCAACGCTGACTCTGAAGCCTGCTCTGTAGTAAGGGGACCCCCACCCCTCGCTGCCCCTTAAGTGCTGGGGAGCCTCCCTGCCTGGGTCCCTCCTAACTGGTGCCTGCCCTGGAAGGGAGAGCCAGTTTCCTATGCTTTGGCATTCATTTTTTTCTTTTGGGAGACTTTTGGGTATAAGGGACGCTAGTGGACTGGCTTGCTCTCGTGTGTGTCCCCAGATGCCCGGCCTCAGGCATGCACTGGTACTGGGGAGAGACTTGTGCCTTGAGTACCAGCAAGAGCCTGGTGTCCGGGAGTGTGGGGGCTGTGGGAGCACGGCTGGTGGTCACGGTGGCGGTTCTCACCGTCTTCCTGTGCTGGTCCCAGAGAAGACTGCACAGGTGAGCTTCTGGGGCCAGGCCCAGGGATGGGGGACCACAGTTGGAACCTGCCAAGGCTCTGTCCCTTTCAGCTCCGCGTTCGGGGGCCTGATGGCGACCCAACCCCACTGAGCTCTAGGAAACAGCAAAAGGCAGCCTGCTGATTGGATCTGATCTGTTCCGCAGAGAAATGCCTCCAAAACCTGGGGGTCTGAGATTGGATTCTTTAACGACAGTACCTGGGGTTAACCCTTTGGCGGCCACAGCGCCCCATTGTTGCACCAGGACACCGGGGATGAGCTGTCCCGTGTCGCTGTCCCAGCTGTAAAGTGGGGGAAAATCAATGGACACAGCCCCTCCGACCGTCAGAGGGAGTGGCTCTGGCTGGGTCTGGTGCTCCCAGCTCATTGATAAGGGAACGGAGGCCCACTGAGGGAAGGGCAGGCTGGGTCATGGTGACGCTGTTTTGTTTTCTGCTGCTGCTCTGGGGACAGGCTCGTCCCTGACCTAGGGCTTGGCTGTGATAGCCCTTTCTAGAAGCCAAGGGTCAGGGCCCTCTAGCCCCTCCTCCACCTCCCTGCTCCCAGCCGTTCCCCGTGTTTCTGTGGGCAGGCGGGAATACGGTTTGTCTCGCCCAAGAGTGGCACGGAGATGTTCCTGGCAGCTTCCAGAACACAGGCATCTGGGAAGGTGCTTCTCACCAGGGGCAAGCTGGTGGGTGGAGAAAGGCCTAGAAGATGCTACGGCCAGCTCCAGCGTGGCTGTGGCCGCCAGGCTCTGCCAGCCACTGCGCGGCCTCCTGACCCACAAGCCCCCACAGAGCCGCTGCCAGGCCTCACCTTTCCTCTCTATCCGTCCTGCCTGCGTGTGGCCCACGCTCAGTTTCCCTCCTCCGTGCCAGCCTGTACCACTGTCTGGAAGGTTCCCCTTGCTGGGGGCTCTGCATGTCCCAATCTTGCTCTGAGACCTGGTCTGTTGGCCTCATCCTCTCTCGGTCCGTTGCTGTAGGGAGCGTGTGCTGGTGACCCCAGAGCAGCGGCTTCCTCCTGTTCTACCCTCCCCCAGGTCGCCAGGGCGCCTGCTTGGGGCCATGACTTTTGACCCTGAGGCAAAGCAGGGGGCTGCCGTTCCCTCCTGTCCTCTTGTCACACTGGGCCAGCTCCCCGGGCGCGGGCGCGCTGCGGAGTCCCGCCACAGGAAATGAGTGGTAGGAGGGTGGAGATACTTCAGGGAAAATGCGGGACCGCTCTTCAGAGCTGTCCCTTTATGGGAAAAGGCCCCTCTCTGTGTCTCTCCAGCCTCCCCTCAGCCTCACTGAGCCCGGCCCCTCTCTCTGCAGGTGAGAATCTGAAGCGGGACCCAATCAGCCTTGAAAACATCTACAGCCACTTCCAGCCCTCCCTGGAGAACGTTGACCCTACCACAGACGCGACTCGGGGGCCCATCCGCACTAGGAGCTGTGCCGTTCGTCCTACCCCTGCCACCCACCACCCCGGGGCTGCCTGGGGAGGGTGGGCACCCGTGGTCTAGGGACAGGTAACTGAAGGGCCCGCTGGCCTCCCCTCCAATCTCCCACCCCCAGCTCCACATCCAGAGGCCCAGGGTGGTGACAGCGGCGCGGGGAGTGAGCCGGGGCCCCCGCCCCAAATCCAGATTTGGACAACAAGACAGCGGCAGACGGAGCCCACCACAGTGCTACTTGCCCACCTCCCCCACTGCTCAAAAGGAAACAGGCATCAGGGCCCAAGGTGGTCCTGCGCAGAGCCGGTGGACTTGGCCCGGCCCCCTGCTGTGGGCCCCCAGCTCCTTCCTTGCCCTCCGTCCAGGAGCCCCAGGGCTGCCCAGACACCCCAGCTTCTTTGTTTGCTCCAATGACTCTCCACTCTGGAATTTGCCTCCCCATAAAAGAGCAAAGCTTAAAGCAGAGAGCAGTGAGTAGTTTCCTTCTCTCCCTGCGGGGGGTCTGCCTCCCCACCTGGGGCTCCAGGGGGCCCTTCCTGGGGAGAGTACTCCTGCCAGGATTGGAGACCAGATCTGCACAGGGGATACTCACCGCGCTCAGCCCCTTCCTGTGACCACGTGGTGAGCAGGGAGCGTGGTCCCCCTTTTCTGCTCCAGGCCGGGGCAGGATCAGGTCCACCTCTGCCTGAGGTCACTGTGGCAGAAGAGCCTGGGATCAGCCCTTGGGGGCCTCAGTCCCCGGGAGTGAGGCGTGGCGGCCCACAGAAGGCGAAGGAGTGAGCGCTTGGCTTTGCTGACCTTGGGTGGGGGCAAGGTCACTCCGGTTGGCCATGTGCTCACCTGTGAACTCAGAGATCGATCTCTGGACCCGCACATCTGAGGATGCAGCCATCCCAGAGCTGGGCACTGGCCCAGGTGTGGCCATGATTTGCATCCTGGTGGGGTACACACAGGGCCAGTAAAGAGAGCTTGAGAAGGGAGGAGTGTCCTTACTGGGAGTTGAACAACGGGCGCCCTTCTCCTCTGTGGTTCAGGCCCGGCATCTTCTTCTGCCCCAGTCTCCCTCCACAGGTCTTCCGGCCCCTGCGCCTGCCCCTCTGTTAGGATGAAAAATCTGACGGCTGATAGGCTCGTGTGCTGCCCGGAGAGGGAAGGGCTCCCCGCCCTCTGCCCTTTGGCCTGAAATAAAATCCATGCCCCCCCCCCCCCCCACTCGTCATGGGAGAAACTCATACACTGACTCAGGTGGGCTGGCCCCAGTCTGCCAGTGTCTCAGGGATCAAAGGGCTCTGGGGCTCATTTATTACTGGGGTTCCTTGGCTGACAGTCATTTTGCCCATTCTCCCAAGGGTGGATCGCAAGGGCGCTGCCCTCCGAGCTCCGATGTCAAGACCGGCAGCCTTAACGCTCTGCCTGCTGCTTCTCGTCCTCCACGTCCTGTCATACCAAGCTGCTACCGGCCATGGTGAGTGAACCCCGGCCTCCCCTCCTCTCCTGGATCTGCCTAGGCCCAAAGGAGGGCTTCTTCCTGGGGGGCACAGGTGGGGGCACCCTCTGCCTGGAGCTCAGCCTCATGCCCATTGCCCTCTCCTTTCTCCCCAACTACGTTTGGGAGAAGAGTTGAGACTTTGGGGTGCCTCCAAGTTAGTCTCTCGGAGCCTCCTTCCTCTCTAAGAAGAGGATAAGAGCTCAGACTTGCCGGGGACCCTGGCATATGGCAGATGCTTGGCCGACGTTGGGATCTGTCCTAACCCTGTGGATTTGCCCCTCCAACCCACCAAATGTCCAGGTTTTGTTGTCATGATGAGGACAAATGCCTGAAGTCTCCGCTCTCACATCCTAGCCTTTTCTGCGTCACCCCATCCTGAGGATGTCCCAGGGATGTCAGGCCTCCCAGAACCAGGCAGGGGGCCACTGCTGTAGCCAGATGGGTACAAGATGGGGTTTCGGGAGCCCCAGATTCCAACCCTGCATTGAGACAGCTGTGCACCACGGGACAGCTCCATTCACCTCTGGCCTCAGGGTCTTCCCCTAAAGGATACGGGTTGGATGCCGTACGGGTTCCATGGCCATGGGGACGGGGCTCAGGTTGGCAGAGGTTGATGGGGGGTCCTGAGAAGACCCTGTACAGGTTCCCTCTGCCACTCGCCTGCCCCCAGAGAAAGAGGAAGGGGAAAAGGCAGGAACCAAACTGCCGGCCTCAGGCTCTCCCTCCCTTGAGATGTCCTCCTGGGATGGTCCGGGTGGGGTGAGAAGGGGACTTGGAGGCAAAAGCGGGGAGGCTGATTCTGGGCCGATAGATGGCATTCAGACTGCCGTAGCCTGGGCTCTTGTCCTGCGTGAGCTCCCTACACCGGGAGCAGTGGGGGCTCCTGGTCCCCCGGCCCCAGAATTTGGGCAGCTCTTTTCGGAAGAAAGAGGTGGGAGCAGAGAAGGTACCTGGCAGTGCAGTCCCGGAGCCTGAGGCCTCTTTGGACCCCCCTCCACCGCCCCCACAGGAGCAGGGCCTTCTCTGGGGACCAGCCTGAGGGCTGATGGGCCAAATGAGGAGGGTGACATTCCGGGGCAGGGTGGGGCAGTGCTTGGCTCGGTCTAAAGGGCTGGTTCACTGACCTGAACCCTGCCATCTCTTGGCACAGACTCCCAGTGTGACAGCACCCAGAGCTGTCACCTTATTAATTACAGGAACGACACCCTCAGAAGGATGAATACCTACCATTTACACTGACGTGACGGAACTGGAGGGGATGATGCTAGGGAAACACACTGAGGGCTGCTGGAGGGGGACGGGGGTACCTGGGTGATGGGCGTTAAGGAGGGCCCGTGACGTCATGAGCACTGGGGGTTGTGTAACTAACGAACCCTTGAACACTACATCAAAAACTAATGATCTGCTATATGTTGGCTAATTGAATTAAAAAGAAAAAAAAGAGTGACACCGTCTTCCCAGGCACTGTCTACGCTGTCCAGATTCTTAGTGACTTCCCTCTAACAAAGCCATTTGAGGCCCCGTGATGTGCCTTAGCTGGGGAAGATGTTTCTAGCTCCCTCTTCCTCCGCCCCTTTCTGCTCAGTTCCGTCTTTCTGGCCCGCCTGTCCCCTCCCTCTTCCTCTCTTTGCCGCCTTCTTTCCCTCCTCTTCCCTGCCCCCAGCCTCTCCCACAGGCTGCACAGCTGTGGTTCATTGCATCTCTAGCCTCAGTCTCCCCCTCAGTGAAATGGAGCCTTGCAGACTCTGCTCCTGCTCTCTGGGATCCCGGGGTCCCCATTCTGCATCTGGCATCAGCTGGTCTGTAAAGCTCTGGTCAGCTTTGAGCAGCACCTGACTCTCCCGTGTGCCCTCTCCGGGGACCCAGTGCCGCAACCCTTCTCAGGCTGCTGGGCTGGGGATGACTGAGTGGGGTGTGGACCGCAAGGAAGAGCCTCGTGGCCTTCAGCTGGCTCTTCCTGGCAGGCACACCCTCTCATGGCCACCTGGTCCCCCCTTCCAGCACGTTCTGGTTATATAGTGCTTATCAGCTAAACAACATCCTGCATCCAACTGTGGCAAGTGCCTCTCCCCTCCCACGGCCAGCACAAATGTGTCCAGTGCTGGGTGCTCAGGCCTCTCCCCGTGCCCTCTCCCCGACTGCCTGTCCTGAGTGTTTTGTCCACTCACGTCCTCAGCACCTGTCCCACTGTCAGCCTCCAGAGCGAGTCTAGAGGCTACCTTCCTCCTCCCCTCCATCAACATGGTCCGCCTCCTCCGAGAAGCCTTCCTGGGTTTTCACCACGGACTTCTCTCCCCTTGAACCCACAGCTGCAGCCACAGGTGACCAGAAGGAGTCTCGCTCCCTGGACCACCACAGCAAATTAGCACGACCTGAGTGGCTTAAACAACAGGGAAAATCCTGACTTATGGGTCTGGAGGTCAGAAGTCCAAAACCAAGATGTCAGCAGGACCGTGCTCCCTCTGAAGGTGGTGGGGAAGGAAGGATCTGTCCAGGCCTCTCCTCTGGCATCTGGTCGCTGCTGGCAAGCTTGGCGGTTCCGTGGCTCGCAAGCACGTCGTTTCTGCTTTCATGCTTCACCGGGGATCTCCCTGTGTGCATGTCCCTGTGTTCAAAATGTGGACACGGGTCCTTCTTAGAAGGATACCCCTCGTTTTGGATGAGGGCCCACTCTATTCCAGGGTGACCCCATCTTATGTAATTACATCGGCAACAATCCTAATTCCAGATGTAACATTCTGTGGTCCTAGGGGTTAGGACTTCACCATACAGATCTGGGGAGGGGGCCACAGTGGGGGTTAAAGCACAGAAGTAACCCCACACGTGTGTCATGAAAGGAACCCTCTAGCGTCAGCGTGTAGGAGTCCTTAGCGTGGAGGCCTGGCTGGGAAGTGCTGAGACGGGGCAGGAGGCCAGGTGGGAGTCCACGGCAGCGCTGATCCAGTGGCTTCAGGAGCCATGGAAGGAAGTAGACACATCTGGTATATGCTCTGCAGGGAACACCAGCAGGCCTGGGTGATGCTGCAGAGGTGGGAAGTGATGGGGCGGGGGAGAGAAGCGGTGCCCTTCAAGGGCTTCAACAGTCCATAGAAGAAGGCTGCTTGCTCCAAGGGATCTAGCAGAGAACTCAGCTGTTCTGTTTTGAATGAGTCTGGCATGTCTAAATGTCACCTGAATATGTCCGGTCAAAATGGGAATCAGCTTGCCGTTGGGGTGGGGAGGACAGAGCAAGAGGCACACACATGGTGTGTAGGGCTGTATTTCCTGGGACTGAAGTAAGATCTTCCTGAGTTCTCTGTCCCATCCCCTGAGAAGTACAGGTTTTTCCACTTTGGCTGGTGGGAACAGCACTGTGTCCCTACATGAGAACCTGGTCAGCTTCCTTCTGATCTTTTCCAGTGGCACTTCCTGGATCTTGGGGAGTTGTTTCCTAAGCACGCTCTGGTCGGTATTGCGCGTGGCGGATATCCAGGGGCCCCTCTGTGCAAGTCTGCCTCCCCAGTCAGTCTGTCCTGTGAACTCCAGCTGCTTTGGTCTCTCAAGACACTGATGTGCATCTCCTCAGCCCAGGAGATGGGCTGGGCTCCAGCTGGTTGTCCCTCCGGGCCCTCTGCCTGGAAGCCCTCTGCCGTCAGCAAGCCTGGGCCATCACAGGGCTCCCCCTGTTGGTTTCCTCGTGTGCCTCTCGGGAACCGCTGTCCTCTGTTGCCTGACATCCTTCGTACTGACAGCCATCATTTCGTCTCTTGTATGGTGATGTGGTGATCTGGGGGCTGGGTGTGTTCTCAGGGAGGAGCGTGAACTCCAATCCCTGACACTCCTTCTTGGCCAGAAGCAGAAGTGTATCACTTTGAGAACGACCTTTGATTGGTGCGTAATCATTTTACATACTTGGCCGATTAAATCACTTTTCAACCTTTCAAGTTACACTTATAAAATGAATACATCACTTTTCCTATTGAAAGTCTTTCATGGTTCGATTAATAAGGAAACCTTTCCAAGTATTGAAGAAATTCCACAAATGTAGTACATTAAATATAGATTTTTTTAAAACTCCCCCCAAACTTTCAAGTCTAATACATTGTAATTATCTGTGTGGTAGTGTTGGGTCCGTTATCAAAGGACCGAGACTGAGACAAAGTTATGCAAAGCCTTATTCTATGCCAAGCACTAGAAGTCAGACTGACCGGCCAGGGCCACCTCCGAAGAGAGTGATGCCCCTTGGTCTTACAGGCTAGTTTTTATAGGGCACAATCGCAGACATCTACATATGTGGCTTTGTCTGATTGGATATCTCCTACCTGTGTGTTTTAGTAACGGTTACCTGGAACCGATACTAGTAACTGTTGAGGCGTTTATTAAACAACAAAATGGCCTTGTTTTAGGTGTGTGTTTTAGCAACAGTTACCTGGGACTGATACCAATAACTGTTGAGGCATTTATTAGACAACAAAATGTCTACAGGCAACATGGAATCACTACGGCTAAGTAGGCCCAGGCAGGCCCTAGGAGTTTAACATGTTTTAACATGTTAAACATGTTAATTGACCCCAACAGTAGATATTAGCTTCTTTTTTTTTTTTAAAGATTTTATTTATTTATTTGACAGAGAGAGATCACAAGCAGTCAGAGCAGCAGGCAGAGAGAGAGGAGGAAGCAGGCTCCCCACTGAGCAGAGAACCCGATGCGGGACTCAATCCCAGGACCCTGAGATCATGACCTGAGCCGAAGGCAGCGGCTTAACCCACTGAGCCACCCAGGCGTCCCGATATTAGCTTCTCTTAAATGTTTTTGTATTGTTTATAGTCTTAGTGAGATTTTAATGTAAAATGACAAGTCTAAATGAATCACTCAATTATGTTACAAATTGAAACTACAGGGTTGGCACCTTAGGCCAAATTCTCTTGAACATTACAAATATCTTAAATCACAAGGGTGAAGCATTATTTAATACAAAACGTTTACATTTCTTAAAGATAATGAGAGCAAGTATATCCGTTCCTAGAGCTTAAATGAGGCTCTTTCTCATATTATTAGGATATTTTGTATTTGCTATAACAGATATGCCCCAAATGTGTAACTGCACAACCAAAAAAGATTGTTTTCTTGCTCATTTAATAAAATGAGGCAGATGTTCGTGGTTGGCAAGTAATATTCCTTCATGTGGTGACTCAGGGACCTAGGTTCCTTCTTCCTGAGGCTTCCTCTTCTCTTGGGCCTCCTTCCGATTGGCCTCCAGCTAGAAGAGTAATGAGGGCCACGATGAGAAGTTTCTGGGCTGGCCTGGAAGTGGTATGCTCAGTTGTGCTCACATTCCATTGGAAGGGCTCAGTCACATGGACACACTTAATTTCTTGAAATCTGACTCCTGAATTGGGCAAAAACTCCATTTCCTACTGCTCTACAACATGATGTCCCTTTGTCTCAAAATATTCCATCCCCCCAACCCCTACGTCTTGCCTGACCTCAAGATCTTGAAACAAGCAAGATGGTGCATTCCACAAGAGACGGGGCTGGAGTGGGGGGGGTCACAGAGGTTTCAGAGAAGGAAGGATCTCAAAAGGGAAGGAAAGTTATCGAACAAGGAGACTAATTACCCTTTCTGTCATTCAGGTCTCCAAGGACACAAGGCTGTATGGGATGGAGGAGGGTGTGAGTCACAGGAGAACCCCCGGGACCCTCAGTGCAAGCAGATAGAAAAAATCAATGATACAGGAGAGGCACAGCAGCCCTGGAGGGCGGAGAGGGAGGACCTTCATGCAAAAGGAATGGAAAAAGCCTCAGAGGCCACCAACACCTTAGACTTTTCATTCCATGGGTCCTATAAAGACGACAGAGGAAACACGATTAAAACAAAAAGACAAGCTGAAGGGAATGATGATCCCACCTCCAGGAGCACCCCGGGAACCGCCACCACCAGAAACGCCACCTCCACGACCCCCACCTCCAGTAGCACCACGGGAACCGCCACCACCACCGGAACCGCGAAGGCCACGAGCACCACAGGAACCTCCACCACCACTGAAACCGCCACAACGCTGACCTCCACCGCCAGTAGCACCACAGGAACAGCCACCACTGGAAACGCACCCACCACTACACCCACCACCAGTAGCACCACGGGAACCACCACCACCACCGAAACCGCCACAACCCTGACCGCCACCGCCAGTAGCACCGCGGGAACCGCCACGACCTCGGGAACCGACACCACCCCGACCACCACCGCCAGTAGCACCACCGGAACCACCGCCACTGGAAACGCCACCACCACAAACCCCACCTCCAGAAGCACCACGGGAACCGCCACCACCACCGAAACCGCCACAACGCTGACCTCCATCGCCAGTAGCACCATAGGAACTGCCACCACCGGAAACGCCACCACCACAACCCGCACCTCCAGTAGCACTACGGGAACAGCCACCACCACCGGAACCGCCACAACCCTGACCTCCTCCACCAGTAGCACCAAGGGAACCGCCACCACCAGAAACGCCACCACCACTACACCCACCACCAGTAGCACCACGGGAACCGACACCACCCCGACCACGATGGCCAGTAGCACCACCGGAACCACCACCACCGCCATGATCCCGACTGCCAGTAGCACCACAGGAACCACCATGACCACTGGAACCGCCACAACCCTGACCTCCACCGCCAGTAGCACCACGGGAACTGCCACCACCGGAAATGCCACCACCACGACCCCCACCTCCAGAAGCACCACGGGAACCGCCACCACCATCGAAACCGCCACAACCCTGACCTCCACCGCCAGTAGGACCACAGGAACTGCCACCACCGGAAACGCCACCACCACGACCCCTACCTCCAGTAGCACTACGGGAACCGCCACCACCATCGGAACCGCCACAATCCTGACCTCCACCGCCAGTAGCACCACGGGAACTGCCACCACCGGAAACGCCACCACCATGACCCCCACCTCCAGACGTACCACGGAAACCGCCACCACCATCGAAACCGCCACAACCCTGACCTCCACCGCCAGTAGCACCACGGGAACTGCCACCACCGGAAACGCCACCACCACGACCCCCACCTCCAGAAGCACCACGGGAACCGCGACCACCACCAGAACCGCCACAACCCTGACCTCCACTGCCAGTAGCACGACAGGAACTGCCACCACTGGAAACGCCACCACCACGACCTCCACCTCCAGTAGCACCATGGGAACCGCCACCACCCCGACCACCACCGCCAGTAGCACCACCGGAACCACCACCACCGCCATGAGCCCTACTGCCAGTGGCACCACAGGAACCGCCATGACCACTGGAACCGCCACAACCCTGACCTCCACCGCCAGTAGCACCACGGGAACTGCCACCACCGGAAACGCCACCACCACGACCCCCACCTCCAGAAGGACCACGGGAACTGCCACCACCATCGAAACCGCCACAACCCTGACCTACACCGCCAGTAGCACCACGGGAACTGCCACCACCGGAAACGCCACCACCACGACCCCCACCTCCAGAAGCACCACGGGAACCGCCACCACCACCGGAACCGCCACAACGCTGACCTCCATCGCCAGTAGCACCATAGGAACTGCCACCACCGGAAACGCCACCACCACGACCCCCACCTCCAGTAGCACTACGGGAACAGCCACCACCACCGGAACCGCCACAACCCTGACCTCCTCCACCAGTAGCACCAAGGGAACCGCCACCACCAGAAACGCCACCACCACTACACCAACCACCAGTAGCACCACGGGAACCGACACCACCCCGACCACGACGGCCAGTAGCACCACCGGAACCACCACCACCGCCATGATCCCGACTGCCAGTAGCACCACAGGAACCACCATGACCACTGGAACCGCCACAACCCTGACCTCCACCGCCAGTAGCACCACGGGAACTGCCACCACCGGAAATGCCACCACCACGACCCCCACCTCCAGAAGCACCACGGGAACCGCCACCACCATCGAAACCGCCACAACCCTGACCTCCACCGCCAGTAGGACCACAGGAACTGCCACCACCGGAAAC